>NC_139221.1:302546473-303083973 GCF_055691185.1 Crinia signifera | reverse complement strand
TTTTTCCCCTGTCACTGGGCTCAGTACAGGGGATCCAGAACAGTGCATCCCTGACCATAAGGGCACCGCGGTACTTGTGAACGATTGTCCGGAGTGCCGAACATACCAGGAGACTATATATATATATATATATATCCCCTGCAGGTAACCATTGACCAAGTTTATTCTGCCTTTACTCTATGTTTTGACAGTATCATATTCGGCCATGCAGTGTGCGGCCAGTAATGACAAGTGCAAGGGGGCCCCCCGCTCTAAAGTACCCCGGGCCCCCCAAAGGCTTAATCTGCCACTGGTGCAACTTAAATGTAGAGATTGTTTTGTTAATAGTGTGTGAGGCCATGCGGATGCATGCTTTACAAACATAGCTGTAGGCCTATAATTTGTACAGCAATGTCCTAAATTTAAAATAGTAAGGAGTGCTTAAGCCACAACAATGTCATAACCCTTAAATAGCACAGGCTAATTGTGAGGTTAGAGGACAGTCCCCCAAAAACAAAGTACCAATTGGGATACAGCATACATTCATTGATGAAGGAGTAATTGAATTAATGTTATTTACTATGTACAGTATGTGTGTGTTAACATATTTTTTTTTAGTACTGTGTTTACAGCAGACCCATCTTCAATGTAGTTTAAAAATGTATGTGCCCTTCACACATAACTCACAACTTTTTATTATGTACAAATACAACAAACATTTGTTTATGTTATATATTAATTTTTTTTTTTATCCCTTCACTACAGACACTGAACAGCAGCAGGAGGAGGTGGCAGCCCTTATTCGGGAGATCTTCCTGACCCTTTTTTATTTTCAACTTCTTTTTGGCCTACTGGAGGCCCGCATTTAATTTTTTTTTTATCCCCCCCCCCCCCCTTATTATGTTTGTAATAAATAAAAGTTTATATTGTATTATAAATTGCCTGTGTTTTTAATAATAAATATGTTAGAGGGCTTGTAAGGGTAGGTACATACAGATGTGTAATGTAAGTTATATTAGTAATTTGAGGTGAGGGGTAATGATTGATGTGTAAATGTGTGTGTTTTTGAGTAAAATAACACATAGTGAAAATGCATGAATGTTTAATGTTTTTCGATTAAAACATCACACATAACATCAGGGTAGGTATACATGTTACACATTTTGGACAAACTAATTATGGACATAATTTAGTACATATACAGAAACACCAACATAACTTGATTTAAAAGTAACAGCAATATGGGGACACATAGATAGTGATTAAAATGCCACATTAGAACATAACAAATATACATGTAATGTGGTTTAAAATGTAGTTTTATTAGGTCTTTATTAAGGTAGACAATTGAGTTAATAGAAAACAATAAGTGAATAACAAATAGATTAATTAATCAATTGTCAGATTAGTAGTTGAGAGGCAAGATTTGCAGGTCCATATATGTGAAGGGTATGCCAGCGTGCACGGACGTACGCTCACTCTCACGAGCGGTGACATAAGCTGAGTTTTCCATTGAAAACAATAGGGACCCGTCCGTGCAAGCTGGCGTACGCTCAGATCGCCGCAAGAAGGCGGTGGGGAGACGGAGGAAAGACGGCCGTAGACGGCGTCGTACGCCAGTTGTCGGAGTGTAAGGGCTGGGCCGGCCGCGTACGTTGCCGTACGCTCATTTGTACACCACTCCCCTTCTACGGTATTTCTGCCCGTACGTAAGCGGCTGATTTGTGGGTGGACCTAACCCTAACGGCCGCGTACGGCTAGCGTGCGGTAATTGTGAACGTACGCACGTTTGGCCGCTCCGATCAGAATAAGGCCCAATGAGTGGCTGTCAGCACTCTAATTGGTGGATAGAACCAGACATCCACCAATCAGCATGCTGACAGCTCACTGTCTGGCTGCAGGCTGGGAAGCAGGAAGAGAATGTTGCACTCTGATTGGTGGATAGAACCAGACATCCACCAATCAGCATGCTGACAGCTCACTGTCTGGCTGCAGGCTGGGAAGCAGGAAGAGAATGTTGCACTCTGATTGGTGGATAGAACCAGACATCCACCAATCAGCATGCTGACAGCTCACTGTCTGGCTGCAGGCTGGGAAGCAGGAAGAGAATGTTGCACTCTGATTGGTGGATAGAACCAGACATCTACCAATCAGCATGCTGACAGCTAACTGTCATGCTGCAGGTTGGGAAGAAGGAAGAGAATGTTGCACTCTGATTGGTGGATAGAACCAGACATCCACCAATCAGCATGCTGACAGCTCACTGTCTGGCTGCAGGCTGGGAAGCAGGAAGAGAATGTTGCACTCTGATTGGTGGATAGAACCAGACATCTACCAATCAGCATGCTGACAGCTCACTGTCTGGCTGCAGGTTGGGAAGCAGGAAGAGAATGTTGCACTCTGATTGGTGGATAGAACCAGACATCCACCAATCAGCATGCTGACAGCTCACTGTCTGGCTGCAGGCTGGGAAGCAGGAAGAGAATGTTGCACTCTGATTGGTGGATAGAACCAGACATCCACCAATCAGCATGCTGACAGCTCACTGTCTGGCTGCAGGCTGGTAAGCAGGAAGAGAATGCTGCCTGGAAGTATATTCTCTACTGCATCCCAAGAATCTCAGGAGGCAGATGCTCACAGCCCAATTGGCACCTGCTGGAAGGCCCCTAGAATTGGGAGGCCCTTGGGCAGCTGCCCATTAAGCCCATACATTAAGATGGCCCTGGAACCGGACGCTGTACTGTGATGTTTTTGTGCAGCACCTGCTTCCTGCTTGGTGTCACACGCTCAGTTGGTGTCAGCTAGTGCGGTCCACACTCTTCTAGCAATGCCACAAATTATAATTAATACTTCATACTACTGTTAGAGCTGAAAAGCTAATAGTAACGTTATCCTGAGTTATATGGAGGCTAACAAAATGTTTAACGTACAATGGGGGCAATTCCATTGGTTTTATGGCCATCTAAACTAATGGGCATCTATCGGAGCTATTCAATTGGAGCTCCGATCATCTGGATCTGTGTAGTCGTCTTCATACTGGCCGTACGTTTCCTGGTACTCATCCATGCACTCCCCCAGAAGTTTCTCTCTCCACTCTGCAGAAGAGGCTCCGGTTTGAGCTTTAGACGGAGGGGTGTTCGGATGAGAATTTCCTTGCCCATTAGTTGCAGCACTCACCGTTCAGCTCGCAGATCCCGGAGGTCATTATTATGGTTTCGGAACACCAGGAATTCTTCATGACGTGAAATATGCACAATGTATAATAATGTAATAGTAATGATATATCTGAACGTGCAGCGACCTATCTGCAATAGTTGTGAAACACGTTTAGCCGGTTATAAAAAGTTCACAAAATTCAGCGTATTTAAAAAAAAAAACTTTTCTCAGTGTTTGGACTGTCCAACAAGGGTACAGGGGGTTCTCTCCACTGGTCCCCACTGCCTGCGGGCTTCCCCCTTCCTCTAGTAGAGGTATGATTCCAAAACATGTACTCTTTTAGAGGGACAGTTATCTACTGGGGTAAGACCATAAATACCACAGGTGCATGGTTTACTTCTATAGAAACTATAATATGATTTGTACCCAGCCCGACATCGGGACCTGGTGGGGATAGCGACAGGTGATGGACTGCGCATCTTCAGCGACATAGTGGGCAAGCACTAGACTAGGGATGCCAATGCCAGGGCATTTCTTCAATCCTAGAATTTAGGATTGAAAAATGCCTAATCCCGGGATTCCCCGGATCCCGGGATTGGCTTCCCTAATAAAAAAAAATGCCCCTTCATTACCTTTATGGCAGGGTGCCTTCAAATCTGTGCGGGCAGGCGGCCGGGTGCCGGGTAGCTGGGAGCCCGGCGCTGGGTAGCTGGGAGCCAGACTGAGGAGCTGGAGGTGCGTCTGGGAGCCGGGCCGGGGCATGCAGTGTGGCTGTGGGCAGGCAGAGCGGCTATTGGTCCTTCGGCAGTGCGGCTGTTCAGCCTGCGCAACGTGACCTCTGACCGTCTCACTGCGCAGTGCTGCAGGCTGGGCAACGGGAACAGCCACCCAGCATCTGAGTCAGTGCAAGGCAATCTCCAATCCCGGGATTGAAGTCCCAGCATTTTTGGGGCCGAATCCCGGTATCCCAATCTCGGGATTGGTAAACTCTACACTAGACACTGTGCCCAATATGTCAATCCGATCTGTTGGACCTTCAAATGTTGGGTATGGCATAGTACAGTCATGGACAAACTATGGCCCTCCAGCTGTTGTGAAACTACAAGTTCCATCATGCCTTGCCACAGTTTTGCTATTAGGGAATGCTAAAACAATGGCAAAGCATGCTGGGATGTGTAATTTCACAACGGCTGGAGGGCCATAGTTTGCCCATGCCTGGCATAGGAGATCTGCATGCAATCACTGAGCTACAGTTATATTATCCCAGTGGTAAGAGCTTAGATAGTGGAGAACGGCTCGCAAAACCTAACTACCCCCTAATTGGATTGACCCCATAAAGTCGCTTTAGAAATTAATGATTTGGTATAGGGGCAGATTTTTTAAAATTTTGTTTTACTAAAATAATGTGAAAAAGGGGTGTTTTCACACAATTTTCATATTATTTTAGTAACATTAAATACATTAAACGGCTTTGTGAGCAGTTTCCATGAAAAACTGTTCAAATCATTTAATTCACATTTTTAATTAATTAGATCGCATTTCCCATACTTTTAATGGGAAATAAGATCTGGCCGAATTGAGTAAAATAAGAACTGTCCTTGAATAATGCCAATCCTGAGATCGTGTAATCACAGTTCTCACTGTCATATGCCAGCCCCTGAGGTTTCTCTGCCCATGGACACACAAGATGATCAGAGTAAAAAAAACCAATATACAAATCCATCCAGGGACCGGTGATCTGTGCCGTGGTGAGGGCTGCCCTGCAGGCGAGTAATATCATGGTTAGTGGAGGGGGTCGCATCAGTGGCAATAGCTCCAGCAGGCACCGGGCGCCCACAACTGGCCAGCGCCTCCCTGCCATCGCAGGGTCTGCGGCGCTATTGTTATGCCAGTGCCATAATTGATAGATCCATGACTATGGAGCCAATTTATGTTCTATTATCACAGCGCACAGTTATGGAACTTTCATATTATTGTTATTATGGATAGATTCGGGGCAGCACGGACGGTGTAATGGTTAGCGTTACTGCCTCACAGCGCTGAGGTCATGGTTCGATTCCCACCATCGCTCTGACTGTGCGGAGTTTGTATATTCTCCCCGTGCTTGCGTGGGTTTCCTCCGGGTACTCCGGTTTCCTCCCACAATCCAAAAATATACTGGTAGGCTAATTGACTTCCAACAAAATTAACCCAAGAACGTCTGTGTGTGCGTGTACATGCGGTAGGGAATATAGATTGTAATCTCCACTGGGGCAGGGACTGATGTGAATGGTCAACTATACTCTGTAAAGCGCTGCGAAAAATGTATGCGCTATATAAGTAACTGGTAATTGCAAAAAAAAAATATATATAATAATAAATAGACTATGCTGGAAATAAAATATGAGCAGTCAAAAATTATAAATATTTTCATATTTTGATTCCAGCTTAGAAAACAATTATATAAATCCAACGACCCTCCCCGAATGTGAGCAATGCTCCCCAAAATCTGGCACAGTGTGTATTGCCTCAAAAAGCAAACAGAAACTTTCCGGGCATAGCTGTATTCCCGGTTTCTAAAGGAACAGTCACAACCTTGTGTTAATCAATAACTTGAGGAAATTGTATTTTTATTATTATTACTATTACAGAGTTTAGAACAATAATGCTTTCAGAGTTCACATTATTAAGTTGATATATTAGTACCGTTCCGTGTATTCATTTTCACTTTGCCTTTTTTTCATGTGTGTGAAAAATCCACACGCTCCCTTACAAGTATAATCCCCTCTCCTTGTGGATCTGCCTCTGATTGGCTGAAAGAGAAAGCCCATCAATCTAAGGGTTGGCCGAACACTATTTTTGGGAAAACAAGGAAAACTCAATTCTGATAACCCTTGCAAGGAAACATTGTACCGGAAATGTTATTTAAGTCATCTTAAACAATAAGTACTTTATGTATTGTCTGTTGCATAATGCCGACGGTAGTGATTTCAACTTTTATGCAACAATCATCAGACAAGGTTTATTGTTTAATATATTGCAACAGAGCCAAATCTTTCTGTCATATGCAGTTTAATTAGCTATCTGCAGTATTTAGGTACAGTAGTTTATCCTGTATCCTGAATACAGGGAATCCTGTATTCCATCTGTTGTACTACCCTTGAAAGAACACTGTGGTGTAATCGGTTTAATTGAACTGATTCACAGAAACAGAAAAGTTATTTTTTAACTTTTCAGTTGTTTATTTATTTTTTATTTTTTTGACTCAGTCCTGTTTATTTCGCTTCAGTTTGCCGGCCTGTTTTTATACTATTTATATTTTAAAACATAAATTGGAGAAGTTGTACATTTGTTATTCTGGCGGTGATGGAAGATTTATTTCACTCTTTATTGACCACAATCATTTTTCACATATTCTCTACACCACAGGTTCTCAAAATCGGTCCTCGGGACCCCACACAGTGCATGTTTTGCAGGTCTCCTAACAGAATCACAAGTGAAATAATTAGCTCCACCTGTGGATCTTTTAAAATGTTTCAGTCAGTAATGAGTGCACCTGTGCACCTGCCGGGTGCCCTGAGGACCGAGTTTGAGTTCCTTAGTCCCTGATAGACTTGCAGTTTACTGGAAAGTGACCTGCAATGGGGATTCCTAAGTGCAGGACAGCATCTAAATAGGACACATCCCTTTTACAACATGTTAATGATGATACGCTTGTTTAAATTGTATTTAAATACATCTGTCCAACCTGTGTTATGGAATAAATTTCAATTTGTAATTGCTTAAAAGTTAACTTTGATACAATTGTTTTCCTTTTTTAATTCCTTACAACTATAATTATCATTTATTAGCAGTTTCTTATATAGCGCACACATAGGGCCTTATTTTAGTTCACGCTTTCTGACAAAATCCTTCTTAAGGTGCCCATAGACGGTCCGTTCCCGGACCGTCCGTTTTGTACTATGCGATGCGCGGTCCCGCGCATCACATAGTACGGTACAAAAAGTATGTGCTGCACATACTTTTTGTACTAGCTAAACTTCGCATCGGATCGCATTGCATGCACACCGCATGCACTAGGCATGCGATCCGATGCGAAGCGTGCTAATTAAGACCCAAACGGATCCGTTTAACGGACCGTGTATGGGCCCCTTTAGATGGACAAAACCAAGTGCACTGCAGGGGGGGGGGGGGGGGGGGGGCAGATGTTACTTGTGCAGAGAGAATTAGATTTGGGTGAGTTATTTTGTTTCTGTGCAGGGTAAATACTGGCTGCTTTATTTTTACACTGCAATATAGATCTCACTTTGAAGTAAAACCCCACCCAAATCTAACTCTCTCTGCACAAGTAACATCTGCCCCACCTGCAGTGCACATGGTTTTGTCCATCTAAGAAGGATTTCGTCAGAAAGAGTGAACTGGAATAAGGCCCAAATTCCGCATCGCTTTACAGAGAATATTGGAATATTCACATCCCAGTGGAGCTTACAATCTATATTCCCTACCACATGTACACACACATTCTAGGGTTCATAGTTATGGCCATGGTGGGGATCGAACCCATGACCTCAGCGCTGTGAGGCAGTAATGCTAACCATTACACTGTCCATGCTGCCCCATCACCAGTTATTTATAAACCTCACACATAGGGGGTTATTCTGGTTGATTCGCAGCCTTGCGAGTCCACCAAACCCTGCCTTGTGAGTGATGGCCTGGCTGCCACCCATTTGCAGCGTGTGTTCGCACGCACTGGCTACGAATGGATGTTTGACGCATCCATCGAATGATGTGGAAGGCACACACACATCTAAGGTTGATCAGAGCAACCTTAGATATGCGTGTGCACTCTGAAGGAAGTGGGGGGGCAGCTGACATCCGGGGATGTCAGCTACCGCCTATGGCACCCACATCACGGGGATGTCAGCTACCCTACCATGGTGCCTGTGAAACGCTGTACAGTACAGTACAATATGGGAGTGAATTATGAGATAGACTATGGGCGGTATTCAATGAGGCTGATTCGCCAGGTTTTTATGGCGATTTTGTGCTGTAAGGCGAATTTTTGACTAAAACGGTGAATCACCCTATTCAATGACCACATGGCGAATACATTTCAAGGTTTTTTTCGCCATGATTCACCGAGTAGCAATCGCTATCTTTTTATGGTGAAGTGGAAGGTGAACTATTAAAATAAAGTGTTTTGTTTTTTACATTTGGTGTCAAAAAATCAGGAATTTTATTCTGAGGAGGGACATGCTATTTTTATTCATGTGCTGTAAGCACATGAATATATATTTAATAAAAAAAAAAAAAAAAATTTTCTTTTTTTTTACACAGAGCAGCCAGCAGGGGACCGGAGCCGAGCCGCTCATTAGATATTCATATATTCACTTCACCCGATCATTACATATGCATGATCGGGTGTAGTGAATATACCCGGTCCCCTGCTGGCTATCTCGGGGGGCAGCCTGTGCTGCCTGGCTCCCAGGGAGCCCACCTCCCCCCCACAAACGTTCTGGGGCAGGCAGGGAGACTTCCATCTCCCTGCCTGCCACCGTCCTCAGGCTCCCTGCGGCGTCCGCCGCAGGAGCTCAAATTCGCCGGTCAGGTGCAGCGAACCCCTGACTTGTTGAATACTGGAGCCGGCGAGGCTCCGGAACGCGGCGGGCAGTGGCGAATGTGCAGCGAATCCTAAACAGGATTCTCATTGAATACTGCCCAGTATCTATGCCCCATAGCAAAATCTTGGAAGCCCCCCCCCCATTGTCACTACAATGCCCATTGTGGGGGTGCAGAAGATAGAGTAAGAGACAATGGTTTTTGGGGAGAGAGAGATTGGGGAGGGCGCTTTATGGAAAAAGAGGGAGAGAGAGAGATGAGCAAGAGAGAAAGTGAGGGGGACGATTAGGAGTGGGAGTGTCAACGAGAGAGAGCGCAGGTAGAGAGGGGTGGGAGACTGTCAGAGAGAGGGAGGAAATAGAGAGAGGGGGAGCGTGATTGTGATAAATATATATAAAACATATTACTTAAACAGCAAAGGGCCCCATAGCAGCTGCACCCCTGCACCAATGGCAGTTACGCCCTTGTGTTCAAACATATTTATTGTTTATACCAGGGTTGCCTACTTTTAGATTCTCCACTCCGGGAGAAGCCCGGAGAGGAGACTTTCAGCAGCCATTTTGGGGGCGGGGCTTGAGTGTGATGTCATTAAGCCCCACCCCCAGGATGTAAAATAGCCTACATGGAGGGGGCGGGGCTAAAATGACGCAATTGTGACATTTTAGCTCCGTCTGCTCCTCTGAGACCCGCGGATTGCGGCATTTAAATGCCGCGATCGGGGGGCGCAGTGGGGGGGTCCCTCTGAAACCAGGAGGGTTTGAAGGGGGGCCCGATTTTCGGGAGACTCCCGACCATTCCAGGAGGGTAGGCAACCCTGGTTTATACTGTATGCTGTTTACTTGTTACCCACCTGGCTGCTGCACAGCAAATCGAAAACGAATTCCTAGTATACGCAAGTATACCTGGCCAATAAAGCTGATTCTGATATCTTATAGTGTGTGTATGTATATGTATGGAAGATCACATGACGCAGATGCCAGCTGCTCCAATGACTTCCTGCCCTGCTCTCTCCATCATAAAGCAGACAATGAGTTATAGGGGGGTACAGATATGTCGCCTGTACCTTCCTGTTCTCTGGACCACTTGCAGCCCAGGGCCACCTGTTTGCAATCACTGACTTAGGCGATATCCATAAACTTCCTAAGCAGCCTGCCTGCCCCTGGCACTGAGCCACAACATGACGCACTGTGCGCTTAAGCAACCTGGAAATGAAATCTTTAAGGCTTCTATGGAAGCTGCAGAATAACACCATCATTTCCAGATCGCTCCTGGTTTGCCGGCGGTCACATGCAGTATACAAATTTAGGAAAATAGATTTATTAAAATGTGAGTTCTATTGAAGATGGGATGTTTCCCATAGCAACCAATCAGAATATATCTTCTAGGAGGTGCTAAACCCAATTGGTTGCTATGGGAAACTTCCCAGCTTCAATAAAACTAAATTCTTAGTAAATTTACGCCCTACTACCCCAGTGACACAAGGGGCAGGATGCATTAACATACGCCGCCCCTTACCGCCCCTTCCGCCGGCCACCACAATGATACTGATCACATATGCTCTAACCTATGTGATTAGTATCACAAAGGGCAGGTCTTGCGGTAAGAGCTGCCCTTTTCGAAGCAGCCAGCGGGGGAGTGAGCGAGTCTCCCCCCTTCCTGCTGTCCCCGGCTGCTGCTGTGGGGCTCCGCCTCCTCCTTGCACCAGGAAGGTGCTAAGGAGAAGGAGGTCACTGGTCCGGGCAGCACAGCAGGAGGCTGCCCAGACACAGGTGCGGGGGGAGCCGCAGGGGTCTGTGCTGGGCGGTGGGGGTCCGTGCAGGATGGTGGTGGATGCAGCATGAAGCCTGTATGCTTCTATGGGGTATCTCCAGCTTTTGCTGGTGATACCCCCCTCAGCAGATACCCGATCAACAGATTACCTGGTTACACTATATCAGTGGTTCCCATACTTGGTCCTCAAGAACCACCAACAATGTTTTCCAGGACACTTAGAAGGTACACTGGACACTCACTGACATATCTTCAAAGATCCACAGGTGGAGCTATTTATTTTAATTGAGATTTTCAAGAAGACCACTGCCAGGGATACAGTCATTAGGTCGATCCTATTAAGGTCGACACAAGCATCAGGTCGACAATGGTAGGTCATCAATGAAAAGGTCAATATGAGTTTTTCATGTTTTATTTGAGGCGACATGTGCCGACAGGTGGTATTTCATGCCCTGCCATGCATTAGTGCGCGGAGGGAGAATAGAATAGTGTACCAAGCGCAGCAAGGCACCGTGCCTTGTGCCTGGTGAGTGCAGCGAGCCATGCGAGGGGACGCAGTACACCTTGACGGTGTCCATGTTGACTGTCCCTGACAGTTCTCTCAGATTGCTCCCTTGGTACTACACCTGTGATACCGGGTTCTGACCCATGGCTATTCCTGGCAGTTCTCTTAGATTGCTTCCTACACCAGTGATACCAGGTTCTGACCCATGGCTATTCCTGGCAGTTCTCTTAGATTGCTTCCTACACCAGTGATACCAGGTTCTGACTCATGGCTAGCCCTGGCAGTTCTCTCAGATTGCTCCATTGGCACTACACTGGTGATACCTCAATCTGACCCATGGCTAGCCCTGGCAGTTCTCCATTGGTACTACACTGGTGATACCTGGATCTGACCTATGGCTAGCCCTGGCAGTTCTCTCAGATTGCTCCATTGGTTCTACACCGGTGATACCAGGTTTTGACCCATGGCTAGCCCTGGCAGTTCTCTCAGATTGCACCATTAGCTCCTCACCAGTGATTCCAGGTTCTGACCCATGGCTAGCCCTGTCAGTTCTCTCAGATTGCTCCATTGATACTACACAGTGATACCAGGTTCTGACCCATGGCTAGTCCTGGAAGTTCTCTCATATTGCTCCATTGGTACTACACCGGTGATACCAGGTTCTGACCCATGGCTAGCCCTGGAAGTTCTCTCAGATTGCTCCATTGGTACTACACTGGTGATACCAGGTTCTGAGCCATGGCTAGCCCTGGCAGTTCTATCAGATTGCTCCCTTGGTACTACACCAGTGATACCAGGTTCTGACCCATGGCTAGTCCTGGCAGTTCTCTCAGATTGCTCTATTGATACTACACCAGTGATTCCAGGTTCTGACCCATGGCTAGCCCTGGCAGTTCTCTCAGATTGCTCCATTGATACTACACAGTGATACCAGGTTCTGACCCATGGCTAGCCCTGGCAGTTCTCTCAGATTGCTCCATTGATACTACACGGTGATAGTAGGTTCTGACCCATGGCTAGTCCTGGCAGTTCTCTCAGATTGCTCCATTGGTACTACACGGTGATACCAGGTTCTGACCCATGGCTAGCCCAGGAAGTTCTCTCAGATTGCTCCATTGGTACTACACTTGTGATACCAGGTTCTGAGCCATGGCTAGCCCTGGCAGTTCTCTCAGATTGCTCCATTGATACTACACAGTGATACCAGGTTCTGACCTATGGCTAGCCCTGGCAGTTCTCTCAGATTGCTCCATTGATACTACACGGTGATAGTAGGTTCTGACCCATGGCTAGTCCTGGAAGTTCTCTCATATTGCTCCATTGGTACTACACCGGTGATACCAGGTTCTGACCCATGGCTAGCCCTGGAAGTTCTCTCATATTGCTCCCTACACCAGTGATACCTGCATCTGACCCATAGCTAGCCCTGGCAGTTCTCTCAGATTGCTCCCTACACCAGTGATACCTGGATCTGACCCATGGCTAGCCCTGGAATTTCTCTCATTGTTTCTTTGGCATTTCAGCAGTATTAGAAAACAAATGATTTGCAATAAACTAAGATGTCTTATGAATGGGAGAGGAGGAATATTAAGGTATAAGGAGGACAAAGTCTGGAGCTTAGTAAACCAACCGTATATTTTGACTGGAGCGGAGATATGTTGTTGGAGTGACAACAAAGTTAAAAGACTCAAACTGAAAAGGTGTTTAATCAGGATTTACACGTTCTAGAGCCCTGTGTTGTGAGGAGTGTTTGTAAATTGATTCCTTTTCTTTGATTCACTTTCGGATTACAGCGTCCCAACCCAAGAGTTAAGTGTTTTCGTGACCCATACTTTCATTATGTTCCTTTGTACTGTTCCCTTGAATATGGGCTTTGATGCCTGTGTTATGCCACCATTTGTGTAAACCGCACCTGCATTTTGTGTCATTGCAGCGACACATGTACTGTTTGAAATTTGATGGTTATCCTGTGTCAGTGGACATGGAACTGAGGTCTCCGGTCAGATTATACTCCGGATGGCATGTCCTAAAGTTGAAAATATATAGAATGAACCCGATAATCAATGGTTGTCTAATAAATGCTCAGTAGCTTCTCTTCACATTGGACACTGAAAGGGATCCGATCAGATCCCTCCCAGTGTTCCTTGCTGCATGCACAGAATCCACTATATATATAGAAGGACTCCTGGGTCATGAAGCAGGAAGTTCTTGTATCACAGCAATATATGTCTTCACTCCTCAGCACTAACAAGGAATGGATATACAGTAATGGGCAAAATGTAATAAGGTGCGATTTTTTTATACAGCTAAAAAAATGCACCATATGGAACATGTCACATTTTCGGCCCAAATTTGCAAATTTAATAGGGTGCGATTTTTCATGCGTCAGAATTTGCATGCAATTTCTGGCGAGTTTTTAGTAATGAAAATGTGTTTTTTTGTTTTTTAGACAATGGCGGTTTTTTTTAGTAATGTGATTGTGCGGATTGGTGTAAAAAAAAAATATATATATATATATATATATATTGGTTCGCTTCCAGAGGGGCGGGCAGAGGGGAGGCAGCAGGGGAACGCCCAGTGGCTTATGGGTGTGCTTATAAAAACGCTGGGCGCTCCCCTGCTAAGGCAAATGTGTCAATTCCTGCCCGGGCGGCTGACGGCACATCATCGGCATTCGGCTGGGAGGCGTTCTGCGTTTACATGCTCGTTAGGCTGCGAAATACGCAGCCTTTCCAAATAAGTCTGAATCAGGCCCTTAATATCTCTCTGAGGCTTAGTACATAGACTCCCCCTCCTCTGATAAAATGCCCAGGAATGGAGCAACTCACACAGTGATTCCTTATCGGTAGAATGGCGAGAGAATATAACATGACATTTATTGTTATAACACTGATAACAATACCGTGCGCTATTTATAAACTCATTAAACATGAAAAACATTTTTTCATGATAGCGTAAGTGCTCCTTTAAATAGAACAACAGGCTTCTGGTATATAGCATGATGTTTTCCCAGTCTATTAATTCTCCTCCTTGAACTTTTTGGAAT
The DNA here is from genome assembly GCF_055691185.1 of Crinia signifera. Taxonomy (NCBI): domain Eukaryota; kingdom Metazoa; phylum Chordata; class Amphibia; order Anura; family Myobatrachidae; genus Crinia; species Crinia signifera. The sequence goes on along the minus strand of NC_139221.1, from coordinate 303,069,919 downwards.
GTCAAGTGCAGAACCAGCTACCAGACAAGTCTACATTAATGCTGTTAATCCAAATGCATCTGAGATTTGTTCTGCAGAAAAATTGTATTTTTCATTAAATATTTCCAATTCCAAACAGCACAATTTGGGAGAATCTGGGCACTTGGAGCCTTATCTGATGACATTTCTTTTGGCGGTAAAACAAGAAAGCCAGTCTAGAACAAGGGAATCTCCCGCACATTGCTTTTCAAGATAACTTATAGTATTGGGCTGATACTTATTTGTCAAATTGACAACTTTTTTTATTTATAGCAGGACCAGTTTAATGAGAGAGGGGGGCTTGTGTGCCTGCTGTATGTGGGACCAGCCCCCTCTGTGACACAGTAGGCGCTGACATACACTGGTCTCCAGGAATATGGGCCTGCGTCATGTTCCCAGGGACTTCTCTGCTGCACATGTGCAAATCTCTGCATTCCAAACAAAGGACTATAATGGGTGTAAGGAGTACGGTGCACACAGGCTCCTTGGTCTAGGGGGGGCCCAAGCGGCGCACACCTTGCACCTATTTAACGATACTCATCCTCCGTCAGTCTGGCGCCGGCTACGCAGTGCTAACATCACTGGGAAAATGGGCACCGCCGTGATTTTGTGTATGAGCAATAATGGTTTCCTCGGGAAAGCGATGTGTGTGGCATGTTCTCGTAGACCTGCACATGTGCAAAAGAATACAGACTACAGGGTGGAGCGCACTCCAGCCAGCCCCCACCAGCCGTTGGAAGGGAGCGCGTCCCCTTACAACGGAGCTCCAAGCCACCTCACCACCGGTCCCCACTGCTCAATCCCACCTCCCCGCTCCCCCCCCCCCCCCTAATCCGCTTCAGGGAGATGGGCAGGGTTCACGTCCCCTGCCGCCAGGTGAACTGGGACGTGCGTGCGTGTGGGATACTCGTGCGTCCCAGTCAGATGGAGTGCCATCTCGCCAGCGGGGGCATTCTGGCGAGCCCTGGCGCTGACTGAGTGGTGCTCCATCAGTATGTACCACTGGACAGGAGGGGGCCAATCAGAAGCTGCACATGAGCCGCCTCCTCTCTGTATAGGCAACGCACCCTGGACTCATTTTTAAATACGCCAATAATTTGTAGCGATTACCAGCGTATTGCAATATTTTAAAGCTACAGTATATATTAGATATCACACATCAAATATTGTTTTTTTTCTTACTGTTTTTATAGAATATAAAAACATTGTTTATATTTATTTGTATCCAACAAATAAATGTAAACATTTTAATGGCCCATAGACACTGGGTGACTTTGAGCCGAAAGCCACCTAGTGTGTACAGGGCAGCGATGAGCGCTGATGCACACTTCCACATCATCGCTGCCCGGCCGCTCATCTGCTGGTATTACCAGAAGAGGAGCGACCGAGTGGATGGCTTTCCATAGTGTCCTGCTATGGAAAACCGTCCACCCCGACGGTGGCCCTTATTCAAGTTGATTCGGATGGATGCGTATTTCAGACAGGAACCGAGTGTTCTTAGCCCCGCCTACCGTACGGATCGCTCACACCATCCGAATGCGGTAAGATGACGAGGGAACAGACCGCGGGTGGATGTTCCATGTGAACACCTCCTCCATCTGTGGGAACCTCCCCCATTCTCCGATGGTCGCTGACCATCGAATGATGGACCGAGCGGTCAGGTCAGGCAGCACCAAGTGCTCCAGACCACTCGGACATTTTTCCGTATGAAAGCAGGGATATGGGCGGGCAGCTGACATCCGGCTTTGTCAGATGTCCGCCCCCCACATGTGCGTCACAGCCGGATTACCATACGTACGCCCAGCGTTTTCATGGGAAATCCCATGAAACGTGTGGCGTATGCATATGGTAATGAGCCCAAACAGCCCTTCACGCCCCTCTCCACCCCCTGCTCGGCTGGTTCCGTATGATCGTTTTCTGCACGGAACTCACGCCGTGCTCGGACGTGCGAGGCGTTTGCACATGCGCAGATACACCTCTGCACATGCGCAAACACCAAACATCGACCGGCCGGCCGCACACAGAGCCGTCCGACTCAATCAGAATAAGGGCCTCAGTGTGTATGCACTGAGCGATATATATTCAGCCCAGCGATTTTCCGATTGTGCAGTGCTGGAACAAGGTGGCACTGCTCCTAAACATGACATCACACCCAGGGCAATGTTCCCTCTAATTTTACGAAGTCTGTGTGCGGCAAAAGATTTTGGTTGTGCAACTTTGGAAGGAAAGTTGAATTTTTGTGCGTCACTTATATATAACTGGAAAATGACGTTCAGCATTTATGTTAACTTTACTTCAAAATTATATTAAACATTTAAACATTCAAAACACAGCACACAATGTAGTTAATGGGTGAACACACACATTAATTGAGTCCACAACTGCAAAAAGGGACCACTGCTGCTTTGTGCGCTCTGTTGTAATGTCTGTGCGCACGCTCATCGAGTTGTGTGCGCACGCACGTGCGCACAGCTTAGAGGGAACACTGACCCGGGGACGGGGCTGCTGACACAGCTACTGGAAGTAAAGCAGTACCTGCAGATCCCTATCGATATTAAGAGCATCTCTACTGTAGCGCTAGTTATAATCCTTTTTCCATGACAACCTTTACAAACAGATTGGAGGCTACAACACATTTGTAGAAATTCAACGTTCAAATCATTCCATTAATAATTGGATGGTAGTTTTCTCTAGAAGTACTATTACAAAATAAGATGTCAATGAAACAATGGTCTGAGTCGTACAGTTGTGTTTGGGTGGTGTGTCTAGAACATTTTCCTTCGCAACCGCCGTCTCACCGTTTCCATAAAAGTACTTTCAAAATATTTTCTTATTGTCAGGAACAAAAAGTGTTAACACTTCTGGAATATACAGTACAGACCTAATTAAAGGATAAGAAATCCCAAAGAACAAACATTAATGTAGAAAAGTACGTGTAGTTTTGTAGGGGAAAAAAAATAAGTTCATATTTGTTCCAGATCGGTATCTTTTTGAGACAGAATTGTTTTTTTCTTTTTTAAATCATGCATTTCTCTGCAAACAAGGATTCCTTTCTCTTGGAACTTAATGAACATTTCTATGCTTCAGTGACCGTCTTGTATTTCAAAGTTCTTGTGTTTCTGTCTGTTAGGAAACTATGTGTAATTTGATAGAGACAGTAGCCAGCCGCAATGCGATTGGCTGACAGTGTACTTGGTATCAGTAAGGAATTTCAGAATCTAGTTATCTTGCTCTACATTACTATCCCAATGGTAAGGTCAGGAGCCCAAAGTCTTGATCTACATACAGTTTGGCCAAACATGTGGGTGGTCTCATTGGATGAGATCTGACCAGTTGGCAAAGTTACTTCGGTACTTGTGTATTATAGCGGCGCCCATCGCATCACATACCAAAAGGCATACGATGGTATGCGATGCGATATCGTGCGATGTTGTACAATGTCATACAATGCGATGTGATTAAAAATTGTATAAGCACCCTAATGGGTGCTTACAATGTTAAATGCACCCCCACGCCACCCCCCCCCCCCCCCCCACTATAAACGTGAACCCGAAGCGTGGCGAGCGCAGCGAGCCCCGCGAGGGAACGCGGATACCTGTGAAGCCCGTCAGGAGATGCGGATTCCTGTGAAGGTATCCGCGTCCGCTCGCCACACTTTATATTCTCAACTCCACGCCGACGTGGATAGTGGGTGTATGAAAAGGTCATAGGACGCGTACCGCCGCCCCTCGTGGGCTCGCTGCGCTCACCACGCTTTGGGTTCTCATTTATAGTGGGGGGGTGGCATGGGGGTGCATTTAACATTGCAAGCACCCATTTGGGTGCTTAAAAGCACCCTTTAGGGTGCTTATACAATTTTCCATCGTATAGGGGCAAAATCGCGTCGAATCGTATCGCATGCCATCGGGTGTATGGCATGCATTGCGATTCGATAAAAACATCATACGACCAACATCGGGGGCGCCGCTATAATACACAAATACCGTTACTTCTGACATCACCGGGACCTGATAGTGGAATTGTTGCTTGACATTGCTTGACATTATTTTCCAAACATATTTAACAAGGATGTGGTTAATAGGGTCTACAGTTATTGACCTGTTGACCATTTTGTTGGTGTCGACCTTTGGTATATGTCGGCCGAATGCGTGTTGACCATTTTGTGTCGACCTATTCACTCGACCTGGAAACTGTTGACCTATCAGCCAGATCCATTTTAACAATATAACCAATAATGATCGTGTTGATATTGCTTGGATTATCAATAACCTTAATCCTCATTTTTTAAGCAAGTAATAAATGTATATTATTATTTTTATTAGCAAACAAACAAACAAACAAAAAAAAAAAAACAGGAAAACTGAGGAGGGATAAGAAAAATACATAGGCAGAGATTCAATTAGCCGCGGTAAGCAACCGCATGTTAATTGGACCCCAGGGCTATCCAATTAGCCCTGCAGTGCAGCCTGACACTGAACACTTAACTCTTATTTCTTTTCAGATCTGAGCAGGACTATATATAGAAATACTGTATGGGATGAATTACCTGTCTTTAGGTCTGCGGCACACGTAACACATAGGCCCGGGAACTTATCTTGGATCCTATGTGATAAAGCCCAAAAACAAAAAAAAAATTAAGAAAGAAATGGGATTCATTTGAAGTTGCCCAAAGGAAATTATCTGGCAAATATCATAATAAAAATAAACCCCCATTTTTTTCTCACGATAAATCATACTTGCCTACCTGACCCTCTCCATGCGGGAGAAAATGCTCTGTTCCTGGCCTTCTCTGGTAATGTAGGATTGCCATCACCTGTGGGGAGCTAGGTAATTGATAAGAAAGGTGTTTCACCACAGGTGATGGTAATCATGCATTACCAGGGAAGTCCAGGAACAAAGCATTTTCTCCCTCATGGAGCTGGTCAGGTAGGCAAGTATGCGATAAATGATCAGGTGTATTAGAATAGTAGTAAATGTGAGCACAAGATTCAAACAATAAATACAGACCTATACAACACAAGCACATATTATTATTAAATATGAGACTAACACAGACTTATACAGTCATATAACAAGTGTGGTCATATGCCAATTGGCTGAGATAGTGTACTTTGGGGGTGGGAATAAACACTAGGAGGGAGGGCCCTGCTCACTAGAGCTTACATAATGTATAATATAACATTACAGGAGTTTTCGGAACTCCTGTAAAGATGTTCCTGCCAACTGCCAAGTGTAAAGTTTAGTTTAGTGCCAAGCTTGTTAGCTGTGACCTCTAATCCTCAGCTCAACTATTAAAGGAGTTTCAGGTGGATGACACTTTTTTCCAACCTTAAAACATGTTACATTATTCTGCTCTTAACGTTAAACAGATGATACTGAATCAACACACACAGCTATTGAGCTACTGTAAATACTACAAAGGTAGGTTACCTGATGTCTATCACGCCAAAGTGCCGAACAATAGAGGGTGCTCCTGGAGCTTCTCTAGCTGCTCTTAAAATTCTGACACTCTTATGATGGATGGAAGAAAACAGAAATAGTTATAAACTGGTAAAGACCTGAGTGACGCCTGTTATTTGGAGCATACATATTTATATATAAACCACCTCCCACTGGGAGGGGGAGGTGGTTTATCAAACAATGTCCAATGTCCAAATAATGAATATTTAGGCCAGAACCCCCAGATACCCCCCGTTAGCAGTCATATCTAATTGCATCCCATCAGGACTGCCTTGTAATCTGGTGGGACTGCCATGCTATGGAATTCTATCCTTATGTATCCCTCCTATTATCTCTATAGATTGTAAGCTTGCGAGCAGGGCCCTCCTACCTCCATGTCTGTCTGTTACTAACCAGTTTGACTGTTGTTTCCAATTGTAAAGTGCAACGGAATATGCTGCGCTATATAAGAAACTATATAAATAATTATTAAATCATTGTAAACCTGAAAATAAGTTCTTATCATACTCAACAGATCATATGAGTAAGGGTATAGGTTATTGCATACCTCCCAAATGTCCCTATTGTAGCGGGACAGTTTTTTGGGGACTGTCCCGTTGTCCCACTCATACATACCTCCCAACTTGTAGGGAGACGGAGGAGGGACACATGGATGCGTGCCGGCTGCGCGCCGGAAATTTCAGGGTGTGGCCTAATTAAAGGGGCGTGGCCTTTACTCACAGCTCTCCCACAAGGCCACACCCCTGTTTTGTAGCTATGAGGGCATGACCCAGAGGCTCTGTGAACCTCTAGCCATGCCCCCTGCTCAGCAGCTGACAAGGGGACTCCAACAGCCCCCCCACTCATCACGGGACACTGCCGGCCGCGGAAGGGACGCGGGAATGTCCCCGAAAACTGTGACATTCCCGTGGTAATCGAGACTGTTGGGAAGCATGCACTCATGGGCAGCAATGTCCCATAGTGTGTGTGTGTGTTGGGGGGGGGGAGGCAGTTGGGAATCCCCCTGTCACTCACTGCTCTGCTTGGCAAAGCCGTGTGTCTAGATGCTGTGTGCCCACAGTGATGAAAACGAGCGCTCCCAGCATTTATCTGAGACCTGGCCCGTTTCACAAATGTTGGGAGGTATATTATTGCAATCATTTCATCTATTGCCATCGTTATGTTTTTTAACCTTTTTTGCATGAACGTAACACAAGTCCATAACACTGTCAGACTTTGTATCCGTAACCGATCACATAATTCTACCTGCGATTCCGAGTCACCTGTGTCTCACTGGCATCTGGACTTGGATCCCTGAGTAATCCTCAGGCTACTCTGGATTTCCAGCAAAACAAAACTGCCGGTGCCATTGAAACTGCATCCAGGGTTGCAGCAGAAGCTAGTTTCACCATGCTAGGTTTTATGCAACAAGCCAAGTATACTGACATAAGTGTCATGTCTGAAATGAAAACAACATAATAACACCTGCCTTTATATCGAATTGTAATGAGTGTTTGAAGGGTTAAATAAGCTATGGCTTCTGTACTGATAATTATCAGCAAACTCCCTGAGACACGACTGTAAGGAGATCAAGCTTTGTTGTGAATACACAGAAATACAGTATTACCTACCGAGTCTGGGAATTCCATACTGTACCTATGAGTAAGGGCAAAGAGTACTCATCGCAACGTCTGATGGAAACGTCCCACAGAGATCACTTGTTTCTAGATACAGACTAATAACCATGCTATCTGTTGTCTGATGAACTTCCTTGGTGGAAATTTACTGAGATTGCCGATTACGGCCGATCCGCGGTAAGAACGGGTACGACTGGGATCGTCGTAACCGGCTGAAAATACGAATGGAGAATACAGCAGATTTACTAAGCTGTGGTATTGTCCTGACTTGTATTTTCAGATGGCGAAGGCATTTGTATTTGGCTGCCGAATTTACGGCAGCCAAGTACCGATGAGATGCCAGCATCCCATGGATCAGTCAGATCTGTGAGATGCTTCTCAGTCTAAAAAAATAGAATAAATAAATAAGTAAAAAAAATGGCGTGCTGTCTCCCCCCGTACCGGTCTCCCTGTATTTCTATAACCAGCACCAGGCTCATGACCCGGCCCTGGGTTCCCAAAATACGGGGGACAAAAGGAGTAGGGTTCCCACCGTATTCCGGCAACCAGCACCGGGCTCAAACAGCCAGATGTGCCATGCCACAGCCGGGGGAAACTTTTAATATAAGATTCCCTGGCCAAAGCATGAGCATTCTGGCTGATCAGCCCGGGCTAGGTACCTGGGGGAGTAGGGACCTCCGCAATAAAAGGCCCCCCAGGGGAACACTGAGCCAAAGCCCGGGGCTGTCCCTGGTGCCCCTGGGCTCTGGGCACAGGGCTGATAGCATAAAAGTGTAAAAAAAAAAAAAAAATGTAATACACACCCACACATACTGTACATACTTACCTATAGGGTCCATCGTTGGCCAGTCCTCTTGTGCAGTAGAATCCTTAGGGTACCTGTGAAAAAAATTAGTAGTTCTCACCATAGACGCCCATGTTAAATTGTTACCTAGTATATATTTTTTATAAATTAATTTCAAGTTGTTTTAGATTACTAACATTAAGTGTTGAATAATGTATTTATAAGCCTTTTATATAAAGTTAATTAAAGAATGTATTTATAAGCCTTATATATAAAGTTAATTAACTAACTTTATATAAAAGGCTTATTCCTCCGCACCTACTTGAGGTGAAGTACCGCTAATGACCACTGGAGGCCACATGACGAACCAAATTACTCCTTAACAGAAAGTGAAACAAAATTATATGTTTCAAACATCCCAGATATACTATAGACCAGGGGTGGCCAACCGGTCAGAGGTAAAGAGCCGAAAAATATTGATAGTCAAGCTAAAGAGCCGACATCATGCGCAGGGGCGTAGTCTATTTTGACCCCTTGGGTGGGTGTGATACAAATATGCCTCCAATAGTGCAGTGCCATATATACATATGCCCCCAATAGTGCCAGATACACATATGCCCCCCACGGTGCCAGGTATTCACCACACGGTGCCGGGTATGCCCCCACAGTGCCAAAAAGCTGGAATGCCCCCACAGTGCCACAAACTGCTATGCCCCCACAGTGCCACAAACTGCTATGCCCCCACAGTGCCACAAACTGCTATGCCCCCACAGTGCCACAAACTGCTATGCCTCCACAGTGCAAAATTCCCAGCAGCAGCACTCATCGTTGTTGTTGCTACTGCTGCCAGGCGGGGAGAGGACAGTCTGGTGTCCCCCTGCAGTCCTCCTGTCATGTCACCGATGGGAGGAGAGCACAGCACACCGTGTGTCTCCTTCCCCCTCACTTCCCTGTGACTGGGCCGCCCACCAATCAAAGCTCACTGGCCAGCTCCTGATTGGCTGCTGGCCCACGAGCTCTGATTGGCGGATGGCCCAGTCACAAGGATGCACAGTAAGGGGTAGGAGAGATGCGCGATGTGTGCTCTCCTCCCCTCAGAAGGAGAAGGGATTCAGGGAACCGGCAGCAGGGGGGACTGGGACAGACGGTGGGCGGCGGGCAGCAGTGGGAGCAGGAGCCGCACTTTACAAGGGGGAGAGCCGCATGAGGCTCAAGAGCCACAGGTTGGCCACCACTGCTATAGACAGAGGGAGCTGTGAAGACAGATATTGGTGGTAGGAACAGATAGGGACTAAGCCGTAATTTTGACAGGCTTTTAACTAATATGGGAATAACTGTGCAACTCGTACACTTGTGTATGCCCATTTCTGAAGCGTGCACAGTGCAAATACACACAAGGAGGGATATTCTGGTTGATTCGCAGCCTTGCGAGTCCACCTAACCCCGCCTTGCGAATGGCGGCTGGGGGGTGTTTGGCAGGGTTAGGGCCAGATGTATCAAGCTTCAAAAGTGATAAAACGGAGAGTGATAAACAACCAGCCAATCAGCTCCTACCTGTTATTTTTCAAACCCAGCCTGTAACAAGACAGGTAGGAACTGATTGGCTGGTTGTTTTTCACTCTCCACTTTATCACTTTTTGAAGCTTGATACATCTGACCCTATATGAGTTTCCTTTCCGGCACCATCTGATAATGAGCCAGCTGTATAGTTTAAGCATCTCCCTTACTCCTCTTTGGGTTGCACGCCTATCTCCTTGCATTGCAAGCCTACCTCCACTGCTTACTTTGGCAAATGTGAGATGGAGGAGACATCCCCTTTCCTAGGGACTGGAAATGTGACACTTGTCTTTAACATCAAAACCAAGTACCATACATCCCTCCAAAGATAGCACAGGAATAGAAGAGATAGTTGTATGCTCAAAACACTTGTACATCATTTGACACACATAACTTTTTTTTAAATATGAACACACAGAAAATGTACACATTTAGAGTCAGGCTTGGAATAGCCTGCAGGGGAACCTGTGAGCCCCAGTGAGCCCCGGTGATTTATGACCCACCCCCTTTTTTAAGGGGCGTGGCCTGACCCAAACTTAGTTACTGCTGCTTGGCAGTATCCCCTACTGATCAGCTATTGACTAACCCAGTGGCTGCAGACAGGGAGGCTGATTACAGCTCAGTTCAAAGAGAAACCGTGTGCGTGGTTGGGCATCACGTGATGATGTCACGTCGCGTCATATCATCACCTAGTGTCATGCACTTATTCTGCCAAAAAGAACACTGTTGGGAGCTTTAATGATACTGTACAGCCATTTAAGACAAATTAAAATAATTCCAATAGATGTCTGGAAAAATTCATTCCACATCCACAAAGACATTGTGGGACACAAGTATCCCGAATGTTTGTCTTGTGTTATCTTAATATAATTATGGACTTCTAGTATTTTTTCCACTAACACTTCTGAGTTTTCCCAGTCCACTATAACAGACCCCCAGCTCCTGTACTGTGCCAAATCTATTAAATGGGTCAGAGGACTCAGATTAAAGAGTCTGTTAACCCAAGTACTGTACGTCAGCATCTGGATTCTAGAAAAATGCAAAACGTGTTCTAGGAAAAGTGTTCACATTTACATCTAGACACTATTGTAGGTACAGAAGATCAGGAACACCAAGAGGGGAAAGGGTATGTGCGTGTATGTGCGTGTGTGTGTGTGTGTGTGTGTGTGTGAGTGGGGGGGGGGGTACTGTTTATCTGGGGACCTGGGCAGCTGCGGAGCTGCTTTGCGATGTAGCGAATAGTATTTTTATTTTTTCCTGGGGGGAGCATGAACACGCCTCCTGGATTTAGCCTCACACCCCTCCGCTACCTGGGCCCAGTTATTCTCTCAACAGCCCTGCAAATGATTAATTTATAATTATGTTTACTGCTAACTCTGAATAGCCTGTAGTTCCAGGTGGAGTTTCCCATTGCGACCAATCAGCTACTAACTGTCATTTCATAAACAGTTTCCAAAAATGGTAGGAGCAAAAGATAAGGATCACCAAGATGGTTCGCGATCAGACCAATCATGTTTATGTTCCTCTACGCATATGGTGCCTGATTCAGATTTGATTGTCAAATGACTGCGCAGGCATACAGATCATAGCGAGCATGCGCAAGCCTGAGAATGTGTCTGGATCGAAATCGCAAAGCGGGTGGAGGTTGGCTGACAGTAAGCCGGTGTTTAGGGGAGGAAACCGCCCATTTTCTGGGAGAGTTGGTGATGTCAGCACCAGCCTCAGACAGCCTGTCTCAGTTGTAGATGAGACTGAGGATCAGACTTAAGGCCCATACACACTGGGCGACTTTCAGCTCAAAGCCGCCCAGTGTGTATGGCCCAGGCGATGAGCGGTGAGTGCTGCTGCGCGCTCCCGCAACATCGCCGGCAAAGCCGTTCATCTGCTGGTTATACCAGCAAATGAGCGGCTTGCAGGACGGCTTTGCATTGTGCTCCACTATGCAACTCCGTCCTCCCCTACTCCGTCAGCGCCGGGCAGGGGGAAAGTCGCTCAGTGTGTATGCACTGAACGGCTTTCTCTACAGCGATGACTGCTATCATGGCTGTCTATACACGCTGGACATAGTCACGCAGTGTGTATGGACCATTAAGGTACCTACACACTGTACAATTTTTTTGACCAATTTTGTTGAAAGACATTTCCATTGAACCCAGTGTCCTGGACGAAAGATGTTGACGAAAGATATTGACGACAGACTAAAGACGAAAGATCTAGCTACAGTTTATAGGCTCTTTTTGAAAGATATCCAAGTATGAGCTGCATGCACAGTTGACAAACAATCTTGATGAACAACTGGCGGGTATGCGCATCATCATTCATTATTCGTCTGTCGTCACTATCTTTTGTCAACATCTTTCGTCCAGGACACTGGGTTCATTGGAAATGTCTTTCAACAAAATTGGTAAAAAAAAATTGTACAGTGTGTAGGCACCTTAAGAATTGTGTATGGTTTTGCTGGTGGATAGTGAATAGCGAGCCATGCAAGACTTGCCTGGGGCGGGTTTTCTTTCTGTAAGGGCGGTGGCTATCTACTCACAGTCATCTGCAACATTGCTGATCAGCAATCAGGTCTGAATCAGGCTCCAGGCCCCATGTACTATGGCAAATTTGAGTGAATGGTAAATGGAGTGAATTCGGTAGATTGAAACATCCACTTTGCTAAACCTGCTGGGATTTGCAGGTGACACGTCTCACAGGAAAAATGAATTCTGGTGATGGACAGCGGACGTGTCACTTCCCTGGTGCCGTAAACACTGCAGATAAATACCAGATTTAAATCCTTAGAACACTGCAAAGTAGGTATTTCCAGGGGAGTCTGTGCACCCCCCCCCCCTCCCTCCTAGTCAGTGATGAATGTTGCCTAGCAACGCCCAACATTGTCAGTATGATGTGTACACAGCAGTGGAGGGGATCCTTGGGATCGCCTGGAGCAGGATATGTCAGTCAGCGCTACATATGTCTCCAGGGTGATCTATGGCAGTTTTAAGCAGTTCTACATTCTGTAAATACATTCACTCATTGCTAATGGCTGAAAATGGACAAATTTCAAGTTTGGCCGGGATTCCATTGTATTTTGCAAAGATCTACAGACTTGTGCGTATGCAGGATATAGACTTACACTATTATACTTAGTAAGTAGACCGTAAAACAAAACTTTGCCACCTTTGGTTCATTGATCTGTAGGACCTTCAGAATGTACGCTCTCACGAGCAGGGCCCCCTCCCCTTTCTAGTTTTGATCATGTGTTTATTTACTTTGTTAGAAGCTGCAGAACCCTTGTGGCACCATATAAGCATGCTTGTCAATGTTGGTTGTAGGGAGCAGCTGGATCGAGACACAACAGGGGGAGTGCATACCCTCCAACATTGCCCATTCCATTAGGTGCAAAATGCTCTGTTCCTGGACTTCCCTGCCAGTGGCAGTTACAGAGGTGATGCTGCAGCACAGTCCAATATTCAAAAAGGGGAGCCACACCTACTACCACTCCAAACATCACTGTCCTGGACTCACTGGCAGTTGATGGAACCCCCCCTCTTTGAATTTTGGACTGTGCTGGAGTCCAACCTCTGTAACTGCCACTGGCAGGGAAGTCCAGGAACAGAGCATTTTGTACCTAAAGGAATGGGTCATGTTGGAGGGTATGGGAGTGGCAATGGAAAAATGTGCAGGATGAAGCTCCACTCCCCAACTTTGCAATACCCACCCAAAAACCTTCCAAAGCAGGAAGGCTATGATGATGCAATTTAGCGCAAATCACATGATCAATCCACCTAGTTTTTCATGTGTGATTGGGGACCAGCATGAACCTGTGTGTGTGTGTGTGGGGGGGGGGGGGGGGGGGTGTTTGCCTACCTTTCCAGGCCTAAATTGGGGGTGGAGCTAAAATGAAAAGTGTATTTTTAATGCCCCTCCACAAGGACCCATGATTTCCAGCCTTTATCTGCGTATTCTTCCGGCGCTACTGAGGACTAAACAAAAAACATGGAGTCTCCCAAAAATTCTGGGAGAGTAGGTAAGTATGCATTGGGTCTATCCATTTATAGACGCTACAATCTTCCTTCTTGTGACTTTCATACAACTGGTTGTGGGCTACTCTGCGAATCATTGGTTCATTTCAAAAGTTCCTTCTGGAGATGTTAATACATTCAAATCTTTTTTTTCTGCTTTTCCCACTTCTTTTTGAGTTGATGTCATTTTATAAGGGCCACCACATTAGTGATACGAGATCATTTACCAGCCGTACAAAAAATACACCATGAAAAAAGACATCAGAAACACGTTGGTGGAGTCCACACGATAAAGAGGGGGTGCTTCAAGTCTTTAAGGGTGCCTTTCTCCCAAATGTATATAAACGCAGAAAGAAATGGAAAAAGCAGAAAAAAAATGTACGTTCTGAATTTATTAAAATGTTTCCCGGCATTGCTTTCTGTGTGGTCCGCAGAATGAGATTTCATTTTCTGTGCCCCATCTGCGCCGCATCACATTTAATATTCATTCTCCAATGTAAGCAAACAGTCCTCTGCTCTGCAAGGTGCAGACGTATCTCTTTGGAGTTCTACAGCAACCAGTTCCCAGTGAAACTCCCCTGTAATGGAAGATAAACGATGGAGAGATTGAAAACACTTGTGCGAGGAGTTGAAAGATTGACACAAATGTTCGGAGCAAGTTACCAGCAGGGAATATTCTTCTCCTCCCATCTTGTCTGCGGAGTTACTTTGCACCCTGGGGGAAATGGGCTGGAGGAGGTAAAACAAAATAGATAAAACAAAACTCCAAAATGACAAGTCTCAGAGAGGTACTTGTTATATTTGGGAGCCAGATGGAGGTATGTAGTTCCAGGGTATTAAAACAACAAGCAGCGGAAATAGCTTTTTTTTTTCTTTTCTTTTTTGTTATCGTATTCCTTTCTTCTGATTCTACGTTCTGCGAGAAAGCAGAATAACACCTGGGTAAGCCGGAGTTATTCCATAGTTGCACATTTTGTATTTAGTTCTTTCGAGGTCTGTGAACTACTTTGTGGTGTGCTTGAAATTTGTGTAATTTTTTATTTTATTTTTGTCCTCCACTGGTCACTGTTGGAGGTTCCTCTTTGCCGCTGACATGGCAAATAATAGGTGCTAAGATAAATTTGAATCGATAAAATTTCTTTCATTTAAATGATAAACATTACTGCATTTAACATCGAAGTTCAAATACCCTGGGGCCTGTGTTATAGGGTATGCCAGAGGTGCGGGATGTTGGCCAAGCTTGGACTTTTTAATTTTTTTAATGTGGCGATCATTGACAAGGTGTAGTTTTGTCCTGTAAATGATTGCCGCTTTAAAATATAAACGGTCAGAGTTCAAATTGTGCACCTCCGAAAACACGGACCCTATTACATATGTCCTCCTGTTGTAAGGGAGAATCATTAAGTATAGAATTCAATGTAGCCATTTACACTCGTCAATGTTTGGAATTGACTTAGGAGTTGACCATTAAATAACAAGACTGATACTATATAATATACGTTTAATTATAAGAAGTAGATTTTAACTCTGTTCCTCATCTATGTACAGTACCCCCCTTCTGCATACACCCCCCGCTGCATTCTTATTTTCTGTCCTCTGTCTCAACATCTCTGTTGTCTCCTTCTATTACGTCAGTAACTGATGCAAAACAGGTTACCTTGAGCAAATATTTTAATTTATAGGAAAAGAAAAAAGTCAAACTTTGCAAGGTCTAAAAAGTATGGAGGATGTTCTAGCACCGCAATCTGTTTCTTGGCCAAAAAGTGTGCTGTGTGGGCTGCTGCACTGTCCTGATTGAGGATTCCACTACTCTGGCCTCTTCTGATCCTCTCCTGCAAAATGTATAGTACATCCTTTTGTAGTAATCTTGATTCACTGTTGCGCATTTCAGTACAGAGTCTGACAAAATAACACCCTTGCAGTGGCAGAACAATAGCACCGCAGTCCAAGCGGGGGCATACAGGAGCCGGTGCTGTGGGGGGAGGGGCATGGATTTCATAGTTACATAGTAGATAAGGCTGAATAAAGACTTGCGTCCATCTAGTTCAACCTACGTTTTTAATAGCTCATCCCTTGTAAAAGACAGAATATGGTTCTTATTAGTACCCTTGGATATTTTTATCCAATAAATGCTTGTCCAACCTTATTTTGAACGTATTTATTGTATCTGCCGACACCACCTCTCCAGGAAGAGAGTTCCAAAGTTTGACTGCTCTGACCGTAAAGAAATTTTTTCTTTTGAAGGAACAAAATTTTCTTTCCTCTAATCTAAATTCGTGCCCTCGTGTCCTAGTTTCCTTTCTTGCAGTAAAAAGGGTGGTTGAGAGTTCCTTATATTGGCCCCTGATATATTTGTACATGTTGAGCATGTCCCCCCTTAAACATCTCTTCTCTAGTGTAAATAGTCCTAGCTTGCTTAATCTCTCCTCATAGCTTAAATTCTCCATTCCCCTAATAAGCTTTGTTGCTCTTCTTTGGGTTTTTTCCAATTCTATGATGCCCTTTTTATAGTGTGGGGCCCAGAACTGTACTCCATATTCAAGGTGTGGTCTAACCAATGCCTTGTAGGTGTGGTCTAACCAATGCCTTGTACAGTGGCATAATCACTTTTGAGTCCCTAGTTTCCATGCCCCTTTTAATACATGCTAGAATTCTGTTGGCCTTTTTTGTTGCAATGTGACATTGAGCACTGCACCCCAGCTTATTATCTATATGGACTCCTAGATCCTTTTCAAGTGCTGAAGTACCTAATGCCTCCCCGCTTAGGTTGTAATTTCAATGGGTCCATATGGAATCTTAGGATATGTCCCTCCAAACTTGCCCGCCAACTTGGTAGAGACAGATAATACTGGACAGATGAATAGATGCTAGAGGTCATACTGGGTAGCGTATATCGCTACCCACCCCCAAGATGGGAAAGGCCATCAATTCACAGATGGGGCTAAATGAGAGAATTCCCATATTTAGTCCCGCCCCCTCTGCACACACTGATTTGTTGTATGACTAGTATATTACATTATTTTATATCCATCCCAAAATACTTTCTTATATTAAATGTATTCTTATTTTACATGGGCGGTGTGACCAGGAGCGGGGCAGGAGGTAGTGGTGCCACCCTGAGTAGGCGGCAGAAGTGGGAATCGGTGCGGCGTGCGCAGCGGGACTTCTGACCGCATCATACTGCACAGAGCCACTTGCCAGGGTTGGGAACAGCCGGTGCTCAGACACTGACTTGTATTAGACTGCAAATTAACGATCTAATACCAAAATCTCGGATTGTGAACTCCAAACCCAGGATTGAAATCCCAGCAATTTTAGTTCCAAATCCCGGGATCCCGCTGATCTTGATCTCGGGATTGGCCACCCTACTTCCAAACTTTTAAAAGAGCAGAGGCCTCTTCTGAGCCACCACTTGCGCTGAACTACTCATGTGAGCAGAACCCTGCACTTAGGACTCCTTCCCAGACTTCGCTATAAGGCCCGGACTGGCACTGTTCCGCTCCTGGTGGTCTACCCACAGATAGCGTTAGCCGAATAACTTGTGCGCACTCCCATCTGCATATTTTGATACATATATTGCTGCCTCTCTATGACTATATTCATCACCAATCAGTCATGCATGTACAGGACAGAGCAGAGCTGCACTTGGATATGACACAGCTCTGCAGTACCGCCTGTCTTAGGTGTAATTGTTTCCAAACAGCATCTTCCAGTTGTATCTACAGAAAGCAAAAATAAACTACTCTGCCTGGTGACATTAAAAAAAGAAAATAAAAGTAAAAAATTTGGTACTGTGTATTAGCAATGCGATGCGATTTCCCTATGTAATTTATTCACTGCTCTCTTCACCCAGGCGGATCGCATCGCATGCGATCGCACCGCACGCAAAATCGCATGCAATTTTATAGGGTGCGATGCCATTAAATTTACTATACACTTCTATGAGATGCAATTCAGGCACCCCCCCACTATCCACGCCACCCCGAAGCGTGGCGAGGGGCGGTGGAACGCGTCCTCCCAACCTTTTCATACCCCCACTATCCACGTGGGAGTGGATTTAATTTTATATAGTGTGGTGAGCGCAGCGAGCCACCGAGCCCGAAGCCTGGCAGAACGGAATACATGTAAAGTGGTCCGCGTTCGCTCCCCACGCTTCGGGCTCGCCACACTATATAAAATCAACTCCACACTGACGTGGATAATGGGGGTATGAAAAGGTCAGGAGAACGCCTCCCGTCGCCGCTCACCACGTTTCGGGGTGGCGTGGATAGTGGGGGGGTGCCAGAATTGCATCTCATAGAAGTGTATAGTAAATGTAATGGCATTGCACCCTATAAAATCGCATGCGATCGCTTGCGATTTTGAGTGAGGTACGATCGCATGCCATGCAATGCCATCCGCCGGGGCCAAGAGAGCAGTGAATAAATTACCAAGGAAAATCGCATCACATTGCATCGGATCGCACAGCACTAAAACGGCCCATTCGATGCGATGCCATTTCCCTACGCTAGCGTACGTATGCTAATTGGGCGCCGTGCTAATACACAAGTACCAAAAATTCCACCAGAAAGATAAAGTAATGTATTTAGTACATTACATTCCAGGAGTGAGAACAGTCAGTGAGAACTGAGAGGCCTGGTGAGCTCTGTACTGTGGCAGGGGATTACAATTGGGTCCTAAGAGTGGGGCTTCCCCTCCCAGTCCATCACTGGTTCCACCTACAGCATATATAGTCCTCTTCTGGCCATTACATGCAGCTACAGTGTCCAGCATATAAGGTTTCACCCACGTGTAGCATCTACAGCCCGATTCTGGCCACTACATGCAGTTGGAGTGTCCAGCATATACAGATCCATATCTATATCTATAGGGCCATTGTGGCCACTTCTTGCAGCCGGAGTGTCCTACTTATAGTACACCTCCTTTCCCATCTCCCCACACACTGTTACCTGGGCTTAGCTTGGCCTCTGGCTCAGGTTCTATGGCAGTAAGGGGGTGCGCCTCTCACACACCTTCCTAGTTACTGATGGGTAGCGAATCGCTGCGCTGCCATTTGGGCTCCAGAAGGCGGCGGCAGACCCAGAGCTCAGGACGGGAACTGGCCTCTCATGCACAAAGCTGTACAAAAAGTGGGTGTGGTCAAAAATAACCAGGGCCTACCGGTATATCCCCCAGTCCCAGTACGAGCCTGCCTAGTGAACCGGTACTTATATGTTAGTTGGGCGCCCAATTAGCATACGGAAGGTAACATAGGATAATCGCATTGCATCGCATGGGCCATTTTAAGGTCTTGCGATGCGATTTTTTCATGTAATTTTTTATTTTACATCAAAATATCGCATTGCACCTCCCGCAAAATCGCATGTGATTGTATATCCTAAAAATAGCTTTTACACCCCCCCCCCCCACTATCCACACCACCCCGAAGTGTGGCGAGCGCATCGAGCCCCGCGCGTGGCGGCGGGACGCGTCATCCAACCTTTTCATACCCCCACTATCCACGTCGGCATGGAGCTGATTTTATATAATGTGGCGAGCGCAGCGAGCCCAAAGCGTGGCGAGCGGACGCGGATTACTTTACATGTATTCCGCTTCCCCTCGCTGCGCTCGCCACACTGTATAAGATCAACTCCACGCCGACGTGGATAGTGGAGTAATGAAAAAAGTCGGAGGACGTGTTCCGCTGCCACTCGCCAGGCTTCGGGGTGGTGTGGATAGTGGGGGGGGGGAGGGTTAAACCTATTTTTGGGACATACAATCATATTATTGTATACCTAATGTCATGGCATCGCACACCCTATAAAATCGCATGGGATTTTGCGGCAGATGCGATGGCCCGGGGCTGAGAGAGCAGTGAAAAAATTACTTAGGAAAATCTCATCGCACATGGCATGGCCCTAAAATGGCCCATGCGATGCGGCGCGATTTCCCCCACGCAGAATAGCCCACTAAGCAAATTGTTTAGTGGGCGCCCAACTAACATATAAGTACCCCGACATGAGTTTTTCACATTTTGTTTCATCTTTATAACTTTTTCATAGTTTACCATCCA
This sequence comes from Crinia signifera, assembly GCF_055691185.1. Lineage (NCBI taxonomy): Eukaryota > Metazoa > Chordata > Amphibia > Anura > Myobatrachidae > Crinia > Crinia signifera. Next base: position 303,050,422 of record NC_139221.1, on the reverse strand, counting down.
CATCGACGTGTACGGTGACTTGTACTGAGTGCGGTGGTATTGAAGTGAGACGTATTGCCAAAACATGTGATGCGAGCCATGCAAGGATACGCAGTGTGTTAAATTGGGGGTCCATGTAAAGCAATTGACACCCCAAAAACAACCTTTCACGATTTAATGTCGCCCTTTGGTTGTGTCGATCTTTTTCTCATGTTAACCTTTTGCAAGTCTACCTACTAGGGTCACTCTAGAGTCGACCCTGTCAACCCTTTTACTGTTGATCTAATGAGCCATACCCATATTTGTATCTGATTTTCTAATTAGTCCTAATTAAGATCCACAAGAGCACAGTGGACAAACCTGTCGCCAGTTCTGTGTTTTTGTTATTGAGCTACTGTGAAACGTTTATTTTGACGCTCTGTTCAGATGAATTATAAAACCTGCATTGTTATATTTGTTCCTGCCTCTGAAGTCTGAAGTCTCTGCTCACATTCCCACTGTCACGAATGAAGATGATTAATAATGTGAAATATGATCAAGTCAAACAAATTTCAACTTGCCCAGTAGGTTCCTGGGTGAATGGTCGGAAGCTTAGATACTAAAGCATCTGATTTTTAATTACTGAATATAGTATTAAATAAAACAAAAAACTAAAAAACTAAACAAAACAAGGTGTAATGGTACGAGGGAATGGGCTCCATTCCCACCATGAACCTGATTGTGTGGGGTTTTTATGTTCTCTCTTTGCCGACATGGGTTTCCTCCAAGTACTCTGGTAACCTTCCACGTTCCAAAAATATACTGGGAGGATAACTGGCAGATGTATCGCAGCATTCCCATATTTAGTCCCGCCCCCTCTGCACACACTGATTTGTTGTATGACTAGTATATTAAAATATGTTATATCCAACCTAAAATACTTTCTATATATTAAATATATTCTTATTTTAACTTTTTTGTTTTTAACATGTGGTAAAGGATTGGGGTGCCAGTTCCTTACTTGGACCCTAAATACACCCCCGGACGGCCATTTTGAACTGATACTTCTGCAACACTACCATAACACGCCCATGAGACTTTTTTTGTGTTCACTTCTTGCCAACTCCATAAGATCCTCCATGCGTTGGCACCGCCATATCTAATGCCAGTGACATCTTAAATAACAGTGAAGATAACCGTGCCTTGTGGCCATTTATAACGGTTCTCACTGCCGCAAAACCCGGGTATTTGCCAGGGCAAGCAGTAATTTCCTGTGTCCTGTCTCAGTGTGAAAGGGTCTTTGTGAAATTCCCGAGTGTTATGCCCTGGAAATTAGACACAGGTTTTTTGCAGGGTTTTTCCTGGGTAATACATGGGTGTACGGCAGTGTGAACAGCACAGACCCGTGTTTTTCACACATGATGCCAAAAAACAAGCTCATGTGATATGTGACAGCCAGACAATAAAAGCTGTTTTTTAAACAGCCAATCACAGCAATTTATGCAAATTTCCCAACACCCAATCAAATTCCACACACTTGTTGAAAGGCAGACCATGGAAAGCAGTGTGAAAGGGGCAGACATGGGAAATTCCCAGATCTGAGGTGCAGTATGAAGGGGGTCTGTTGAGCTGAGAAGCTCTGTGCCCCGCCAAAAATCTTTTTTTTTTTTTGCAGGGGCGGCAATGAAAACGCAGCATTAGTAGACGTACCGCTCCGGAGTCTTGCGTCAGTGCTACAGATAAACCTATCAGTGCTATTGTTTTCCCAAGCTTTGCACATGCTCAGTACAGAAAATGCACTGCGCAATGTTCTTGGATCCCTCCGCCGCACCCGACCATCTGCGCGCCTCGACACTTGCACTGCCGTAACTGCGAAGCTTGCAGCGTTAGGACAGATGCTTTTTGGAGAGACTTGAAACCAAATTAAATTTTTGACTTCTAAAAAAGTTTTCCTACAAAAAAGGAATAAACGAAACAAAATCAGTTTTCAGCACAATACAATTCACAGACCACATCTGAGAAACAAACAACATGTTTAAAAATAGTCCGTCAATGCTGAGCCGTGTCCTTGACATTTTCACCCTGAACTAAGCGCCCAGATTTCCCCTCCTATCATGTATTATTAAAATAAAAACAGCCCACAGGAAACATTAGAGCATTACTCAGTCTTATTTCTGTGGTATGCCGCATGTCACAGATCACCTTAAATTAAATGCACCACATTCTTTCTTCTAGGATAAACATATAGGGTAACGTTATCTTCCTGATGTCTGTGGCCATCTGACTAGCAGCCTGCCTATCTGTTCTATCATGTACTCTCAGTGACTTCATTCTCTCTCCCACACAGATGATGACTGACTGCAGATCAGATGACATCCTATCAATGCAGAGCGTTTTGTACCAGGATCTTATTACTCTCTCCTATAGAGGCGGCACGAATGTTTGCTTTCTGTCCACACATCTGCTGCAGACATTTCTTGTTTCATCGTTTGTCTTTCAAGAGAAACATTTATTTACAAGTTACATTATTTACCTCAGGGGTCTACCCTCCCGGAATGGCCTGGAGGGTCCCAGAAATTGGGTCAACCTCCTGGCCCCATCCCATCCCAAACTATGTATAGTTTAGAGCAGAGAAGGGAAAGGGGGACATGATAGAAACTTTCAAATATATCAAGGGTTTTAACAAGGTACAGGTGGGAGACATTCTTCACAGGAAGTGGAGCAGCAGAACACGAGGACATGCACTGAAACTAGAGGGAGGAAGATTCAGGGAAAATTTGAGGAAGAATTACTTCACAGAAAGAGTAGTAGATAAGTGGAACAGCCTCCCATCAGAGGTGGTAGAGGCAAATACAGTAGAGCACTTTACACATGCTTGGGATAGGTATGCTTGGAATTTTTTGATATCCTTATGAAAAAATAAGGATCAAATATGGTTTGAAGGGGCAGACTAGATAGGCCAAGTTGTTCTTATCTGCAGTCAAATTCTATGTTTCTATGTTTCTCCTGTTTGATTCTGGCAACCCCCATCAATATCGAATTGGTATTGATGGCCTCTAAACCCAGTGTAAGCCCCTAAAGAAAGACTTTTGTTATAATTAATAATGTACAGTGGGAGCGGCCATATTAAATGCCTTATGTGAGGTAAAAGTTTCCATAGGCAGCAATATTCACAGTCACATTGGGTTCCAGTCAATGTACACACCATTGGGACGACACAGTCGCAACAACAACTTGTGCAGCAAGTGCATTGCACTGGGCCCCCTGAGGGCTCCCTGCTGCCACTTACTGCTGTGTGGAATATTGTGAACTTGGGTAGGGGTGGAAGAAGGTGGCCCAAATTATATTTTTGCACAATGGGCCAACCATTCACACGTTCCGCCACTGGGTCGACATGCAATAGGCTAGAATGGTCAAATGGTTAACAAGTAAAAACCGTGTTTTGTTAACGTTTTTGATCACCTTTTGCTTTATTTACCATCCAAGTGGACTATTTTTGTGGATCTATGATACCACATCCAGTTGCTGCTACTGTATATAGTGACTATTATTATTATTATTATACTTTATATATATATGGTGCCCCACATGATCTGCAGTGCCCCATTACAGAGTACATATACAAATATGCAAAGAAGGAAACAGTGGCTTAGAGTTCAAGACCCTAAAGGACAAGTACAGGGTATATAAACTTAGGTATATAAACTAAAATAAGAATTAGGGTGGCATAAAACCGAGGGATTTGGTGTCGTCGAAGGGAGTATGGAGTATAATATAGTTTAAATAAGAGTAGGAGAAGCACGAGGGAAGGGGGCCCTGCTCGTGAGAGCTTCCTGTACATTCTAAAGTTACTGAGAGTTATGTCTCTTCATCTCCGAAAGATCTTTGACACAAGTGGAACACACTGTGTTCTGTTTGGAACGCAGGGTAATTATTCTACTTATGTGGATAATTTGTGACCTTACCACAGGGTAAATGCCAGTGGTACTGTATACTGAGCACTATGCCATTCTGCATAGTAGTAGTAGTAGTATGTTTATTTATAAGGCGCCGCAAAGTGTCTGCAGCGCCGTACATAGCAAACAAAAAACAAATTACAAGGTAACGTACAGGGTGTGTTGAAAAATACAGTATTAATAGGGGTATAGCTGGTAGAACTAAAATCAGCATCAGTTCAGAAGTAGGTGTCAAAATTGTCGAGGAGACTGAAGATGAAGTAGAGGAAGGGAAGAACAGGACAGGAGGACAGGTGAGGTAAAGAGGTAGGGTGAGTACGTGAGGAAGGAGGACCCTACTCATAAGAGTTAACATACTAAAAATAGGTGGGTGGACGAATGAAAAACAATAGGATAAGTAGGAACGGAGGGGAACAGAGGCAGGATAGGAGGATCAAAAGAGGTTAGGAGGAGGGATAGGCTAGTCGAAAAAAGTGGGTTTTGAGGGAGTGCTTGAAGGAGGTAAGGGAATCGGAAAGCCTGATGGGTGGCGGGAGGTTGTTCCAGTGCAGGGGGGCAGCGCGAGAGAAGTCTTGGACACGGGAGTGGGAGGTGGTGATTAGGTGAGAGGTCAGTCGGCGGTCAGCAATGGAGCGAAGAGGACGGGAGGGAGTGTGGATAGAGATCAGTGAAGAGAGGTAAGGAGCGGTGGAGGAGGAGAGCGCCTTGTAGGTGGTTGTGAGGAGTTTAAAGAGAACTCGGAAAGGAATGGGGAGCCAGTGAAGAGATAGACAGAGGGGGGAGGCGGAGGTAGTACTATCGTAAAGTACTACGTATCGTAACGTACTATCTAATGCTTTCTGCATACATGGCAAGGGAGTAGCAGCGAGATATGTAAGCAGACTTGTGACTTGGGGCGGGATGCGCTAAGATCCGCAGCACCTCTCCGCCACACATTGCAGGCTAACGCATAGATTATTATCGCATATGCACTAAAGGTGCGTATCCCACGGTACGATTTATGTTCCGTATGATATTGTATACAATTTCCCAGGAAAGTCCCAGTGGTCAAAAGCATAAGATTTGTGCTTAAAATAACGTACAATGTGCATAAGATATCATATCCGATATGACGTCACAGCTGTACTACACTATACTATCTTATGCTTTCTAGCCTGATTGAGTTGCATGCTCACCCGAGCAGCTCCCTCCCAGACGACCGGCGGGAGCGCGCATCGTACGTCGGATAGTGCATACACACGGTAAGATATAGTGCACTATCTAGCATGCTATTCCAAACTAGCTAGATAGTGTGCTAGATTTTGCACTATATCTTACCGTGGGTACGCACCTTAACAATTATTGCAAAGGGCAGCTACTGTATTGCGGTAAGAGCTGCCCTTTGCGCTGTGCCGGCGATGAGCAGCGGCTCCCCCTCCCTCCTTTACCGGATGCTGCTGATGCTGCTGCTGCGGGGCGGGCTCTCCCCCTCCTCCCTGCACCTAGAAGAGGATGTACAGTGCAGGGAACAGGAGGTCACTGTCCCAGGCCACACAGCACAGTCCTGCCCAGACACAGAAGAGGGGGGGTCGGCTGGGGTTCGGGGCGGGTAACGGTAAGAAGCATATCCCTCGCAGCGAAAACCCGGTGTGCGGTTTTCCTGCATATCAAATTGCAGTACATTTTTGCGTTAGAGCATCCGGCCCTCAGTTAGTACATCTACCCCTATTTACAGTATGTGACATGCTTAGTACATCCTGGGATATGGTCACTAGGTGGACCGTGGTGTGGACATGCATTGGGTCCACCACAGAAGCCCCCCCCCCCCATGTTACAATGTGTGACTTGCTTTGTACATCTCCCTCTGTGTACGGTATGTGAGGTGCTTAGTACATCTCCCCCTGTGTACGGTATGTGAGGTGTTTAGTACATCTCCCCCTGTGTACGGTATGTGAGGTGTTTAGTACATCTCCCCCTGTGTACAGTATGTGAGGAGCTTAGTACATCTCCCCCTGTGTACGGTATGTGAGGAGCTTAGTACATCTCCCCCTGTGTACGGTATGTGAGGTGCTTAGTACATTTCCCCCTGTGTACGGTATGTGAGGTGCTTAGTACATTTCCCTCTGTGTAAGGTATGTGAGGTGCTTAGTACATTTCCCCCTGTGTATGGTATGTGAGGTGCTTAGTACATTTCCCTCTGTGTACGGTATGTGAGGTGCTTAGTACATCTCCCCCTGTGTACGGTATGTGAGGTGTTTAGTACATCTCCCCCTGTGTACGGTATGTGAGGTGCTTAGTACATCTCCCCCTGTGTAAGGTATGTGAGGTGCTTAGTACATTTCCCCCTGTGTATGGTATGTGAGGTGCTTAGTACATTTCCCTCTGTGTACGGTATGTGAGGTGCTTAGTACATCTCCCCCTGTGTACGGTATGTGAGGTGTTTAGTACATCTCCCCCTGTGTACGGTATGGGCGGGATGTATTAAAATACATCGCCGCCCTTCGCGCCCCCCCCGCCGCGATGCCGCCGCATATGTACTAACATATGCGGCTGGCATCGCGATGCGGTGACGGAGCCCCCCCGCGATACCTGTACTGTGGTCTGCGGGGGGGCTCCGTCACCTCCCAGCCGGCTTCTGCACAGCTTTCACGCCGGGGACAGCTAAGCAAGCTGTCCCCGGCGCTTCCTCCTCCCCCTGCAGCCGGAAGGACATCCGGCTGCGTTGCTAGGGGGAGGAAGGGCTTACCTTCCGGGGTCCAGGAGGACCTGCAAGAAGGTAAGCCCAAGGGAGGGGGGAGAGGGGGGGTCGGCGAGGCGGCGGGGTTGCGGCGGGTGGCGAAAAGAAGCCCATAGGCTTCTATAGGGTATCGCCACCCAAAGGTGGCGATACCCTGCCCCGCGGTGACGTGGCGAACGGGTCTTAGTACATAGGAAAATGCGGTAAAACGGGGGTTTTACCGCATTTTCCCTTTAGTACATCTCGCCCTATGTGAGGTGTTTAGTACATCTCCCCCTGTGTACAGTATGTGAGGAGCTTAGTACATCTCCCCCTGTGTACGGTATGTGAGATGCTTAGTACATCTCCCCCTGTGTACAGTATGTGAGGTGCTTAGTACATCTCCCCCTCTGTACGGTATGAGTCATACTTTATCACATGCCGTCTACACTTACCAGCAAATGAGTCCTGACAGAAAATCAGTCTTCCTCTCACATTACTGACACACATGCTATATTCGGTACTAATTGACTTTTGCTTCGCTGCTAATGTAATTGACATTTAATTGAAATTGCAATAAGCTCAGTTCTTGCCCATTTTAAATCTAATGGCATCTCTGTCACGTCGGCTTTTACAGCTCTGACGGGTTCTGACAGCAAAACTACTACTTGTTGTATGTAGGCCGACTTACAGGGGCATACACAAGAAAGATGTTTGCGGTCTAAATGGGAGACAGTCAATAGGTCGACATGCACAAGATCGATACAGACAAAATAACAACACAAGCAAAATGTCAACCTAGGAATGGTCAACACATGCAAAGGTCTATGGTGTGACTACAGATAAATACACACTAGCTAATTGTCCGATCCGCCAGATCGAAACGATATATCGGGCTATCATCTAGTGCAGCGGTTCTCCAAAATTGTTCTCTCCCTTATTGGTTGATTAGGGCTATTACTTTCTGAGTACCCCCCCTCCTCTAAGTACATACCAGAGGATTGGAAGTGAGTGGCATGCGTGTCCTTATATTAAGGAGTAGCGGAGGAGTAATGTGCGGTCAGAAATTGGGTCCCTCTGGCTGCTGGCTGTGTACTGTCTCCGGGGTTCCCACTAACGCCTGTAGGATTAATGCCGTTGCTTCATCTACCCGTATCAGTGTAGGGCAGATGAACGCTGATGTCTGAGAGCAGTGCGGGAAGCTTCCAGTGGATTGCTGATCAGGCAAAAGCACCAGGAGGCCCTGGTGATGCTGAAGACGGAACCGGAAGTGACACAACGTCGTTCATCTCCAGGGCAACAGGAGACTTATTCCGCTATTGGGAGACGACTTCTTTCGCCATTACCATTAATAGTTACCAGTAACCCAACCCAGTCTGCAGGGGGGATGCAGTCACTTTCCCGGCGGTCGGAATCCCGGCACTTTGTCCCTCTGTGGGTGTCCACGACACCCATAGAGGGAGAATAAATTAGTGTTCTGAGCGCAGCGAGCCCGCAAGGAGGGGGCAACCACGTCCCCCCTTGTCGGGATTTCGGTGGTTGGGATTGCGGTGTCTGGATATTGACCGCCGGGATTCCATACCAATCCCCTGCAGGGTACCCCTAAGGGTACAATACCCCAGGTTGAGAACCACTGGTCTAGTGCATATGCAGCATTGGTGCAGCTTGGTACAAAGCATTGTGGAGAACATTAACTGTTTATTGCAATTGACTTCACATTGACAATCCAATACTATATCATGTTCTCATTCTGTACATAATGGCCAAGGAATATCCTGTCATGAGATTAATGTCAATTCAAACAATAATTTTTTTAAACACAGCCTGTAACATGGCAGTTACGAGCTGATTGGTTGGTGGTTTATCACTGTCCATTTTATTACTTTGAAAGCTTAGTACATCTGGCCCACCATGTTTTTTCTTTTGCAGAATTTCTGTTTCCCATAATTAGTTGCAGAAGAAGGAAGATATCGGTGACATCATCTAAAACGTCTTATCTAGAGCGTGGGAGCTGCTATAAATCTTCTATCACCTTGTGACATTAGGCGAGTACCGACACCTTATAAAAAACACTGATTACGTTAGAGGAAGACACAGGAAAAGAGAAAAAAAAAAGTGGAAATTAACATGAAATTCTTGTACCTAGCTTAAAATAGCAAAGTTAATTTACAAGACCAGGCGCGGATGTCTTTCTGGCTTGGACTGCATTGGAGGTGCCAAATCATCAAGGCCGATGATCCAGCATAGCTTGTCCAGCAAACAAGTGGCGCGTTCTATTGTAAATTGTTGTGGGAGTGCTGAGTGACGCATCTAACAAGCAGTGTCAGACTGGGGCAACATCAAGGAAATGCAGGACCCACATGTGCAGCTTAATAATTACCTCCCAACATTAGACATGGCCATCTACATCAATTGACCCCTGTTTTGCCGCTGTGGAAGTATGGCCAGCACTCTGAGGGCTCCTGGCCATGCGCACAGCATCTATTCACAGCTGTGACAGGGGAACTCACAATTGCCCTACCCCACGAGGGACGGGATACGGTCATTAGGTCTACAACAACTAGGTCGACAAGCATTGGGTCGACATGGGTTAAGGTCGACATGGGTCTAGGTCAACATGACATTAGGTCAACACAAGCATTAGGTCGACATGGGCTAGGTCAACAGTCAAAAGGTCGACATTGGGTTTTTCACTGTTTTTGGAGCTGACATGTGCCGACAGGCGGTATTTCATGCCCTACCATCCACTAGGGCACGATGGGAGAATACAATAATGTGCCCGAAGCATCGCACATCAAACTGTGTCCATATCGACTGTGTCGACATTCGGGTTAAAAATAAATGTGAAAAACCCCATGTTGACCTTTTGACTGTCGACCTAGCCCATGTCGACCTAGCCCATGTCGACCTAATGCTCGTGTCGACATAATGTCATGTCGACCTTGACCCATGTCGACATTGACCCATGTCGACCTAGTTGTTGTAGACCCAACGATCCCAACCCCGAGGGACAATGCTGGCCTCTGGTGTCACACGGGACAGTCACAAAAGATAGTGACTGTCCCACGAAAATAGGGACAGTTTGGAGGTATGGCTTAATGTAACACACGAATAATGCATATATCCTAACATTTCACTGGCTCTAGGAAAGACATCTGGGCCTGAAACTCTCTGTAGCGACTTAAGATCTAGGGTGAAATGTAACAGGGAGCGATTTTTGGTAAACGTTACCAAAAATCGCATAACAAATAGATCAGGTCCAGCCTGGCAAGTTTGACAGAACCATGCACAGATCAGTGAATGCTCTGTGCATGGTTCTATGCAAAAAAAAAGTGTTAATTTTTTTTAAATGGCATGGAGTCGTCGTCCCCCCCCCTCCCCCACATGAGCATATCCAGCCCCAGGCTCATTGAACCAGTCCTGTTTCCAAAAATACAGGGGACAAAAAAACTGGAGGTCCCCTGTATTTTGGAACCAGCACCAGGCTCCAACAGCCATCGGTGTCATGCCACAGCAGGGGACACTTTTCATGCAAGGTCCCCCGTGCGTACCATGACTACTGTGGCTGGTTAGCCCCAGACGGGGTCCGTAGGGGTGTTAGGAAACCCCCCCATTAAAGGGGGGTGCCCCATCCACGCCTGAAGCCCGGGCTGTCCCCGGCATCCAAGGGTGGTGGAAGCCATGCTGAGAAGTGTAAAAGAATAATACAAAAACACTGCATTTTACAGTAGAACTACAGATCCCAGAAGGCCTCCCCGCATTCTGGGACTTTGTCAGAACCACAGGGTCCTTGCCAGGCTGTCCAGCCAGAGGGATGAATGCTTTGGCCGGGGGAACTTGCATTAAAAGGACATACAGGTTTTTGTGATTTCCAGGCTTCACCCCAGATGGTTAAATCAAAATAACTGAGTTGATAATGAAGTCACCTGTGCTCATGCATGACCTGGACCCGGACTCAGTGGCATTTTTAAACTGGTGCAAAGTGCGCAGTGCACAAGGGCCCGAGTCCAAGGGAGATCAACACCACACACAATGCACCCATTTTTTTTAACACTTGAAGGCAGCAGCACCGGTGGAATCACCAGCAAAATGGCCGCCGCACCATTTTCCGGAGGTCTGCACATACAGTCTGAGCGCTCTAAGTGGGCGGTGGAGCTAATTTTGCACAATCAATAAAAGAAAAAAAAATCTAATTTGCTGGGTGACAAAAATATTTACATGTGCAGAAAAGGTAGAACGGGGACATTGGACGGGTGTTCCCTGCTTTTGAATAAGACGCACACTATTCTTTTTCCGTCATACAGACTCGATTTTTCCACCACCCCTGACGTGTTGAAGTCTTCTCATATATTTTTAATGGAACATTAACTGACAATATTATTCCTTACTCATGATATTTGAAATAAACCTGTTTGTGCCGCGGCTTGTTCCAAAATTCTGGACTGTTTAACTGAAGGTTAACATCAATTACGGACTATTCTCCGAGGACCGATGTAGAGGATTTCATTTGTTTGTAGCGTATTAAAAATCAACGACACTTTGGCTTTTTTTTTGCGTGTTGGCCACCAGGATTTATTTCCCCTTTGCCTGATTACTTATCTCAGCACGAAGACGAGTGAATTAAGCAGTTACTTAATCAAGTTTACAAAGAATAGTTAATTTGACTATTATAGAAATTCATGCTGGCTGACGGCTCCGTACCCAACTGCTATGTTAATAGATAAGTGCACTAAGATTTGTATGTTAAGTGCGCAGACTTGTCGGTTATGATTTGTATTGCTGTTAATATATAAATATGGAACACCCCACATTGCTGTGTATTAGAATTCGGAAGGCACGTCACTGACCCAACTGTGTGAACGCTTGTAAAGATGGATGACTGATTAGCAAGGTGTTTATGCAGCAGAGGTTCTTGCATTAAGACCACACAATGTGGGAGAGGAACTAGCGCAGTAATATCCATCCTGATACACAGCTCTGATTCTGATTCACTCGCAAAGCACATTAACCCCTTCCCGACATTTGACGTACATTTACGTCATGGTCGGGATGTACTTCCAGACACATGACGTAAATGTACGTCATGACTTTAAACTGTCACCGCGTCTATAGACGCGGTGACAGAGGGACGATGTCTGCTGTCCCTGACAGCAGACATCTTCCCTCATTGCCCAGGGGGGGCAGCGATGCCCCCCGCCATCGGCGATCGCTGCGATTGGCTGTTCAAACGTGAACAGCCAAAAGCAGCGTTTACTGTGTTATGTGTCAAAATTTTGACTCTGCTGCCCCCTAGTGTCCAAAAAAATTAAAGGAGGTTGAAATAATGATGTAATAATAAAGTTTAGATATGGTCTATGTTAGTTATTAACTATTTTGAGTGGTATGATTATTTGTCTCACAAGCAGAAAATTTAACATTTTGCAAATTGCAAAATGTTCAATTTTTTTACGACATTTTGGTATTTTTCACAAAAAAATAAAAACTGTATCGACCAAAATTTACCACTAATTTAAAGTACAATGTGTCACGAGAAAACAATCTCAAAATCACTGGGATAAGTAAAAGCAAAAAAAGTTATCCCCACTTAAGTGATACCTGTCAGATTTGAAAAAAAGGGTACTTGTGAGTTATCTGGGCGCCCGATTTCTAAATCGGGTCGGATCGGGCACATCGCATCGCATGCGACCATCGGATGCGATGCGATGACCCGATTTTTCCATAGGAATCAATGTTAAAATGGACTGAGTCCATTTTAACATGGAATTCAATGGGAAAAAGGGGTCCTTTTCATACCCCTACTATCCAAGTGGGCATGGAGTTGGATATAAACCTGTGCCCGAAGCCCGAAGCGTGGCGAGCGTAGCGAGCCCCGCGAGGGGACTTAGAATACCGTCCGCTCGCCACGCTTCGGGCTCGGTGGCTCGCTACGCTCGCCACAGGTTTATATCCAACTCCATGCCCACTTGGATAGTAGGGGTATGAAAAGGACCCCTTTTTCCCATTGAATTCCATGTTAAAATGGACTCCGTCAATTTTAACATTGATTCCTATGGAAAAATCGGGTCATCGCATCCGATGGTCGCATGCGATGCGATATCGCATCGCATCTGATTGTATGCCTTAACTTAAGGCATACAATCAAAAAATCGGGCGCCCAGATAACTCATAAGTACCAAAAAAAGGCCTCTGTCAGGAAGGCAAAAACAGGCTGCGTCGGTAAGGGGTTATGGGGGTTATTCTAGTTGATTCGCAAGGCTGTTCCCACGCACAGGCTACGAATGGATGTTCAACCTAAACATCCATTCACATGTTGTAGGGAACACCCATCACACATATGCGTGCATGCTGGGACGGAGATCAGCAGGCAGCTGATATCCGGTGATTTCAGCTGCCTGCCCCGCTGTTCCCGCGTCACGGCCTCATTACCATGAGAACATGGAATGCTGGGTGCTCCCATATGGTAATGGAGCAGCGCGCCACCCCACACTCCTTTCCCGCTATGTTGGGTGCGTGCACCCGGCGAACAGGATGTTCGCCGTGGGTGCATACACCATGCGCAGAAATGCACATGCGCACTAGAGAAACATCTGTGCCCGCTCGAACGCAGACTAGCTGCGTACGGACCAAAATAAGGGCCTTGGTTTGCTAAAGGACAAAACCATGTGCACTGCAGGTGGGGCAGATGTAACCTGTGCAGAGAGAATTAGATTTGGGGGGAGTTATTTTGTTTCTGTGCAGCGTAAATACTGGCTGCTTTATTTTTACACCGCAATATAGATATCAGTTTGAAGTACACCCCACACCCAAATCTAACTCTCTGCACATGTTACATCTGCCCCACCTGCAGTGAACATGGTTTTGTCCATTAGCAAATCAAGGAGGTCATTCTATTTTGTTCGTTCCCCCGCGGTTTCGAATGGGGGACCAAAGTTTTCCTAATGCGCATTCGCATAATGTGCAGGGATTTTAGGCGAATGGCTTCAGCGACTTGCATAGATGTTGAGCCGTTCACACGTGTGCCCGGGGGCGTGGGGTGGCTTCCCCATTAAACCGCTGGGCCTTCCCATGGGAATTCGGGCGGGACGCAGAGTGCCATCACAAGATGTCAGTCACCCGCGCCATCTTCGGCCGGATGCCCACAAATAAGTTAGTCTCCACTGACTTACATTTGCAAGCCCTGGAGAAATCTTTCGCGAAATCACACGCGAGGGGATGTAATTCGTAAGACATCCCCTCACATGGTTGCTAGGGGATACGGCGGGAGGGGAGATTTAGCTGGGCGGGCACTGTGGGACTCGGTAAGCTGCGAGCTTCGCAGCTTACTGAGTGAACCAGAATGAGGGCCCAAGTGTGTTTTGCGAGTGAACCAGAATCACCCCTTTAATTAAACACCTATCTGTAATCATGTATTGGCTAACATTTTAACCAAGTGTAACAAGCTACAAACAAATCTAACAATCTGGAAGGAGATGATGGAGGGCCGTCTGTTGCCCATCACTGAACTAGGCCCATAGGTATATGTTATTTTATTTTTACAAACTTATCTGAAGCTGCATCTTGGTGCTGGGGTTTGATAGTGTAAGGGATGTGCATGCCCTCATGCTACTAGCCACACCCACATGCAACTGGCCACACTCACACAGCACTAGTCACACCCACATGGAACTGGCCACACCCACGCAGCACTGGTCACGCCCATACAGCACCGGTCCCACCCACCTGGAACTGGCCAAACCCACACATCTCTTCTTCTTGCATTAAGCCCTTGATTATTTCCCAAAAAAATATGTTTTAACTTTTAAGTATTTACATGGCTAATTGACTATTCAGGTAAAATTGCTCCAGTCTTCTGGTGGTCTTAAAAACACGACTGGTCAGGTTTCTTGAGTACCTAAGGGTAAGTGTATCAAAGGTTGGAGAGAGATAAAGTGGAGAGAGCTAAGTAACGACCTACCAGTGTTTAAATGCCATTTTACAAGCTGTGATATGAGCGCATTCATTGGTACTTTATCTCTGCAACGTTTGCCAACTTGCCCATAATTTCAGTGAAAAATGTTCTCTGTTCCCAGGAAAGTGGGCCCACATCACCTGCGATGGAAGTGATGACGCATATCACAAGGAATTGCGTCAACACAACAAAATTGAAGAGGACGGGGCCACAATGATGCAAAGTATAGTGTTACGCCCCCGTCACCCCCACAGGATATATCTCCCTGAGTCTTGCTTGCAAAATTTGGATATACAGAAATACATACTGGCAGAAAAGCATGATATCCAATATACAACATTTTGGGGAATGGTTCTAAGTGGATCTGACAGCAGAAGGCCCAATTATCTTTTAAATACAAACCAACACTTTTATTCAACTTCAACCTTTATACAGCATGTACTTTTATAGAAGGATACTTTTATACTTGTGTCCTAGCACGGCGCCCATCGCATTGCAGACCATAAGGCATACGATGGTATGCGATGCGATGTTACGTGATGGCAGGCGATGTTATACAATTTTAAATTATATACCATCGCATTGTATGGCATTGTATCGCATATACAATGGTATGCGGTTTAAAATTGTATAAGCACCCTAATGGGTTTTTCAATGTTAAAAGTGCCCCCTATAAGATAATTAACCTTGATGGGTGCTTAGTATGTTAAAAGCACCCCCAACGGCACCCCCACTATCAACGGCAGCCCGAAGCATGCCGAGCGCAGCGAGCCCGCGAGGGGCGGCGGTACGCGTCCTACGACCTTTTCATACCACTACTATCCACGTCGGCGTGGAGTTGATTTTATATAGTGTGGCGAACGCAGCGAGCCACCGAGCCCGAAGCGTGGCGAGCGCAGCAAGCCCTGCGAGGGGACGCGGAATACATGTAAAGTAATACGCGTGTGCTCGCCACGCTTCGGGCTCGGTGGCTCGCCACACTATATAAAATCAACTCTACGCCAACGTGGATAGTGGGGGTATGAAAAGGTCGGAGGACGCGTACCGCCGCCCCTCGTGGGCTCGCCACGCTTCGGGTTGGTGTGGGGGTGCATTTAACATTGTAAGCCCCCATTAGGGTGCTTATACAATTAAAAATCGTATAGGGGGCTTATACAATTTAAAATCGCATTGCATCGGTGTGCATCGGGTGTATGGCATGCAATGCGATGCGATTATATGTCGTACGACTTAATATCGTGGGCGCCGTGCTAATACACAAGTACCGAAGGATGTATCAAAGGATGTACTATCCCACCACTAGAGACCTCAATTTCATTGTACAATGCTGATGACTGAACATGACCTTCTGGACATGCGGGAGGCTGCATGTGTCCTACTGTACTTTGTCCTAATTCTCGGGAATCTGGTGCGGTTCTGTATCTGGCATTTGCTTTGAGGTTTTTAGTAATTTGAAGAATGCGGCCTTACCTGCACCAATGAAATACCCCTTCCACAATAATATTATACTATGTTCCTGAAGGTCACCCGCAAATGCAGAACTGCATACGACGCAATTAAACTTCTGTGCAGCCGGTGCTGTCTTCAGGCACCGATCAGTCGGTCATTGTATAAAGTTGGGTAACCTCATCCACCCTCCTGTGAACAAGGAAATGATAATCGCACATTCTCCTTCACTTTATTCACTCTAATAATTCAAGAAAACAGTTACACATGAGGCACAATTACATCTTTATTTATATGCACAAAATACACATTGTAACAAGTAAAGCAACATTATACCTTGCTACCTACAAGACCATGAAGATAAAGTGTATTATCATTACGTACTGTGCCAGCGACCCCCAAACTTTCTGCAGTCATGGATGCTGTTAAGATTCAAAGTGTACCCCATAACCCGCACACTGTGAGGGTTGGGGGATGTCACATTTTGGAAATTTATGGAAGCTGGATCAGACCTTCCAAAGAAGACAAGTGCGTGTGTTACTCGTAGCAACCAATCAGCTTCTAGTGGTCCTATGATGGAGCGTAAATAAATCATAGCTTGTTGGGTGCTATGGGCTTGTTCTCCACTTTCTAGAAGGTCTGATATATCCAGCCCATTGCAAACTATAGGATGTAACGATGTCACAAGTCCCTGATGACGCCATAGGCTGCTTTTCCTTGAAGCTTGATGACTTCAAAGGGGCGTAGTTTAGCAGAAAAGTAAGGAGGAGGAGTTTGGACTGATTGGGGTGGGGCTTATTTGATCTTACTTTTGCTTGTACGAATGTTTGGAAGTATGGGTACACTTTAAATCTTTGTGGGACAACATCCATCGCAACTGCAAGATAATGTAGCTATGGCCTGTAGATGCCACTTGGGGACTGGTCATTTTTAAAACAATTATTAAGATGTGACCGTGATTAGGATTTCCCTTAAAACGCAGCCTCACGGAGAGGTACGCAATCTTTGGCATGCCAGATTCTTCCAAAACACAATTGTCTATTTTGGTATTTTGAGGTCAGTGGCAATGGCAAAGACTTCTTACCCCTTGGGGTAGACAGATGCGAGACATTCAGTTTGCGAACCACTAGACCAGCCATGGCCAAACTGCGGCCCTCCAGCTGTTGTGAAACTACACATCCCAGCATGCATTGCCATAGTGTTAGCACACCCTAGGAGCAAAACTGTGGCAATGCATGATGGGACTTGTTGTTTCACAATAGCTGGAGGGCCATCGTTTGGCCATGCCTGCACTAGACTTTACACAGACTTAGTGAATGCTAATTAGTGCAAATGTGCCATCACCCACGTCAGCCGTACCAATCGGTTACTATGGGTCAAAATACATTTGTCCTATTCCAATAAGCCTGTATATTTGTATATCAAACAAATTGCAAAAAAGAGTGCATTGTAGGAAACCATAAAAAGGCCGCCGTAGCCCACGTTGCGAATGCAATACCTAGAGATGCATTCATATAAGTGCATCAGTTCATGAACAACGCCACCAACATCATTCGAGGAGAATGCCACCAGGAAAATGATGAAAATATTTAGGGAGCACCAATATGCATCCTACCCCCCAACGCCACCCCCCGTTTTATTTTGTTCCTAAAGAAATGAATACATTATATCTAAATTAAAAGTACAAATAAAAAGTCTCCACGCTTAATCGTACATGAAGGACTAGAAAACAATGTGCGCATCAAAGTCAAAACTATTTAAAAAGTTTCTCTCAGTTCTGTGTCAAAAATATGTTACCTTTTCTATCAGGTTATGGCCAAAAGTATGTGAGCAGGGTTGCCGAGAGAGGAGGGGGTGGGTACTTATTACCGCCCAACCTATTGCCTGGCAGCAGCAGGCATCTCTTTCCCTACCCGAGCCGTGTGCTGGGCTGCAGTGAAGCCAAGGAGGCTGGTGTTCTCTAGAAGCAGCAGCTGCGGCCTCCTCTGGCCTTTGTTAGTGCTGGAGGCATGACCAGTCCTCCCGAACAGGACCCGGCTCTCTACAGCCCTGTATGCCAGTTTAGTATATCAACAATGTCTGTATGATGTATTACAAGGTTAAACAAATATGTTAACTACTGTATAAAGGTTGTGCGATATTTGCCATATCACAGTGATAAAGGAATACATACAGGGCTGAGGTTTTTCAGCAACCAAGGATCCCACCACCCACCCACCAATTCTATCTGTCCAGAACCTCAGCTGAACTTCTTAGAAGTTCACCTTCTGTTTGCAATAAATTCAACACGAATGCTGTCTCTATCAGGGTTCCGTATGATGTGCTGAAAGTCGGGACCCTGGCTGCTGGAATGCTGGCCCCTTGCGGGCACGTCGGCATCCTTCGCTTGCGCGCAAGGTTCTCCCCCCCCCTCTATGGGAATCGTGCACCCCTACGAGGAGTCATCCTTTTGTGATAGACACAGGGGCACCACCCAGATTGTGGAGCCCCTAGGCAGAGGCAACCCTGAATACTTCCCATCTATCTGACTGTGAATTCCTGTGCCCTGCCCAATGGGCATACATCAGGTAAAACCATTCCTTTATATACATTCATGACATTTTGCACCTTTATGCGGATTGATAAAACCCACTTCAGAGATCAGGTTGCAGAGTTTTGCCGCGTTCTAGAGCAACGTGTCAACCTGCAGTTTGCCAGATGCTGAGGTGCGGGTCTTATAAAAACTTGGCTGGAGAATATTTGATTCGTTTTAAAGCACGTTAACTATTGCATGCTCCGAATACTAACGTTATTGCATATCTTTTTGCCTTGAGCTCTTTACAATGTACATTTTTTTTTTTACAAAGTAGCCTTGAAAAAGGAAAGAACAAAAAAAAAGCTCGCCGTTCCCCGTAGCCCTTTAATCAATGCATTTATCAAAACCTGAGCAAAGCCCGGACTTGTAGATTTATCATCATCAAGCACCAGGTACAGAGATGTCCATTCACCCAAGTCATCAGCAGCGTAATATAACCATTTATCACACATTACGCTGCTTGCTGGATGAAGCTCGTCACCGTTCTTATAAAATCTGCTGTAAACAGAACAGTTTATTACAAATGCATATCAGAATGGGGGTTCCACTATCAGATTACGGAATAGGGTTCTACGCGGCCTCCCTGTATCAAACAGATGGCTTAATCTTGGATCTTAGTGTTACTTAGTCATACAGCACTGTGTCCGGTGCAGAGATCACGCTGTGTCATAGATCAGTGCAATGTAAATAAAGAGATCTGCCTGATGGTACAATGACATGGCTGAGAAACACAGAAGGCAAATGTGTCGTTTGCAGGAGGGCATTAAACAGTCAATAAATAAAAGTAATCTGAATATGGAAATCACTAATGAAATGGGATATAATGATCAAGTGCAGCATTGGCACTGGGTAGAGACAAGGAGCCAGATGTACTAAGCTTGAAAAGTGATAAAATGGAGAGTGATAAACCACCAACCAATCAGCTCCAACCTGCCATGTCACTGGCTGTGTTTGAAAAATGACAGGTAGGAGCTGATTGGCTGATGGTTTATCACTCTCCATTTTATCACATTTAATGGCTTAGTACATCTCGCCCTAAAGCAGTACCACCTGCCAAAATAATGACCATCTCACCAAGATGTCGCATTTTAAATAGCGCAAGGTGGATCATAGACGGAATAAATAATTAGTGTCCATAACTCCCCCAATGCTCATTACGACCAAAAAGTTTGATCATTATCCTACCATGTGACTCAAGATAAGACATTGGAATCAGATATCTGACTGCAAAGTTTGGTCCAGAATGCCTTTTTAATAAACAGCCTCCTCCGATCAGTCCCCATTGTAGGTAGATGAATGTATACTGTACAGGAGGACTAATTGGAAAGTGATGAGACGGCCTTCTGTCCCATAGGTAGATGTGACAATGCTACGCTGGTTATTGTGAAGATCAGACATCGATTTGTCTGAAGCTGTGGTTGGATTGCTGTCGTCTTTATTTGGCCACAGCGAGCGGGAGATCTTGGTACGTTTCGTCATGGCGGATGAGTAATACGTTTCGCACTTCTCTGACATAATCTATCCGCCATGACGAAACGTACGACGATCTTCCATCGCTGTGACCAAATAAAGACTACGGCAGTCCATCTTTAGGTTCAGACACCTCAATGTAGCGAGCTGGCGGCAATGGGGAGAGCGGCCCATCTGTATGAGCTTCACAGTAACCAGCATAGCATTGCCGGAGGCAGTCTCATTACTTTTCAATTACCCCTCGTGTTTATTTTTTCATTTCCAAGTATTGTATTACCCCTTTTGGGGTAATATACAGTATCGAACCTTAGACATAGGGCGGGATGTACTATGACGAAAATGCGGTAAAACCACCATTTTACCGCATTTTCAAATTTACCAAAACCCAGCCGCACCCAGCGGGCAGAGTATCGCCACCTTTGGGTGGCAATACCCTATAGAAGCCTATGGGCCTCTATCGCCACCCGCACTGCCCTCCCCATCCTCCGTGCTGCTCCTTCTCCCCCACCAGCATATCACAGCCGGGAATGTCCTTCCGGCTGCAGGGGGGAAGAGGAGATGTCGGGGTCGCCGCAGAGCCCAGGAGGTGATGGAGACCCCCCTGCACACCACATCACAGGTATCGCGGGGGCCTCTGTCACCGCACCACGATGCCAAGCGCATATGTTAGTACATATGCGCTGGCATCCTGGCAGGGGCGGCAATATTTTCCAACTTTTCAAATGTTAATACATCCTGCCCATACAGTGGACAAGTTGTTTATCCCAACTAACCAGCTTATGTCATTTTATAGACTCTTCTACATAAATGATACCCGATTGCGTTGCTACGGGCAACTTTGCCATTTTATCTGACTCTCTAAGGCTTGATACCACTTTATAAACATTTTTCAGCTTAGTACGGCCCTGTCACACACAGCCGCCAGTGCACTAACCATGTATCCCATTTTGAAGACGTACAGTATAATAAGATTGTGATTTAACCCTTTGAGTGTCAACATCTCTGTGAGCGATGTGCAAAATATCGGCAAAAAGCGCCGGCGTCGCTCACATTTGTTATATAAATTCAAATAAAAATGTTGTGGGGGAAAAAAAAAAGATTATATTTCCTATATAAAAGGTAAATATTACGGGTCATTTAAGAAGAATAAAAAATGCTCGCTTGGGCAATTTTCACACCTATTTTGACAAATTCACTTGCCACTGAAAGGGTTAATAGTTCACGTTCTCCTTTCTCCATACCTGGCAATACACCACCGCCTAAAAAGCGGGGACACAGAGGAACTTTAACAGACCTGAAGTCGTTTCCAGGAGCAGTCAGGATGTAATATGAACAGCAGAAATCTTGGCTCCCTCTCGTTTAGTAATTAAATGTCACATAATGAAGGAAAGGGGCCCTCGTTTCCAGCTTATTATATCAAAGAAAGGCCGGCTATGTTCCAGGCTGCGCTTAAATTATATCAGGTTTAAAACTGAATGGCTCACTTAAATAAGCCACTGAAAAGACAAAAATGCGCACGTGGGTGTATAGCAATCAGTGTGGAATGTACAAATAAAAGGAAACTGGAAAAACGGCTTTGGTACGTAACTAGATTTCTTATAATGCTAATTATTCCTGTAATTAGTGCCCAACAACAGACCATTGGCGTCATATACAAATATCAAACGCCCTTCCTCTTTTTTACTAAAGCTTAAAAAAAAAAAAGAAAAAAAAAGTGATGTTGCGTATAGCAACTATCGGATTCTATATATTGCGTTATAGAAAATGATAGAGAGCTCTGATTGGTTGCTATGGTCAACATCACCTTTCTTTATTTTTTGGAACGGCCAGTAGTAAATTTACCCCTTAGGGGGTATTTAAGGTGAAACACGGCAATGATTATCCAATCATGGTCGGTTTCGCACGTTTTTGCATCCGTTTTGACCCATGCTGTTTCACTTTTTTTTTTTACTGAATTGGGATGGCCAAAAAAACGGGCTAAAATGGGTGCGAATTCACCAAAACCTGTGGATTCATGTCAAATTCGCCAATCCACACAGTTTTCAACTGTGCTGGATATTTCGCCCAGGCGAAAAATCGGCATTGAGTTTGAAAAGGGGGAATCTAATTCACCCTAAAAACGGGAAGAAATGTATGACTTTTCACCTGCCGAAAAATCCTACACAGGTTGAATACCCCCCCCCCCCAGCCTATAACAGGCATGTCCAAACAATGGCCCCTCCAGCTGTTGTGAAACTACACATCCCAGCATGCCTTGCCATAGTTTTAGCATTCCCGAATTGCAAAACAGTGGCAAGGCATGATGGGACTTGTAGTCTGGTCTATAAGACAAAATCAACTGAAATAAGGGGCACAATATCGACACAAAACGCTAAATATCATCACAATGACGTATTTAAGTTTTCAGTTTTCCCTTTAGATACCTGTGATGCACCGTCAGAGGAAACAAGGGTACTGACTGGGATAAAAATGAAAACCGTAAACATTCGGTAGGAAAATGGCGGCTGATATACACAACCGGCCCCATATATTACTACTGCATGTGTATTTTTAAGAACCGTAATGAATGCATTATTAATCTATTGCAATGATATAGAAATGTTAATGCATTTAATAACTAGGCCTTTGCTGTACAACAAAATAATGCTCTTTGTCAGAAGAGACCTCGTTCTCAGCCCCTCCCCCTTTATAAATGTCTGACTAAATGATCCGGTATGAAAAGTTCGCTTCAAGGATTTATTGCGAAATCACAAGGTTCTTTCCTTTTTTTTTTGTGTTCTCCTATAATAAAAAGTCTTCCAATGCAATAAAAAGTCAAATTTAAGGTGTGTGGCCTTGTAGACCCGAAGACTGGGAACATTTCCAGGCATTAGCATATAGATATGTGTCGTACTGTAGATAAAGAAATGAATTCTACGAGGGGTGGGGGTGGGGAGGGGGGACATAAAAAAATTATGCCATGTAGATATTACATTTTAATCTTGGTATAAATCACAAGGTAGCAAATTGCGTGCGAGGCTTGAAGCAAATTATTGGGTGAAACAGTCTTGTCAGAGCGAGTCCTCCGCACGGAGGAGTTAGCAGAATGCTGATCAGCCTTTCAGGGTCCCGGCTCCATAAGGCAAATGTCTTATTCAATGAATTCCATTCTGCAGTGACTGAAGTCTTATCCTAATGAGGGAAGAGAAGAAAAAGAGAATCCGTTACATGTGACAGGGCTGTTTCTCCAGATAACTTATAAATAAATTCAGTTCTGCCAGTGACAAAATGCAGTATGGCTGACAATATAGTTTATTTTATTTCTCTTGTTGCATAAATGTTATCTAGGCAAAGGCAGCCCTGGGCACTTCACAGTGCTGTATCCAGGGGCCCGGGGCCCCAGCACAGTGAAGTCCTTGGATTTGGCTGCCTGTCACAAACGATGCGGCCCTGGACAGGTGAGACTGGCAGGGCCCTCTACCGCCGATGCTCTGGCACACAGAATAAGCACACACTAAGGGCCAGATGTACTAAGCCTTGAAAAATGATAAGATGGAGAGTGATAAACAACCAGCCAATCATATCATTTTTCAAACCCAGCCTGTAACATAGCAGGTAGGAGCTGATTGGCTGGTTGTTTATCACTCTCCATTTTTTTTAAATTTTCAAGCTTAGTACATCTGGCCCTAAGGTGCTCTACATAGTAATGGCATGCACCTCATAGCAGGGTTATAGACAACCCAAATTTAAAATGAAAAAAAAAAAAAACCAATGAAAGGACGGCAGTTGGGGGTGGGGACAGCCAAGATAATAGGTGGTTATTATGATAGGGGGGTCCAGAAAACACAACGCCCATTACCCCGATCTAAGCCCTTTCAGCCCTGAGGGTCTGACAAGGTGCCCAAAGCACTGCTGATTCCAAAAGCAAATTGCAGGAAGGCATCTGGAGCAGAGATCTGGGAAAGGGGCAGGCATCTGGGGGAGAGACCTGGGGAAGAGGCAGACATCTGGGGAAGAGATCTGGAGAAGAGGCAGGCATCTGGGGCAGAGATCAGGGGAAGAGGCAGGCATCTTGGGAAGAGATCTGGAGAAGATGCAGGCATCTGGGGCAGAGATCAGGGGAAGAGGCAGGCATCTGGGGAAGAGACCTGGGGAAGAGGCAGGCATCTGGGGAAGAGATCTGGAGAAGATGCAGGCATCTGGGGCAGAGATCAGGGGAAGAGGAAAGCATCTGGGGCAGAGAGCTGCGGAATAGACAGCATCTGGGGCAGATATGGAGAAGGGGCAGGCATCTGGGGCAGATATGGAGAAGGGGCAGGCATCTGGGGCAGAGATCAGGGGAAGAAGAAAGCATCTGGGGCAGAGAGCTGCGGAATAGACAGCATCTGGGGCAGATATGGAGAAGGGGCAGGCATCTGGGGCAGATATGGAGAAGGGGCAGGCATCTGGGGCAGATATGGAGAAGGGGCAGGCATCTGGGGCAGAGATCAGGGGAAGAGGAAAGCATCTGGGGCAGAGATCTGTGGAATAGACCGCATCTGGGGCAGATATGGAGAAGAGACAGGCTTTTGGGGCAGAGATCAGGGGAAGAGGAAAGCATCTGGGGCAGAGAGCTGCGGAATAGACAGCATCTGGGGCAGATATGGAGAAGGGGCAGGCATCTGGGGCAGATATGGAGAAGGGGCAGGCATCTGGGGCAGATATGGAGAAGGGGCAGGCATCTGGGGCAGAGAGCTGCGGAATAGACAGCATCTGGGGCAGATATGGAGAAGGGGCAGGCATCTGGGGCAGATATGGAGAAGGGGCAGGCATCTGGGGCAGAGAGCTGCGGAATAGACAGCATCTGGGGCAGATATGGAGAAGGGGCAGGCATCTGGGGCAGATATGGAGAAGGGGCAGGCATCTGGGGCAGATCTGGAGAAGAGGCAGGCATCTGGGGCAGAGATCAGGGGAAGAGGAAAGCATCTGGGGCAGAGATCTGTGGAATAGACCGCATCTGGGGCAGATATGGAGAAGAGACAGGCATCTGGGGCAGAGATTAGGGGAAGAGTTTTAAGAGCGTTTTAAGCCAAGACCCGCTACATAAGTACAGGCTATTGTAAAATTATAAAGATAATAATAATAATAATAATAATAATAATAATATAACAGGTTGAACTAAGAGACACAAAATCACCTAGGCATTTAACATTTTTAGCACATGGAATCATTATTAATTCACACCATTATTTTTTCTTATTAGTTTTTAATTATGTCCAGTACTGTAGGTCTCAAAGGCCCCATACACTATGAGATTTGGGCACGATCCGAATCGGGCCGTGAAATTGTCCCACATCGCATATGGAGACATCCCCGTGGCCCCGTGCGCATCGGATGGGAGTCGGGAGGTCGGACGGGCTGCACATAAGATTTGCTAAATCTTATGTGCTGCCCGGAGCCGTGCGGGGGACTGAGAGAGGTCTCACCCAATCAATGGCTTCGTATGCGTTTGTATGGGCTTTTTTTTTGGAGTGCTCTGCTCCAGCCACTCGCACTGCCGCTGCAGCGCCTTCTCCTGCCCGTCTCCCTGCGCCGCCCCCCCCCCTGCTCCCGCTGACGGCAGCAGCTTCTTACCCGGCTCCCTGCGCCGCTCCCGCTGATGGCAGCGGCTTCTTGCCCGGCTCCCTGCAAAGCTCCCGCTTATGGCAGCGGCTTCTTACCCGGGGTCCCTGCGCCGCTCCCGCTGACGGCAGCGGCTTATTGCCTGGCTCCCTGCGCCGCCGCCCCCCCCCCGCTCTCTGGTCGCGGGCATATCCCTGCTGCTGTCCCCCGCTCCCATTGTCCCTGCAGCTCCCCAGGCTTCTGGATCGTGTTGTGAGTGCAAAATGAACTGGCTGGCTTCCTTACCAGCAGGAGAAACCTGTACAGTAAACCTCCAGAGAAATTAGGAAAGTACAAAATCTTCTACTTACTCTAGTTCGTAATGTAGAAATGTAATTATTATTTATTTCAAATTTCCAAATTCAAAAAAATTTGACAACAAAACGCGTTGAGTGATATTGTCATAACAACCAGAAACACAATGGAACGCTTGGTCCTTCTCCCAGAAATACATGTTCTGAAAGTAACTGTACATAATAATAATACCACAAAAAGAATAGCAAAAAGCAGAGTTAAAAATATGGTAAGAACTCTCCAAGGACTATAAATCCAATCCAATAAAACGCGCTGGTTCTGGAGATGGGAAGTATTTTGCCACCTTTCATAGAACCCAGGAGGGTTAGCAAGCAGTATGGAAATTTCCTCCACCATGGTGTAATATAACTGTGGAACTGGCCGAGTATACATTCGGACGTCAGAGGAACACATGAAGATAGACGATACATTCATCATGACTGGAGACCCTGGCCTCATTCCCAGTTCCTAGCTAAGCTTTGGAATGGAATTAAACAGATGTTGGATGGGAGCTGAATTGGAAGAGGGTCCTGTACCTGGAGTGTATCAGCAAATCCCACTCAACAGCAATGTTCTACGGATCCCCTACATTCTTCACCCCTCTGTGCCGAGTCATCCTTTCATCCTAAAAAACATATGGGGCGCTCGGATAGAAACACAGCTTACAGTAACAGATAGACGTAGCACAGGGTACGTTTATTGGTGTAACAGAATTGATCTAATTGATACAGGACTGATATCTGTGACTGGATGTGCTTCGCTGCATGCACTAGGCCAGTGGTAGCCAACCCTAGCCCTCGAGAGCTACCAACAGTTCACATTTTCCAGACAACCTAGCTGCTGCACAGCTGCACTCATTAATCACTGATACATTTTAAAAGATCCACAGATGGAGCTAATTAGCTCACTTGTGATTCTGCGAGGAGACCTGCAAAACATGCACTGTTGGTAGCTCTCGAGGACTAGGGTTGGCTACCCCAGCACTAGGCAATCACACCCTTGTTTGGGACCTGGACCAATAGGGTATTCCCTTTTACCGCCAGTAGTCACCTGTTGCTGACTCCACCCACTGCACAGTGGGAGGGTATTTTGCTGCCACCACCAGGCTCCTTTTACATCGGCACCGGCCACGGCTGATTTTTACTCAGACTACTACCATCGGCAACTGATACCGCTTACTGTTGTGGATACGTGGACCTCCTGATTTTTTTAGCTGATTTTCATTGGTCACTCACCATGGACCAATAGCTGCATGGTAGCTGGCAGAGAGCAGAGCTTGGAGATGCTGGGTTCAGCCCACAATAGCCCGAGAACAGAACTGAGGTCATGGGTTCAATCTCCACCATGGCCCTAACTGTGTGGAGTTTGTATATTCTCCCCATGCCTGTGTGACTCTCCCTATATATTCTCCCAGATTCCAAAAATTTACTGGTAGGTTAATTGACTCCCAACCAAAACTAACCCTAGTCTGTACAGTATGTGTGTGTGTACATGGGCAGGCTAAATGGGCCAATTGTTTTTATCTGCTGTCAAATTATATGTTCCTATGATCTATTGCAATTAGCCAACTGTATTTTTAATCACCATACGTTTCTTTACTTTTTTACAGTATAATGATAAATCATATTTCACTGGTAATTGCAATAATTATTATGTTTTAAACTATACCCAGACAAGTGCATTTTATCTCTCTCTCTCCCCTCCTCCTACGTCACAGTTGGATCTATGTCTAGTACTAATATCCATACTGGGCACCATGAATGCAGACACGTACTGTCATTGCCTGATTAACCAATAGGCTGATTAGGCTGCAGCCTAGAACTCCAGGACAAACTAAAGTTCTTAAGGTGACTGCCAGATGGCTGTGCCAATGTAACTTGCTGATGGAACCGTAATGTACATTGTGCTACAGGCTAGCTGGGCAGCCTAAAGCCAAAGCTTCCTTCCCATGCCACAAGCATTAGCTCAAGCATGGCAATTGTAAAACCTACATTACATGGGCAGTATGACTGGCGAGTCTCTGAGCGCCCATACACATGTGTTTAGCAGCATTACAAGGGAAACTACATGTGTATTATCCTCGGGCACCTGGAACCATTAATCAGGCCCTACATACTGTAATGCTGTAAAGAGATTTTTGTGTATTGTGTCTCCTCATACTTGTGAGTAATTCAGGAACAGGGAACCAATACTGGGTACTTTTTTCCTAGCACGGCGCCCATTGCATTGTATACCATTGTACTAAATAAGGTATACGATGGTATGCGATGCGACGCGATATTGTACAATAAAATATCGCATCGCATCATATGCCATACAATGGCATACGATGCGATCGTATACAATTTTTGATTGTACAAGCACCCTGATGGGTCCTTACAATGTTAAATGGCCCCCCATAGTCAACGCCACCCCCAGGATCAACGTCAACCCGAAGCGTGGCGAGCGCAGCGAACCCGTGAGGGGCGTCGGTACGCGTCCTCCGACCTGTTCATACACCCACTATCAACGTCGGCGTGGAGTTATCTTAGATAGTGTGGCGAGCGGAGCGAGCCACCGTATTACTTTACATGTATTCCGCGTCCGCTCGCCACACTTCAGGCTCGGTGGCTCACTGCGCTCGACACACTATAATCAACTATCTATAATCAACTCCACGCCGATGTGGATAGTGGGGGTATGAAAAGGTCGGAGGACGCGTACCGATGCGCTCGCCACGCTTCGGGTTTGCGCTTCGCCATTGCGTTGATAGTGGGGGTGGCGTGGGGGTGCATTTAACATTGTAAGCACCCATCAGGGTGCTTGTAAAATAAAAAAACGCATCGCATCGCATCGCATGCGGCTATATGGCATGTGATGCGATCAGATGCCGTAAGATGGACATCGGGGGCGCCGTGCTAGGAAACAAGTACCCAATACTGTTATGGTAATGTAAAGTCAGTATACAGTTCTGTCCATCATAGCCAACTTAAGGGAGGGGCGGCAAGGGGGGGGCCGTCCTGGGGCCCCCACACACTGAAAGCAGTCTCCCTCTGGTGGCTCATTGGGGACAGTGAAATCCGACAAGATTATGAATGAACTTGGACAGGGAGCTGGTGGGGTTGTGCTAGTCAGGCTAGGGTTGTGATTTCCAGGCTAGAGGTGGCAGCCCTGAAGGAGAGCCAGGCCATGATGTCCCCAGGCTCCCTGGCTGGAAACCTGCCTGTCCCAGCACCACTTCCTGGTGCTCGGTATGTACAACATCCTGAGCAGCATCTTCTCCGGCTTCTATGGGGACTGGCTGTCCATGGTCTACATGCTGGCCTACGTACCGCTCATCTTCCTGGCCACCTGGCTGCTGGACATCCATGGGCTGCGCATCCCTGCCCTACTGGCTCTCTTCCTGGGAGCCTGGATCAAGTGAGCCTGTACCTGTCTCGGCCTCTTCCCAGTCACCCTGCTGACCCAGCTCATCGACTCCGTGGCCCAGGTCTTCATCCTCGGCCAGCCCTCCCAGGTAGTCTCTGACTGGTTCAGTCCCAAGGAGCTATCCACCGCCTGCGCTAATGCCGTGCTGGGGAACCAGGTAACTTCGGCCGGGAGGAATCGGGTGATCAATGGAGCAGCCGGAGATAGTGCTAGGGAACCAGGGTTATTAAGGAAACTAGGGCCGGGAGAGGGTTGACAGGGATGGAGCAGTCGCAGATAGTCCTGGGAAACCAGTGAATTCCAAAAACATTAGTAGTGGGGACCCCCACATCTACATCGCCCCAGGGCCCCCACTAGCCCTGCTATCCATCATGCAGATTCTGTACCATTGGCTGAGAACTTTGATCTTGTCCAGCATTGGATAAAGAATCCTGCAACAGCTTTTCAATAATGTATCCGCGCAGATGGTAACGAATACTAATGGATCAAACACAGTACCAAGCATAATGCCCTGCCACGTCCACTTCTAAACACTGCTCTAAATTCATGTTTTAGCCAGTCATATAATGTAAAACGCAGTAAATCTGCCAGATACTTAACAAGCTCGTGTCAATGCAGAAAAAAAAACTAAATAACAAGCTTTATCTTTTTCCGCAGGACAAAGCTGACATTTTGGGGGGATTCAAGTCCCGAAAAAAGCACCAGGCTGTAGAAAAAGGATAAAAAACTAAATTAGGATCCCCCGCTGTGCAGGTGAATGACCTGTGGGAGCCAACCTGCCTGCCAGGATTTCTACACATGGCAAGCGTCAGACACAGAGCAATTGATTAGATCATCTCCTACCTGCCACCGACCAGGCTCGGGAGACTAATTAGAGGAAGTACTGCCTGCGCAGACACCCCATTGACACCTAATTTGCTCAGCCATAGCCCTTGGGGAGAATGCATTATCTGTGCAGCTGCACTTTCTGCCTTGCTGAATTTAGACATAAGCAGACCCGGGCTTCTAAGAACAATGATTTTCACCCCGGCACAATGACGCTCTGAGCGATACACACAAATACATATAGAAACTGGAATAATCCAGGGGCTGCCTGGCTCCCCTTTGGGAGATTTTCTCACGGATAAGCACAATTTTTCAAGAACAGAAAGAAGAACGATGAATAAATAAATGACAATATAAAGTGTGCTATAAATATAGGCATACAGAAAAAATATCATAAAAATTAGCAATAAAATAAAATAATTTTATAGCACGCACTTAAAACTTTGCCCTAGTTTATTATTTTTCCCATGAAATAGGCGGTTCCCAACCTTTTTTTTTCCTCCCGTACCCCTTGATTAGGCTTTTTATTTATGAGTACCCCCTCCTTTCATTTCGAAATATCCACAGTACTTGGAAGTGGGCAGTATTGGTATTGTTATGTGTGTCCTTCTATTAAGGCGTAGCGGAGGAGTAGTGAGCGGTCAGGAATCGGGTCCATCTGTGCCTGGCCACTGGCTATAGATTTTAAGTTTGTGAGCAGGGCCCTCCTACCTTTTTAATTTTCTGTAAATTCCCAGTTTGTGGTGTCACTGTTTCCAATTCTAAAGTTATACCGTCTCCGGGGTTCCGGGTAATGCCTGTAGGATTAATGCCGCTGCTTCCTCCACCCATGTCAGCTTGGGGCAGATGATCACTGATGGGCATCACGGGTAGCACCCAGAGGATTGCTGGTCACGCAAAACCACAAGGAGATGATGATGACCCTGCTGACGGAACCGGAAGTGACACAATGTGGTTTGAGTCTATGGCAATGGGAGACTACGTCTTCCGCCATTACCAATATTATTTTCAAGTACCCCCAACCGTTCTGCAGAGTACCCCAGGTTGGGAACCACTGCCCTAAATGCTCACCCAGCACATGTGATGTTGTGGCGTCAACAGCGCTGGTGGGCAGGAAGATCAGCGGCAAAGGGTGTGGGTAAAAGCTGTAAATCATGTAAAATGCATTGAAAAAGCCAGAAACCATGTAGAGTATATTGAAAAGGCCAAAAACCATGTAGAGTATATTGAAAAAGCCAGAAATCATGTAAAGTGTATTGGAAAAGCCAGAAATCACCTAAAGTACATTAAAAAATGCCGGAAACCATGTAAAGTACATTTAAAAAGGCAGAAATAAAAGTAATTGCACTGTAAGACAGAAAACATAAAATGTGTACCATGCACAGTGTTTTCCAATATACTTTAGCCGGTTTCAGGCTATTTCAATGCATTCACATGGTTTATGTTTTTATTTTTTTTCAATTCACTTTATATGGTGTTCTGGCTTTTTCAATACGTTTACAATGTTTCTGGCTTTACCCTCTTCCAGCGGTGGGTGCGTCTCCTTACAACCCACACGCTGCAATAGGACACATCTGGAGTACTGACTGTGCCGTCCACTTGGAGGTACAGCCCTCGTTAATACCTCCAATGAACATTGACCCGCACCTATTTATTAATGCCAATTTCAAAACCAAAATGGCAATAAACAAAATAAAGATGACTGCTTGCTCTCACAGCAGGAACACTGAGGGGGGGAACCAAAATTTACTCAACAACTTAAATTGGGAAACAACTTATTTTTTAAAATAATATAGGTTCTTGGGCATACATTAGCTTTTTGGGATTTGGGGGCAGATGTATTAAGCCTTAACAAGAGATAAATGCAAGGTTGATAAAGACCTGCCAACTGCCATGTTACAGGCTGTGTTTGAAAAAAGTCAGTAAGGAGCTGATTGGCTGGACGTTTATCTCTCTTTATCACCCTTGCATTTATCTCTTGTTAAGGCTTAATACATCTGCCCCATTGTGCTATTTGAGTGACAGAATGAGTCACTCAAATATGCGGTTTTGCAGATAAATCAGGTACAGCTGTACTTACTGTTCTATACATTGGTAGATAGAGGAGGGATTTGTGGCTCCAGGGAAAGAAACTTTACTGGAGGAATAGCAACATGGAATCTGCGCAATTTTGCATAATGGTAAACTTGAAGTTTCATAACCTTTACAAAATTACTTGTCTGTGGCTTTGTGCCTTATTTCACGTGGTCACAGAACACCATGCCTGATAGGTGTATAATTCGCAAATGCTATACTTACCTTGTGTCACCAATGCAGGTTTTTCCTCTCCTGGTCTGTGCAGTTAATGCGGTGTGCACAAGATACAGATGGGACAGGCTATCCTTGATTATTACGTATATATGTGTCTACACATTGATACCATTAATGATGGGTTCTGTGTACCCTGTATTGTGCCATATGCACGGCGCTGCCAACCCTTTTGTGACGCCACAAAAAATAAAATATAATAATTTGGACTAAACACATTTTATTGTGTGATTTTGTCCCGTGTGCCTGCTCCGAGGTCTCAGAGCACTTCTAGATAATCATAATTTAAACCCGGAAGGGAATAAGCAGTGAGTGGGGACATTTTTGGAGGATCTTGCTCTACTATCCCTCCAAATCCTCCCACTCCCTCTATACTGTACTCTGACAAATGTAATTTACCTCCATGACTAAGACTTCCCTCCCGTGACCGTACTTCCATGGGATTCCTTATTCTTTTTGCTACGGCAATTCTGGATTTCACAGTGCGATATTTGAATCAAGAGAAGAGCGGTGTCCGTTACCTAACAGCAACTCTGTGACCGGCTTTTGATAAATAGACCCCATGACCTCAGTACATGTAAAATACAAACCCCATAAGCTGCATCATTTCTGTTACTGAATGTTACGATTGTACCGGCTGAAATTTTTTAAAATTAATTCCAGTAACGTAATTCATTCTGCTGTCATTTTAAATAGTGGCAACTTTTTTTGTTGTTTTTTTTTTTTTATTTAGTCATTCATTTTATAAAAATATAATTGATTTATTGAATAATAATAATTAATTTGTTGCAGCCAGCCTGGCGTGTAAATTAATGTCAAATGCAATGGTAAAAATAAAATGCCCTAGAGCCAATGGATTTAATTCACTGCTGTAAAATAAATGGCAGAAATATAAAAGAACTCTTTACATGGCTTGTTCCAGAACTGTAAAAGCACAGTACCATTTATCCATATTTAAATACCTTTGAGATGTGCTGTGTGCTGCCATTTTTTACAGAGTCCTTTTGGCCTCTAGAGAATACCGTAATTTATTTTGAAAACTCTTTTTCTTTTTTTTTTTCTTTGACACTCCGGCAAAACCCCCCTCTTACCCCGACATTGTCTAAGGAGATTTGCTGTGCAAAGAACAAAGTCTCTCATGCCTCCTGCAATTACCATTTGAATCAGCTTCCACAGCACAAAGAATGTGATTTCCAATACGAATCTGTGTGTGTAAAAAGAACCGCGCTTCCATTGGCCAGTTCTGAATAGGTGACGGATGACACTGTTCCTATTTGTAGATGAGGGTTTTTTTTTTGTTTTTTATCTCGGAATGGAGAACAAAAATAAAATAAACACACTGTTTAAATAAATAAATCCTTATTGAAATACTGTAATACAGAGTTATCTCTCTCCTACACTTGGGTTCCTTAAATACTCAAGTGATACTAATGTAACTGTATAATATCTATACAAATACAATTTTAATTTCTTATCATCTGTACTTCATAGGAGTATATTTATTTATATCATCGTGGCCAAGCCCCTCTATATAAAATGGCAATATTACTGGCCTAGCACAGTAGGGGGAGTGGCTACAATGAGGCAATCCAGAATGAATTAAATTATTGCTCGGCTTAGTTGGGCCCAGTTTTGCGGGTGGCTGTTCCAGGACAATAGTATACAAGCATGGTTATCAGGCAGTATGTCAGCGCCAGGATCTCAACACAGGGGTAATGCTACTTAGAGTATTTTACCCATGTGGGTGGTATAACTTAATCATGCCAGTAAGAAGCACTTGCAAACACTACATACAGGGGTGTGACTGCGGAAACATGCTTATATATTGCTGGTGCAAGAAGGCTAGGGCAAAGATCTCTGGTCCAGGATCATCAGTACAGACCTTTGCATTGCGACAAAGAAAAATGTAAAAAAGCAAGTAAAAGAACCAAACCCCGCACAGGGTACACTGTTCTACAACTACAATCTACAACAGTGGTTGCCAACCTGGGGGAATGCTGCAGACCGGTTGGGGGTACTGAAATTAAAATGACAGAAGAAGAAAAAGAAGACTCCCGATGGTGACGGAAGGGTCCCAGGAGATGAACCAGGTTGCGTCACTTCCAGTTCCGTCTGCAGCATCTCCTCGTGATTTTCCCCGTACAGCAATCCACTGGGAGCTACCAGCGCTGCCCTCAGATATCATCGATCGTCTGTCTCACACTGACACGGGTGGAGGAAGCAGCGGCATTAATCCTACAGGCGTTAGCGGGAACCCCGGAGACAGTACACAAAGAGCGGCCATACAAAGAGGGGCCCGATTCTTGACCGCACACTACTTCTCCGCTACTTCATAATATAAGTACTGTGGACATTTGAGAGGAGGGGGGTACTTTTAAATGAAAAGCCTAATCAAGGGGTACGGGAGAGAAAAAAGGTTGGGAACGACTGACCTACAACAATAATTAGACCAACAGTAATATCAGTAAATAATCTATCCTAATAATGTCAATATCTACAGGGTATAACCTACAATAAAATGCTGCTTCCAGGTCCTACACACAACATAACGATCCAACCAGTTCATCCAATGGGAAACAAAGGGGAAATCTCACAGCAATATACGGCACGCGACGCATCACTGAGCACGTACTGCTTTGAGTCAGATGCAATAAATTGAAGATTCTCGAGTAAACATCGGATTCTCTCAGGCGGCAGTATCTCCAAAATCACCAAAAAGTAAGGTGCGCATCGCCTCGCTGCAAATTTGAATAACATAGATATTAAAAACTCATACATAAATGAATGTTAAGAAGGCTTATCTCAACAGGTACTGCAAGCAGCCATCACATCGCTTCCCTTGTTGGTATGATGCCAGAGTCCTGGATACACTGAGCAGATACGGAGAATTAGAACTTAGAATATAAAGCCATCCGCCTTATCAATGCTGGTCTAAAGGGGTCATTCAGACCTGTTCACTAGGCTTCGGATACACGCAGACAAGTGCTGCCCGGCCGAACACCCACCACCCAAACCCGCTCACTAGCATGCGGCCTCACAGAGGAAAAATCATTTGGTGGTGGCTCACCATTGAACAAAGGGGGTTATTCAGGTTGAGTCCACCAAACCCCGCCCGGCGAACGACCGCCCCCTCAAAGTGTGGCTTCGCCCGAACAGCTGCGAATGGATGTTTTGCATAAACATCCATTCGCATGGCTCGGGTAACCACCCACATCTTTCGATGGTCACCGACCATCGAATGATGTTTAGCGTGCACGCATATATATAAGTGACTTTTCAGTTACTTACATTTGCGTGCACGCTGGCGTGGATATAGGCGGGCAGCTGACATCCGGTGATGTCAGCTACCCGCCCCCCAAACCCACGTCACTGCCTCATTACCATGAGAACGCCCAGCATTCTCATGGGAACGCCCATGGAACGCTGGGCGTTCCCATATGGTAATGGGGCAGCCCGGCACCCCCCGCCCATCTCCGCCCCCCCCCCCCCCCCCCACGCCGGCATGGGTGCGTGCACCCGGCAAACCGAAAGGTCGCCGTGGGTGCACACACCTTACACCTGCACATGCGCAGAAACCCACCTGCGCATGCGCAGACGTGCAACATCGGTACTGCGTGCAAATGCAGTACCGAATTGATCTGAATCAGGCCCAAAGTTGTAATCCTAAGCAGGCATAGACACGCCTGCGTCTGCAGAAGTACGCCCAGTGTTTTCGCCCCAGGGCTGGCCTCCTTCCCGCCCCTCCATAGAGCGAACGGCCCAGCGAGTGTGAGCCGTTCACTCCCGGGGTTCATACTTGTGCATATTCGCGCATACGCAAACCCCAACCAATGGACACTAGTGTTCATTCTAGCACCCGCTATCTTTGAAAACCCCTGCAGTTCCTTTTCCCTGCCAGGGGTGTCGCTGTCTGCTGTAGTGCTTCTAGCACAGTGTGGTCTGTATATCAGCACAAATATGCAAACCGGACATGTGCTGCATGGGTTTTCAAAGACAGCGGGTGCTAGAATTAACACTGGGACAGGGAAGCGAATTTTGCCCAAAGCGGGCGGGTCTAAGTCACCCTCTAAGTCTGTGTTTCTGTGTGAAACCACCATGCGCGTTTCCTCTGTGTGATATCATCAGATCTATGGATTTCTGCATTGCAAAGGACACATTTATAGTTTACAGCTCTGTTTCCATTTTTCTATTTTTTCCCGCTTCCATTTGGGTGGAATAAATTGTTGAGCCTAAATAGCAATGTCAACCCCATAAATTGTCTGAATTACAAACACCCAAGGCGGCTCTCAGAATTCAATTGATTAATGAGTAGAGCATTTTGAATGATCTGTGGGACTGTCTGCGAGCCCGGGAGGTGGAACTGTGGC
Organism: Crinia signifera; assembly: GCF_055691185.1. NCBI lineage: Eukaryota > Metazoa > Chordata > Amphibia > Anura > Myobatrachidae > Crinia > Crinia signifera. The sequence continues at coordinate 303,013,554 of NC_139221.1, read as the reverse complement.
GGTTTCAGCATTCCAACGAACGTAATGTGGCCTGGCCCTTTTACATTTTACAAAGCCCCTTTAGCACCGGTCTGAAAGCTGCACAGGAATAGATGTTCAAGGTAAGGTAGGAATGAAGGTATCCAGATGGTTAGCAGATAATGTCTAGGTCTAAATCCCGTTTTCTTTTTTTTTTTTTAGATTTTACCATCTATGTGGATTGGGAACAGCAAAGTCTGCAGAGTTCAGCAAGAGTGAAGCCAAAATCCTAGAATTCCACCCACACCAACATTGGCCTCAGTTGTTGGAAGGGAGGGCAGATAATGGTATCAAAAATTGGGCATTGGGATCAACATGGTATAGGAAGCCACATCTGGGTCACAATTCCCGTTCCAATTATGGGTCTATGTGAAGCCGTGTACGTAAAGATGTATGTTTGTGTTCTATATCATCTCACAGGGGTCAAACAGATGACTACCACCGACTGGTAAAGGATCATATAAAATGCAAAATTGCCTATATTATAACTTAAGTGAGAGTCTAAATAATATCAGGTATACCTATTACATTCAACATCTACTATCAGAGCGAACACTTATCATAAAGTGTAACAAAGCACATTTTGGCCCTTCGAAGCGATATCGTTTGTAATATTATCCAGTATGTACTCTCAAAACAGTTACCAATGTACGCTCCTGCAGGTTGTTAAGGAGGTCTTCTGTTGTCTGTACGTGCAGCTCAGTTTTGACTTCACCGTCCATGACTGCAAAGTTCAGAGTGGAGATAGTATGATGTCACTATATGATTTGTCCCGGAGTTCCAAGCAGTGCAAGAGAATATCGTTATTGGACGATATCGTCTAATGTGTACCCTATGTCCTATAATGTGTCCTCATGTAGGCTACCTGCTAGTTAATGGGCATGTTTTATGAGCTTTGGTAACACCAGAGGATGACATCCTGCATGATATAATGACTGATAAACTGATTATTTCTTGTATAGCATAAAATCACCATTCATGTCTATTTTTGATAATTTCATATACTGTATATAAGTATTTTTACTTTACTCACAATGAAGTGTATATATTTTAAATATATTACATTACCCCAGTACCCAATTGGTAACAATTATCTATCATCATCATGTACTGAACATGGCCACACTGGTTGATTTGGGTTGCTCCATTCAATCCCATTGACCAATTACTGAACTGTGTGTGGACTCGTCTCATCCTATCAAAATACATTTAGGTTGTATTGACTTGGATCTGGAAGCTAAGCAAGAAACTGTGCCATTGCAATCTAGTTGTTAGGAACAAATGGTCCTTCCATATATGAGGCCTAATAGGTCACAGACTTGTTTCGTAGCTTTTGGCCTCCTCATCTTGGCTTCTATCCTACCACAGTGTGTGCAACATGTCGTCATTATGGGGTAGACGTATGAAGCAGTGATAAGGGAGAAGTGGTCCATGTCAACCAATCAGCTCTAAGTAACAAATGTCATTTGCATAATATAAAATTGTACAGAGTAGCTGATTGGTTGCCATGGGCCATCTCTTCTGGCTCACTTCTCCCTTATGACTGCTTCATACATCTACCCCTATGTTAAATCTGTCCTGCAGATCAGGAGGAGAAGCTGCACTAACCAGGCCTCAGAGTGACTCAGCCCCTAACTGCCAACCAGGCCAGCTCACATCCAGGAGGTCCACCAAGCAGGACATCAGAGGAGAGGCTTCTCAGCCAGGCCTCTGAAAGGCTCAGCTCAGAGTTCCGACTGGGTGAACCCACCAGACCATATGGCATTTGCCAGGATTGCCAACATGATTTAGTGCATAGACGGAATTACAGGTTTCAGAAACCCTGTAGTTAGTTCCTTTGGATACTGTAGGCACTCTGCTACTCCATGGCCCCAGTGGTTCTGCCCCCTTGTGGTGACAACTCCTCATTTTGGCCCTGCAACTGCCCTAAGCAACACTAACAACCTAACACAATGACAACTTTCGGCTTGCAGCGCAATATCACAAGATTTATTTATCGGAGTCACCATGTGACAAGTCAGCGCCGGTCCTACAATGATCATCTGCACTGTACTACTGGTTCTAGGCTCCTAGACTGGCCTGGGCCTTCTGTACACCCGTCCCTTTCTTAGCGCACCTGTTATTCGGTGACAAAAGGGACTCTTGGGAGTATCACACTGTGCACACTCTAGAGTCAAGCTCATACAAGTATGGGCGATGTTGAGCTACGAGAACAATGTGTTTAAAGCCTTCCTATTGTTATAGCTTATATTCTGATGCAACTTGCGTTCTAATGCACTATGCCGACATGTTGTAACGTACTATAGAAGCCTTTAAAAAGGGCTGTATATTCCTGTAATTTGCTGAGTCTCAGAGGATTATCAGCAGCTATGCCGACAGAGACTGCAAACAATGGCAATGTTTCCTGACAATAAGTAATACATTATCAGACAGCTGAACATCTCCCACACAAAGCCACTTAGCGACTGTTCCTCTGCTCATACGACAAATCAAAAATAGTTAGGTCTGGGAACAGTTCAGAAAACATATTGTAACTATACAAAATCACATCGATTTTTTTTCTCAGAAACCAACATTTGTTTGGAATCTGAAATTACCCACAATTAAGTTCTGCTATATACACTTGTTGATACATACCTAAACCATCTCTCCTATACCGTATCACTGTTGGCGCTCAAATGACTCAATAGCAGCGGTGGCTCCAACAAGAGTGTAGGAGGGGCTCTGCTGGGTCTCCCCCTCCGTGTTCCCACGCTGGTCAGGGTCCTAGCTCCTGCACAATGCACTTGACAGGTGCCGGGCCTAGAGCATGAGCAATAGCGGTGACGGTTGTGTGCATGCAGCCCAGAGCAGCTTGATAGGGCTGCACAGTAATGCTGGGTACACACCAGGACGACAAGGGTCCGATCCCATCAATCTAGATCCAATTCCGACTGATTGGATGTAGATTGTGTGGTGATTGGGCCCTTTTCTGTCCTGGTGTGGACCGATACCGATCCGATGCACGGGTAGGATCTGGAAACGTCCATATTCCCGGGTGCGGGTCGCCATCGGATCGGACCTGCACCATTGTGAGCGGGTTGTGCCCCTCGCGACATCGAGTAGGTCGGAAGAAACACTGACGACCCGCTCACATTGTGCATTGTGAGTGGATCGTCCTGGTGTGTACCCCACATAAGGCAAGGAGTGGCTTTCTGCAGGAAGCCAGCTCACTGTCTATCGTAAGCCAGGACTGGCAGTGCCAGAGGGAGGGCCCTCCTACTAATGGGACTGCCTTACTGCGGGTGACTGGCAGGTAGGAATTCCAATAGGAAGTCACTGCCAGTCACAGTGATCCAGTGCAGTCTCACAGACTTTAAAGTGACCTACATCCAAATGTACAAACAGCCCCAAAGTAGTTATAGATTTGCAGCATTAGTAGTAGTAGAAGCAGCAGCAGTATATTACATTTATTGCAGTTGTTGCTAATACCCCTTTCACAACAGAAAATGCAGGGACTTACCCAGGAATACATTCCCCAGATCATGCAGGGACATTCCCGGGTTGGTCCCTTTCACACCAGCCTAGTCCCTGCATTTTCTGGTGTGAGCGGGGAGAGATAGTGCAGACAGCGGGAGGAGCTCCGTGTCCCCATGGCGACAGGCAGCGGCAGATGGGGGCACCTTGCAACTCCATGTACCAGCGGAGGGCAGGGGCTCCGAGTCCCCATAGCGACGGGCGGTCTGGCAGCAATGGGTAGGCAGCGGCACCAAAGCAGCGGGGATGGCCAGCACCCGACAGCTAAGTGTCCCCAGAACAACAGGCTGCAACACGGCAGCAGCAGCAGCAAGTTCCCGTCCAGGACCGGGAAGCCAGGTAAGTACCTTTCACATCGGCCTCTATCCTGGGCTGGTCGCGGGAGCAACCCTGCTAGCTAGCCGGGTTGAAATCCTAGGACGTTGGTTCACACCAGCGCTAGTCGCGGGTTGTTCACGGGCCCAACCCGGAACAAACAATTCAGGCTGGTGTGAAAGGGGCATAAGTAATATCAGTGGTGTCAAACTCATGGTCCTCCAGCTGTTGTGGAACTACACGTCCCAGCATGCCCTGCCACAGATTTTATATAATGGATTGCTAAAACTGTGGCAGGGCATGCTGGGACATGATAGTTCCACAACAGCTGGAGGGCCATGAGTTTGACACCACTGATCAAGATCTTACTTATACCCCTTTCACACCAGCCTGAATTGCCGGGTTGGGCCCGTGAACAACCCGCGACTAGCGCTGGTGTGAATCAACGTCCCAGTATTTCAACCCTGCTAGCTAGCAGGGTTTCTCCTGCGACGGGGGGACACGTAACGCGTGTGCTCACCATGTTTCGGGCTGGTGTGGATAGTGGGGGTTTGAAAAGGAGGCATTTGCTAGAATGTAACATGGAGCACTGGCAAATGCGTCCTTTATTGTACATGAGACGCACTTGTGCCTGCATACCCCCTTTGTGCACAAGATGCACATGCGACCGAACCCCCTAACCCCGTCTCCCTGAAGCGGACACAGGCAGGGTTGACGTACCCTGCCGCAATAATTACTGAGACGCACCTGCATCACAGACAGATGGAGCGCCTCTCCGTCGGCGCCCCCACATGATCCCGTCTCTCCGCCGGCGTCCGCCAGCGCAGGGGATCTGGCAGTTACCGGCGCTGTGTGAGAGGCGCTCATTAGGCTTGCTATGGACGCCTGGGACAGAGCCGGTCTGCCGTCGAGTCACTACGCTAGGCTGTTGGGCTGTCACTATTTACCAAAACCCGGACGCACCTTCTTCGGCGGGCAGGGTATTGTCTATCGTCTTTTGGGTGGCAATACCCCGCCCTAAGGCTTCTATTTCCGCCCACTGCCCGCATCCCCCTCCCTGTCCTGCTCCTCCTCCCCCAGCAGCATGTTGCAGCCGGGGATGTCCTTCTGGCTGCAGGGGGAGGAGGAGACACCGGGAACCACCGCAGACCCAGGAGGTGAAGGAGAGACCCCCGCAAACCAAATTACAGGTATCGCTAGCTGCATATATTAGTACGTATGCGCTTGCATCGCGGCGGGTGCATGGCTAGGGGCTGCGATGTACGTTAATACATCCCGTCCAGAGAGAGAGAGATACAGGTTTCTATGTTAAGTTACAGTCACAAACCCATTTTAACAGTTAAACCTATATGAACCCTGGGAGAGAAAATCCCACTTACAGTCCAGTACATAAGACCTGGATTTATTTCCCCTCCGAGGAACATATAATGTCTGGTAATTATTTGTTTGCAAAGCCCATAACCTGCTGCGTGTCACAATAAGCTGACAGGCTTTAAACATATTCCACTTTTTAATCCACATGATACCTCAGAGCGAGGGGCTAAACATGCCGGACAGGCCTGGGCAGGCTGCAGAGATGTTTGTCATGCTGTATGTGTGAGCGGGGCAGCAGCGTGAGGTATCATTTCCCTGCGTGTTATCAGCAGCACGAGAGCTGTCTGCAAGAGGAAAATGATATTTTATATCACCCAGCTGTGTTTTATTATAACTTAGCCTTAAAGGGGTTCCCTGAGGGCAGACTGCTCCAGGTAATTGGCATGTGTGCGTCCTCCTGCAACTTTTACTAAATATGCCACATTAGCCAGCTTCCGTCTATGCCTAAAGCTACTTGATGTTCAATTGGCTAAACTGGCTATAAATTATTTTTTTTAAAGTCCGATCCTTAGTAAAAGTTGCAGGAAGGTTCCCACCCCAACAGTATTTCGCCCTATACTTGTGAAAAGTAAACGGCGAGGTAGCAGCAATAAAACTTGGTGCTTGAATGAATAAAACATAACAAACACCCAGTTTGGCTGGAACGCTATTGTAGAGCAGATGTCTTTTATAGATTTAAAAACACAATAGAGTTGATGAAAGTTTATTCCCGCTAGGTCCAATCCGCTCCTTCGTCATCTATTATTAAGAGGGATTGTGTGCAAATATCGTAGTAGGATTGTGTTCTCACAGCCGTCAGCTGCAGCACGTCTTTATTGGGTGCCACTAGTAGGATCCACAAAGCACAAGCACATTGAATGCAAGGTGTGGTTGTGTTATTGTCTGTCCCAGCACAGAAGCAGAGTTGGGGAGTATATGCACTGACGGCGTGATCGATTTACTGCATTTCCGACCGCAAACTCCACCATATTGATTATGCGTCAGTCTAAACTTAAGGTTGAAACAATGTACATTTGTGCATAACCCTCTTAGGAGCCTGAAGTCGTGTTTGTTTAGGTGCAGGAGTCTATACATCTGGCTTTAGGGACCCTATTCAGTGTACGTCATAACACCATGGGCCAGATGCACTAAGCTTCAATAGAATATAGAGTGATAAACAGCCAGCCAATCAGCTACCTGTCATGTCACAGACTGTGTTTGAAATATGTCAGGCAGGAGCTGATTGGTTGGTGGTTTATCACTCTCAGTTTTATCACTTTGAAGCTTAGTGCATCTGGCCCCATGTCTTTATCCTGTACATTCCGTTACTAATACATTCCATTCTCTGCTAAGTGCTGGCTGATTACATATACTACACAGAGAACCACAGCAATGCTAAGGGGCCTACACACGGGGGAGATGTGCTGCTGAGCGTTCTGAGCGATCTTACAGGGATATGAAACGCCGGGGCAACAGCGACGCGTGGGACGGCGATATCACTATCGCCCCTACACATGTAGCTATATAGGGGCATCTAGTGAGATCGCTTAGAAAATGCCCCTAAATTATTAGGTGTGTAGGTCCCAGTAGAGCTTACAACCTACAGGACAAAAGAATCTCATTATGAGTCATTAACAATTCATTCTTACATATAAATTATAATATAGAAACAAGAATATGGCCTCCGTTATGCTCTAGAGCTCCAGGCAGCCCCTCCGATAAGACTCTCCTGTTAGTGAGAGATAGAGCAACAAATGTAGAAAAAAAGGGGTTTTATCGGAGTGCGCTCTATCAGTATCACCCAACACAGCCAGAATATAATGGGCGGGATGTTGTAACATCCGCGGCCCCCTTCGCCGGCTACTGCAATTTTAATAACGGCATACGCTGTAACATATGCCGTTATTAACGCAAGGGACAGCTCTTGCGATAAGAGCTGTCCCTTGTGATGCGGTGCCGGCACTGGACTTCTGGGTCTGTGACCCGGGAGTCCATCTGCGCATGCGCAGAGTGACGCGCCGGCCGCAGGGCATGCTGGGATGGATCCGTGATGGATCCCTCAAACAGCGCTGCGGTAAGAAGCCCATAGGCTTCTGCAGGGAATCGCCAGTTTTTGCTGGCGATTCCCTCCGCAGCGCTAACACTGCCGTGGGCTAATACAGCGTACAGAAATGCGGTAAAAACCCCGATTTTAAATGACACTGGGGGGCGATTCTGTAACACAGAAATGCGGTAAAAACCCCATTATCGGTGTCCCAGTGTCATTTAAAACATGATATAATCATCCAATCCTTATATAGATATATATATGAGACGTAGACTCCATTCAGGACAATAGTCTTTTTATTCAAAGCCACCAACGCGTTCCGTCAAAATGACTTCATCAGGGGTACAACTCCAGAAAAGACCTTAAAGCGAGGTCTATACAGAGGAGAATGTTCTATATACAGTTTTATACCTTATAATCAATCAATCACCTCCATAAAGGTGGAGATTTGTGGATTTCAGCCTTGAAGCTGTCCTTAAGTGGTAACCAGCCCCTAGTTAGGTTTCCAAATTATGATCGTCTCAATAAGAACCTAAAATCAGGACTGTAGAAAACCCAGCCAGAACTCCTTTAGGATAAACCTCCTTCCTATTATGGAAATGGTAATCACAGGTACTCCTCCACTACTTGTAAGGGGGGGGGGGGGGTTTCATGTATTTTTAAACTCTTGCTGGGTTTCCCATCCAAGTGGTCTACGACTAGGGTTATTAAGCAAAGATCCATAGGACAGAATCACTTAATTCATTAATCCTGGTAACAAGTGTGCGTTACATTAGTCATTACATCACCAGAACCCCCATCAGTATATTTGCGCCTAAAGGTCTATTTCAGCTTTGTTGGCAAAGCAAAAAAGTACACAACTGAGCAAAATCAAGTTGCACTGCAGGTGTGGTTGATGTATGTTCAGGGATATCTAGAATTGGGTATATCTGCCTCACCTGCAGTGCAACATGGTTTTGCCCAATTGTGTGTTTTCCTCCTTTGCTAACAAACCTGAATGAGCCCTTAAATGTAGAATATTAAAGATGTGAACTTCAGCAGAAATCTCTTAAGACACATACACACTTGCCGATGCCCCCGCCGATATTGGCGGCATCGGGGACCAAGCAGGGGGGGGGGGGGGAGGTATCGGCAAGTGTATACATACTTCCCAATGCCAGCTCCTAGGTGAGCGGCAGCAGGAGGGCGGCGGGGGGAGAAACGGCCGTGCTGCCGCTGCAGCATGGCCATCGTTAATGTGGACCTTCCTCGTCCGAACATGCTGGACGAGGGAGGGGGTCATTAACAAGAAGCCCTTTCAAAGTGATATTGGGCGGGATGTATTAAGGGGAAAATGTATTAAAACCCTGCCGCCACCATACCACATTGTAGTGGTGATACCCTATAGAAGCTTATGGGCTTCTTTTCGCCGCCTCCACCGCAAACCCGCCGCCTCATCGACCCCCCCTCTTTCCCCTCCCTCTGGCTTACCTTAGTCTAGGTCCGCCTGGACCCGGAAGGTAAGCCCTTCCTCCCCATAGTAACGCAGCCGGACGTCCTTCCGGCTGCAGGGGGGAGGAGGAGGCGCCGGGGACAGCCTGCTTAGCTGTCCCCGGCGTGAGGCAGGGAGATGACTGAGACCCCTCGCACACCACAGTACAGGTGGGGGTCTCCGTCACCGCACGGCGATGCCAGACGCATATGTTAGTACATATGCGCTGGCATCGTGGCGGGCAGGCGGCGATGTATTTTAATACATCCCGCCCATTGTGAGCAATATTGCCTAGTGTGTATGGGGCTTAACATCTTCTGCAAAACCACTTGATAAATCTACCCAGTGCTCAAAAATGTGGCAATCCTGAGAAACAGTCATTTTCTAAGAATATGCCACATTTTGGGCCTTATTAAAAAGGCCCTTAAGTGACTTCGATATCTTATGTAAGATCTGCAAAAAAAGGCAAAAAATAAGATGAGAATAGTTTATTGTTTTCAACAGCGCTCAAGTTCATAATGTGTTTTTATTTTCCTGACGCTAATGAGTCCGCATTGTTATGAAGTGCAGGACTTGTGCCAAATGGAAAGCTGATAGATGTGCATTGTCATATTATAAATAGAAATGTCACTTGCCCACTTACAGCACATAATTACCGAAACCAAGACGTCGGGTTCTCACCGCAGAGAGGAAATAAGTGACAACTCCCAGATGGAAAATCCTGGTCTAAGTCGCACAGGTTCCCTCATTAAGGGCCACAATACAAGAAGTTACAAAGCCGGCAGCTTGTGGTGGAGCCAGCTAAGCAACACCAGATGCAGATATCCAAGAACGATATAGTGCATGGGTTACAGTGTTAGAAATAATGACTGCTTCAGACAAACAAGTGAATGCACCGAGGGAGGCAAAATGAAGTTTATGCTGCTTAAAATATGAACTGCTCCGCTGCTTGTTAGGGGGTCAGTCCCATGTGGGCTATATGGCGGGCAGGAGCGTAGCTTATGTCTGTAAATAAATAACACCTTTAAAATGTAAATACTGTTGTGCTGCATTCAGGCTGTGCATTTGTGTCGCATAAATACAGTGGCGTAACTATACATTTTGCTCCCCCCTGCCAAAAAGTTTGTGATGCGCCCGCCCCCCCCCCCCCCCGGCTCCTCTCCAGCGTGTTTCCCCAGCGTGTGACGTGATGATGTCACACCTATAATGGAGTAGCTGAAGCAGGAGAGAGGAAGAGAGACCAGCAGATACTGCTGCTTCCCTTGGCTCCGATGCATCCCAGGCCGCTCTAGCACACCCATCCGCCTTCCCATCCTGTACACAGTAGCCAATAGCCGGCTCTGTGTACAGTCAATTGAATCAGTGGGGGGGATGTAGCTTTTCTGCCCTGGCCGCACCCGCGCTGCGGCTGACTCGCCTCCGGTGCTCAGCCAGTGGGCAGCATGTCAGTGTGCCGAGCGGGTGCCGGCACCCACACAGACCCTGCTGCCGCTTGCTCCCCCAAGCGACAGCTGGGGCTGCCTTACAGTAGTTACGCCACTGCATAAATATACTGTATATCATACTTGCCTCTCCCGGATTTTCGGGAGCAACAACTGCTGATAATATTTTCAAGTACTTTCTCGACTCATTCAGATCTTGTACGTGACACAATCAATAAACATGGGCCTATTTTACAATCCAAACCCGTTGTGAGCGAGTCTTGTCAACAACCACCTTTACTACGCTATAAACTAAGTCGAAATTTGAAAGAACGCATAACATTTTCAGATGTGGGATCCACTTCCAGCAAGTCTGCCTGATGGCGGAGTTTGCAAAAAGGAGCTTATAAATGCGCTGTATGCGTAAATAGTCCGTACATTATGACTGGTAAAACCCTAGATACTACGTCAACGATTGAATTGCGAATCTAAATTATAGTATGTCACTGCAACAAACTTTATATCGGCAAGACCGTAAGAATGGTGAAAGAGTGAATAAATGTGCACCGCTCATCCATCAAATAAGGCTCCCGAGGAAGGCGAAAACAGATTCCTCGGAAGCCTCGAAACGCGTTGAGATGACACAATTATTGGGACCTATCTACGTACCTGCGATCTATCTCCCAACTCTTGAGCATTTAGCGCACCACCACCAGAGACTGGTAAAGTGACGGAATTTACATTCCGGGATATCTAACCCAATCCCTAAAAGCACGCCAGACGCCAAGTGGTCGCCATCAGGGCATCTTGAGCTGTTGAGCATATATATTGGGAACACTGTGATTCATCTACAACTAAAGGGACCCCAATTCACCCCCCAAATATCCAGTACCCACCAGTGGATCGCCATGAAAGTACCGCTGGCAAACCCTGTTTATCTAAACAAATATTTAGGGGAGTAACTACCCCTTGCCAGCTGCTGATAATAGCGCACCTCAAACCCATTGCTTTGTTGTTCAACCACTGGGACCGGAGATGCCACTGAAGAGGATCCTGAACTCCACAGTGGACATTGGGGGACAATCGGGGCACCACCAGGGGACCAGGTAAGTATATAAAAAAAAGTTATTCCAAAATCTAAAAAAATCCCTTATCCAAAATGCTCGTGGTCCCAAGCATTTCGGAAAAGGGATACTCAACCTGTGCTATATTTGAAGAATACCTCTGTTTTACCCCTGCATATACCAAATTGATACACATTCTACAGAATTATCATTAAAAATAAAATGGGATTATTCCTGGACACAGATATCTACTACTGTATCTGTCATCTGAAAACCACAAATGCACCCATGTAATCTGTGCACTTGGCTATAGGGCCAAACAATTCGTACATACCGTATGGTCCAAATAATGTGAATCCTAAAGCTCTGTGCAGGCCCTGTGGAAGGATCCTCCAATGTAAGTAAATCGCCCATACAGCATTTCAGTTTGTCAAAGCGTTGCATTTTTGTCTATGTTATATATTACATGTTGTTCGCAATAATATTTTAATTTTAGGCTTGAAAAATATGGTTGCGTTTAATGGTTCAGTTTGTGGTTATTTGATTTTTAAATTTAATAAGTATCTTTCTTCCGAAGCTACAACCAGTATAATAATATATTCAGGCTTAGAATGGTAGATATAAAGAAGAAATTATGTAAAGAGCTTTAAAGTTCAGTAGCTGTTACCTAGCAATAAGTCCAAACAACTGTGGTCTCTTGCCACCACTGTCAAGAGCAGAATACCAGTGGGAAAATAGCCTTAGGAGCCAATTTTTCAATCCTATTTGACCCTATTCAACATAAAACAAAGTAGCGACTGGGGACATTGCAGTTGTGCTATTTTTTAAGCTGTAAATATTTGACATTTGATTGTTGGTACCAGTGGCAGCTCCAAAAATTCAAATAGGGGAGCCACAGAAATAGCCACCAACTGCCATTCCAAACTGACCCCATCTGCGGTCACGGTCCCGTCTCTCCCGGCGCTGGCTCCTGCTGCTATAAAGAAAAGTGACACTTCGAAAATGGCTGCACCCATACTGCAGACAGTTTTTAAGGATGCTAGAGGAGGCTGCCTCGTATGGGGGCAGCCATTTTCTAAGTGTCACTTTTCATTATAGCAGCAGGAGTCGGGCCTGGGAGAGATGGGACCGTGACGGCAGGCCAGGTACCAGCAGACAGCAGCGGGTAACTATAGCCAGGGCTATTTTTCAGCAGGCTCCAGCAGGAACTGAGGCCCTTATTCTAGTTCACTCTTTCTGACAAAATATTTCTTAGATGGACAAAACCATGTGCACTGCAGGTGAGGTAGGTGTTACTTGTGCAGAGATAAATAGATTTGGGTGGGGTTTTACACCTGCCGTGCACATGGTTTTGTCCATCTAAGAAATATTTTGTCAGAAAGAGTGAACTAGAATAAGGGCCTCAGTTCCTGCTGGAGCATGCTGAAAAATAGCCCTGACTATATCCCCACAGACCCGCCGCGACTGTGGGGGCTGCGGAGCTACAGTTACGCCACTGGCAGGACCGATACTTGCACTATAAACTTCTGCTGCTACTATTATTTGCAGAAGTGGTGGGGAACACACGATTTATCTGCCCAATCTACCTGGTGGGAAAAAATCTGGTATGTCTTGGATAAATGACAATTGTCCATTTGATTGGATAGATAAAATCTATAGGTGTGTGCCCGGCTTTAGGTTTATCAGTGCAGCTGTCCTGGCATGGTAAGCATAATAGCTATTCTGTACCCATCTCACCAGGGCATTTATCACTATAAAGATAAATAGGCCCCTTAAACCCTATAACCATCCTAGCATAGAAAATTAAAACAAATTGCCTTGATAACAAGTCACTTACTTAAAGAAACGTGGGTAGCAAGACTGTGTCTTAATCTCTGCTTTTAGAACTTTGTAAAATGTACCTATTAAAATGTAGCCAAAGTCATGAGCTGAATTGATTTAACTTGCAAATCAATCAACACAAGACACAGGCAGGTCTGTTTAAACATTGGCGGAGGCCCCTGGGCAGAACATTAGCAGGGGCCCCCCAAATACCTATGTGCAGCAGCGGCTGGGAGCTTGTAGCGCTGAACTATTTGCCAAGTGGGAAGCGCTGCTGATTTTGAAACGACTGTTTCGACGCTGATTGGCTGAGAGAATTCCAATCAGCATCCGGCCAGTCTTTTCAAAATCAGCAGCACTTCCCGCCGCCCGGCAAATAGCGCTACAAGCTCCCAGCCGCCACTGCCCGGAACCCGCATCGGTGGTGGGATTTTGAAAAGACTGTCCGGAAGCTGATTGGCTGAATTCTCTCAGCCAATCAGCGTCCGGACAGTCTTAAAATGGGGAGTGATAAACTACCAGCCAATCAGCTCCTACCTGCTATGTGGCAGGCTGTGTTTGAAAAATGACAGGTAGGAGATGATTAGTTGGTGGCTTATCACTCTCCATTTTATCACTGTTCAGGTCTTAGTACATCTGGCCCACAATCAGCTACAGCACACTATTAGGAGCGCACACTGAAGCTGACACACATAGCATGCCGCAGTACCTCTGACAGGTCTGTGTGTTCTTGTTCCAGCAAGTAAATAAAAAATAATGTAAAAAAGCAATTCCTACAAAAACCAAACCAGCTACCACTCATCTTCCAAGACATAATTAGAGGCAATTTTAAGGTTTATATATATTGTTGGAAAAGTGATAGAAAGAAAAAAATGAAAGACAAAAAGACCCCAAACCACGGAACATCGGGGCCACTCGGAAAGGAAGAGTCGTCACGAGCGCAGTTAAGATAATAAACTTGTTTCTCAAAACTATCCGGCTTTGATTGTCACCACGGCGAGTCGGTCTTGTAATGCATGAAAAAATATATTTAGAAAAAAAAAAAAAGGCCAGCGGAGAAATGTTTTCCCGTGGTTTTCCTTTTATCACTATTTTTATTTCCGATAAGGAGTTTAGAATCTGGGGTCCTGTGGCTTTGTGCAATTGTGCGAGAAACAAGCCATTTCGTCTTCCCTAATTCAGCTACATTGTATCTCAGAGGAAAGTCTTGGTAAAGCATAAAGTGTGGGTAAAAACATTTATCTAGATAAAAGACCACAAGCAGTTAACCTACTCAGCAGAGGCAAAGCAACCAGGCAACAGGATAATGACCTCTACCAAAATGTGGAAGGCATCAATTTGATTCTATGACAGGCAGACAAAAGACGGTGGTTGCTCCACAGGAAAACTTTATCAATGATAACTCGAGTCTACAGTATGTGAAGGGAATGAATTAGCATAACGTACAATGAACACTGGCATATTGATCTCTGGGAGGAATTTCAGCAGCTTTATGTCTGTCTGCAGGTGCATGTTAAATATTTCCCTTTATACGGATTTTGTAAGCGCAAAAAAAGACAACAACAGTGACTTTGTGTACGAATGCAGAAAGGAAAGCTGAAATATGCCCAAATTTATGTTGCGTGGATCAGAATATATCCAATATAGAATCATTAAAAAAAAAAATTATATATACAGTATATAAAAAACGTTAGTGCAATACACGAATTGGGAAGGGGGTGTGAAATATAAAAGGAATTAGTGCCTAATCTACCCAGGGGCAGGGCCGGATTTCCCACTAGGCACGTGCCTATTGGCGGCACCTGCTGGGGGGCAGCACAGCATCCCCCCTCCTCGCGGGTCATGGAGGGGGGGTCCGCGAATCGCGTGGGGGGGGGGCGCGATTCGCGGGAGTCCGCAAATCGCCGGAGGCAGCCGATTGGCCATACAGGCTGCTTTCAGTATGAATGGCCATCTTTTGACATTGTCAGCAGGGATTGCAGGAGGGTGGTCTGTGGCTAAAAAGAAAAAATATACAAACAGATAGACGGCGCTAATGGACACAGTTATGGTGATTCAGTCTAGATTTAAAAATACAATATAAGTTTTTATTTTATCAGTATCTAAAAAACAGGGCACCGGCCGGTGAGACCAAATATCAAAACATTAATTATACATAATAACAAACAAATACAGTGATAATAGCACACTATTCCGATATTCTCAGGATAATATCGATTGCTCACTGAGCAGACTTGTTGTATATTTATATACAGCAGAAAACAGCTTTTTAGCTCCTTATTATGTATAATTAATGTTTTGATATTTGGTCTCACCGGCCGGTGCCCTGTTTTTTAGATACTGATAAAATAAAAACTTATATTGTATTTTTAAATCTAGACTGAATCACCATAACTGTGTCCATTAGCGCTGTCTATCTGTTTATATATTTTTTCCGTTGAGTATCCCTTCTAGACGGCAGCAGGGACGAACTGTTGGTTTCCTGCGCTTAGTTATATAAACCAGTGCATACCTCCCAACTTTGGCCGGACAGCAGGCGGGATGCTGCTGCTGCGCGCCGTAGGCGTGCCGAAATTTTCGGGGGGGGGGGGTATGCAGTGGTCTGTGGCTACTCTGACTCTGACTGAGTGATTGATGTCTCCAGTCTCCATTTATAAAGGCTGTGCACTGTTGCTGTAGTTTGCATAGTCCCTCCCACTTTACTCCACCCTGCCAACAACAATCACTCTGAACCCTAATGCAGTGGTGCAGTTCACAGGAAGCCTCTTCCTAGCTGTAGCAGCAAATGCCGTGTTAGTTGAACCCTCTGGGTATTTTGTTAGAACTGCATATTGGCTACTGGTTAGTGCACAGACGCATTATATACTACTGGGTATATAGAGAAGGTCAGATACATTACTTTGTTTGTGAGCTGCATATAAGGGATATTGGATGCATCCAATTTACATCAGGCGGGGGAGAAGAGGGGGGGCAGCCAAAAATGTTGTACCTATGGACGGCCTGACACCTAAATTCGACACTGCCCAGGGGGGTCAAATATTGGGGCATAGCCTCGCAGTGAAGGCATCAATTTTTTTAAGTTGAGCCAGAATACGATATATTCATGATGTCTGATTTATATTCATGAGGTCTTATGAATATTAATGAGGTATTGGTTCAAAGTGAATTGATAGGTGACAATCTCATCAGGATACATTAAATGTTCTGTATAGGTAACAGGTGCACATTAATATTATTATCAACCTTTATATCTATAGCGCCACAAGACCTGCAGCGCCAAGTACAGAGTACATAGACAAATAAGCCAAACAAGAAAACAATGACATTTAGACCGTCCAGCATTATAGGCGTACGCAGGACTTTACATTAGGGTGCGCATTGCTGGAAAAAAATAATAATCAGCTGGTGTACAATGTACCAGAGTAATACATAACACAATATATATCATATATATATATATATATATATATATATACTGTAAAGTAATAAAAATAGTGTTTCATGGCACTGCAAACAATCCACTGCTCTAAAGATCAGGGTGACGCTAACCTGACTCACAACACATTTAAATCCTCTGACATGTAAAACAATAAATAAATGAAAACTAGTTAAAAGCCATCAAAAGGACAGCTTCTGCAATGTACTTTCCCTTTGAGCTGTGACAGTTTTTAGCCCATGAAATCTCCACCCCATCCCCCAGTCCCTATCTGCTCCTACCTCCGATCTCTATTCACAGCTCCCTCTCATCATATACAGCAAGTTTGAAATAGTCCCTTCAAAAACAGCTTTCACTTTCTGTTATGACATCTGTTAGCATACAAAGGAGTCATTTGGTCCGTCGAGTGGTCACTGGTGGTGCTCACAGCGGTAGGAACCTGCTGTGTGGTCCATGCTGTGCTCTTTTTGGATGGTTGTAAGCGATGTCTACCTCCTGATGAAGGTCCTTAATGGACGGAAATGTTGAGTATATCCTAACCTTATTCTTGATGTATATGAAATACTAAGGGTGCCGGACGGGGTCCCGAATGTCGCAGACTGTCAAAACACAGACAGCCGGGTTTCCGACGGCCACCCACTATTTTCCCTCGTGGGGGTCCATGACCCCCATAGAGGGAGAATAGAATAGGTGGCATACATAGCGAGCCCGCAAGGGGCTTAGTTGCGCTCACCAAGCTGTCTGGGTCCGGCCAGTCGGGATCCCGATGTCGGGATAATGACTGTCGGACCCCTATAGCACACCCAAATACTAAATACACAGCTGATTTTTAATTGCATTGACAAAAACTGGAGAGTGCATCCATTTTTTTTATAAATATATATATATATATATATATATATATATATATTTATAGATTATTAATGATACTAGTGCTCATAGATGAATACCACAGACTGGAAAAGTCTACTTTAAATAGATTCTGTGTATAATGGAGACACATAAATCTGGCACTGGGGTTCCGTGATCAAAGATATTACAGGACACCAATGGTGAGAAGTAGAGTTATAGTTTTCCCCCCACCAAGAACAAGCTATAAATGATACAATAATTACAGCTTAAATATGTTATTGTTGGGAATGCCCGGGATATTTGGGTATATCTGATAGGAATATGACATTTAATGTCTCTGTACGACCGCCCACCCACATTGGAGGCAGCTGGCACCAAAGATGATCCGGGTAAAAGCCGAACAGCTGTTCTCTTAGACAAAGGGTTCCCCAACCACAAGGAAACATAATACATGCGGCTAATCTGAGGGTTTATTAGACTACCATTCATTATATGCATATAGGAGCGATTCGGGAAAACCTGTACAATGCATGAGGGCATCTGAATTATGTATTTGGGAAAAATAAAAATGGATGCAGAAATATTACATCTTTTGAATTATTTTGTTTTTAATCAACATCGTGGTTATTTTAGTAAAAGTACTGTAAATGAATTGTCTGTACATAGGGCCGGATTCTTATTGGTATACAATGCCGATGTTTGTGCAACTGAGCGATTATCGGTATAATAAGCATGCAGTGCCATGGGAACTATGCACGTACCAAGGTAACTCTGCAATGCTGCTTGCAGGGAGAATTGAAATGCAAAGTAGGGAAAGTGGCCATTGATAGTTGCAATCGATGCCAAGAGTACAACCGGTCATTGATGGCAGCAAACTATGCAATGGATGACCATAGATGGTTTTACCTATCAATGGTCATCCATTTTATTTGAGTGAGTGGCCTGCCGGCCAATCAGAACCTGGGGGCGGGGCTTTATGGGTGTGGGGTGAAGCTATGCTCCATGTCCCGGCACCTTAGGGAAAATCAAACCAAAAACTATTCGGTTATGGTGTGCCATGGAAGGAGGGAAACCATGTGGTTCTGCCACACTGATAGCAAATTGATTAGGAATCATCGATGGTCAATGACCATCCTTAATGCAGAGTAAAAGACAGGAAGGTACCATTTGGGGAGGTAATGGGGAGTGGTAACAATTCAGAGAAATATGGAGCCTTCATCGGTACTGCCATGGCCAGTCTCTGTGACTATAGGCTCACTCAGGGGAGCCAATGTTCATCGTATATGTGTGTGTGTGTGTGTGTGTGTGTGCAGTTGCTGAGAACCCTCTGTCACCGGTCAGGAATGGATTGTAAGTGTTTTTGGGTTGGAGTAGTTGGATACAGAACTATATTTTGTTGATGTGATACATAGTATTAACAATAAAGTGAATCGTAATCGTATCGTATTTCTTGATTTATCTCTTAGTAGGAGTTCTTAATGTGGGTCCCTTAGACGGTACTTGTGGATTATCACGGCTCCCATCGCATGCCATATATAGTGGCATGCGATGCGATGCAATTTTTACCGATTTTTGCAGTTTTTTCAAGATCGCATCGCATGCGATTTTTCACTGAAAAGCATCCAAATGCATTGGAATTAGTATTAAACATGTTCAATGGCCCCCAAATGGCATTTTTGAGGCTGTACCACCCCCACTATCAACGCGAACCCGAAGCGTGGCGAGCATAGCGAGCCCGCGAGGGACGGCGGTACGCGTCCTACGACCTTTTCATACCCCCACTATCCACGCTTCGGGCTCGGTGGCTCGCTGCGCTCGCCACACTTTCTATTCTCAACTCCACGCCGACGTGGATAGTGGGGGTATGAAAAGGTCGTAGGACGCGTACCGCCGCCCCTCGCGGGCTCGCCACGCTTCTGGATCGCGTTGATAGTGGGGGTGGTACAGCCTCAAAAATGCCATTTGGGGGCCATTGAACATGTTTCATACTAAGTCCAATGCATTTGGATGCTTTTCAGTGAAAAATCGCATGCGATCAAATCGCATGCGATGCGATCGCATGCGATGTGATTTTTCCGCATACGATGGCCATCGTGGGAGCCGTGATAATCCACAAGTACCCCTTAGACTTGGGAGGTCATACTGGTTGACTCGCAAAGCTGCGAATTTCACATGCAATTTATTGCATGTAATCCCTGAGAAGTTTCTGCTGCGGGATCCGGGCAGCGGCGGCTGGGAAGTGGCATCAAAGAAGCGGGGATCCGGGCAGCGGCGGCTGGGAGCTTGTAGCACTATTGGCTGGGCGGCGGGGTGGGAAGCACTGCTGAATTTAAAAACATACTGAATTCTCTTAGCCAATCAGCGTCCAGCCGGTCTTTTCAAAGTATGTTTTTTTAATGTGCAGGACGTCCAACCTCCCCACACCGACCCGATGCAAGGGGCCACGTTGGGATGTCAAACACAACCGATTTGGGCCACTTTCTTGGCCCAATTTGTCAGGATCGGG
This sequence comes from Crinia signifera, assembly GCF_055691185.1. Classification (NCBI taxonomy): domain Eukaryota; kingdom Metazoa; phylum Chordata; class Amphibia; order Anura; family Myobatrachidae; genus Crinia; species Crinia signifera. The sequence goes on along the minus strand of NC_139221.1, from coordinate 302,993,734 downwards.
CGAAATCGGTCCAAATCAGACAAGTGTATGGGCACCTTTACAGTCTTCTTTGAAAAATGACAGAAACTGACAGTACTTTACCCCTTCTCCAAGGGTTGATATAGCTTCCCCCCACTGTCATAATATTCAACTAAGCCCAGCTGAATTAATAGGCGTCTCTCTGTCATACTAGAAAACCAGTGCCAGCGGAACATGGGCGCACTAGGGCACAGCAGCATCCCGTGAGAAGCACCGCTGTGTATCCTGGAACCTTTGGAGTTGTTGGTGCCAGGGTAATATTAAATAGTCAAATACAAATTAAACACTATAGTGAAACTACAGGTCCCAGCAAGCCCTCACAGTGTGGGCATGTCTGGCAACCATCACCCATCATGCAAATGTTGATATATGTTGCTTTAAGAGTCTGTGGAACTACAAATTCCAGCATGCACTAACACAGCCAGAGTCCATTCTAACATGTAGTTCAACAATATGATCTAAGGAAGAGGAGCTATTTAATTAAAATTAAACACAAGCTACTGAATAAACAAATTTTTGGCAGCAGTCTTGCAGGGCAGGTCAGTTGGGAATGCCTAACGCAGGCATGTCCAAACTATGGCCCTCCAGCTGTTGTGAAATTACAAGTCCCATCATGCCTTGCCACAGTTTTGCTATAAGGGAATGCTAAAACTATAGCAAGGCATGCTGGGATGTGTAGTTTCACAACAGCTGGAGGGCCGTAGTTTTTACATGCCTCACACAGGGGGAGATTCTCTAAATTAAAAATGCTGTAAAATCCCAGATAAGCATCTCCCGCCAGGTTACCGCAATGGGGGGCATCTCCAGAAAAATGTGGCGATGCCCCATAGAAGCCTATGGGCTTCTAACACGACCCACCACCGCCGCGCACCGACCTCCGCTGCCCCCCACCGCCCCCCCCCCCCCCCACCTGTGTTCGGGCAGCACAGAGATGTGCTGCCCGGACCTGTGACCTCCTCCTCCCTGCACTATGATCCTCTTCCGGGTGCAGGGAGGAGGAGAGCCCGGCGCAGCAGCAGTGCCGGGTAAGGGAGCCGCCAGGACCCGCTGACTCTCACCGCAAAGGATAAGCTCTTAATGCAAGAGCTGTCCTTTGCCATAATTGTTGCATATGTTACAGCATATGCAATAATTATGTCGGCGATGAGCGGCGAAGGGGGGCGGAGCTGGGCTGCGGATGTTTGAACATCCCGCCACTAATGGATAAAACCCTCACACACAGTGCTACCATGTAGGGGCCTATTCATATAAAAGGGACGATTCAGACCTGTTTGCTCGGGTCCGAATTCGGCCCGTTGTACGATGGGTGGGGGGGTTTGCACATGTTTCACACTCATTCAGCCATTCGTTCTGGACAGGGAGGTCACGGAGTCCCTATGAAAATGCTGGGCATTCCCCTGGGAATGCAAGCGGGTTGATGCCTGTGTGGGGCGGATGGTTGATATCACATGCTGTCAGCACCCGCTCCCTTTTCAGCGATCTGTGGCCAAAATAAAAGTCAGTTTTGACTGACTTATTACCCAAGGGGAGAGAAATCATTTGATGGTGTTCTCTTAGATCCCCTCGCATGCCAGTGATGGGATTCAGGCAGCAAGCATTGGGCAGGGTGGCGCTGACCTGTTTGCTAGGCTGCGTATGCTCGCAGGTCTGAATCAGGCCCAAAGTCACCATGGAGGGGCTTACAGATAGAGGGCCAGATTCTCTAAGCTTCAAAAGTGATTAAATTGAGAGTGATAAGCAGCCAGCCAATCAGCTCCTGTCTGACATTTTTCAAACACAGTCTGTGACATGGCAGGTAGGAGCTGATTGGCTGGCTGATTATCACTCTCCATTTACTCACTTTTGAAGCTTAGAGAATCTGGCCCAGAATGTTCCCAGATAAATGTGTCTCACATACAGCAGCGCATTATTGTTAATAACGAAATGTCATTGATTTGACCCTGCGACGCGTCTACCACGATACATATATAAAAGAGGACACAATTCTATACAAAGCTTAAAGTTATCAAGAGGAAACATTAAATGAGGAAATATTAACGTATAGACAGCAGCCATTGTATCCGCCTTGTCCTAGCTCTGCCGTTTCAGCCCATTCATGTGGAATCCAACAATGGGAGATTAGCGAGGCACATATGTGACAAGTATTCATGAAGTGGTTTTTCACCTCTGTTTTGACTACGAACTTGCTAATCTGGTAACATGAGAGATATGTGGAAGATTCTGGAATCTGGAATCCGAGCGCAAGGCCTGTGTCCAAAAATGGCTACCGGATGCTTGAGCAGGAACTGAGAGGGGCAGACTTGTTCAGTCCCGCAGGCAGGCAACACTGCATCAACTTACACATAATCTGAACCAGGGACCACAAAAAAACATTTGACATTCAAAATATATCAGATCGTGTTGTTTACCCATTATTATTACATATTAGAGACACAGGGGTAGATGTACTGTATGAAGCCGTGATAAGGGAGGCAAAGTGAGCCAGAGTAGAAGTGGCCCATGGCAACCAATCAGCTCCTCTGTAAAATGTTATATTATGCAAATTAAAGATTTTACTTCAGTGCTGATTGGATGCCATTGACCCCTTCTACTCTGGTCTCAGTTCTTCTCACCCATCACTGCTTCATACATCTACCCTTCACTTAATAAGTCCCTATATACGTTCTCCTCTCCGTTCTTATACAAATTCTACAAGAGCCTACCAGTATATTCTTGGATTGTGGGAGGTAACGGGAGTACCCAAAAGGAAACCCACGCAAGTATGGGGAGAATATACAAACTGCACACAGTTAGGGCCATGGTGGGAATGGAACCCATGACCTTGGCGCTGTGAGGCAGTGATGCTAACCATTACACCATCCGTATATTCTAACTGACATAACCTCTACATCTATGGACTATGATTGTAATTGAGAAGAGAGGCCTGTGAGAGGTTGCGGTACACTAACTGGGGGTCCATGTGCTGCAAGATAACAATAGCACCCCAAAAACCTTTTGGGAAGACCATTAACCACATCCTCTCTAGATGATCTCTGCATCATAATTCAAAAACATTTCAGATGAAATCTTTTATTAATTAATGATACATTTGTTTGTATGTTATATTATACTATACTATACTGACATATCATAAATGTAATAATGCAATACAGGATTGCTCCAGAATAAAGGGTGAAGGACACAGTAATATGCAAATGTTTACCGAGATACTTGTGCAAAGTGTTTTTCTCCCACTGCTATACTTTTTTTTTTCCGAGGAGACCAAAGTACTCGATGAAACGCGCCAAGCTCAGTGACACGACTGTCATGCAGAATTAAGGTTAAAACACAGACAGAAGTTAATTAAAAAGATTTATGTCTGATCAACTTGTTCACGAGCAGCAAAACGCTGCAATGTTTGAAACGTACAAACGACTTAGGCCACTCAGCATATTGCATATAACAAGAGTTTCCCCGGATCTATTCCTTACCTGCTGGGCACAAACAATCGTCCTCGCACTCGGGGTGCTGAAGCTCTTTAAGCTGCTTGGCCTAACACAATACGTTTTTTTTTTCCTGCCTGCAAGTTGGGCTCAGTAAATAATAACCATGGTCCTTATTAGCTAACTACTGAGCGTGAAATCATTACACTGCCATGCCCCACTTTCTAAGTCAATCAAGCAAGCCCTAAACCTTACAACTACACAACGGAGGAAACCAAGATTTAATTAAAAAAAAGAAACTTTTAAAAAAGAAAAACACTTCCTGTTTGTAAACACTGCTGACGAAAAGCATCAACGGCAAACATATTTCAGTTATGTAGAGAACCGCGCAGTTTTAGTAGAACATTAAACTATGATCATTTAACGTTGCAAATGAATGAAAAGCAAATTTATGTTTAAAACATGTGGCTCCTCTATGCACTGGACGCATTGTGTGACTTCACACAGAAGTGGCTTTCTGAAAGTGTTGATGATGGCTAGCACACTGTTGTGGAAAGGCCTTTGTTCAGTCCCATCAGGCATTAATGCATGTCTAATCAGGCCACATTGAATTACATTTTGCTTTGTCCCTATTCTTTACACCGCCAAACATGTGAAGAGGACGTTCAGCTGCCTGAAGACCTAAACGTTGTTTACTTGGGATTTATCTAAAATTTAAAAATGGCAAATCGGTATTTGCGGGCACAAAAATATATACAGGGTTCAATGTTCTCCTAAAAACAAGAGTTAATATTTTTATAAAAAAAAAAAATGTTTCTGGTCTATTCAATATATAAATAAAATGTTATAGTACATAAAAAACTGCATATTAACATATGGCAGAATATCGCTGATCAACCGCACAGCTCATGAAACAGCCATACGGTACCTCCTAGCTGTCCCAAATTTGGCAGGCCAGTCCCTTCTGTGTCTTGACTTCCCATCTGTGGGCCACATTGTTCCGCGGTTGGGGGAAGTTGAGAGGCCCCTCTCACCCCCTGCCCTGCTTAGCAGTGTAGCAGAAAATAGATTATGTGCTTGCGCTGTGCATCTAATTACGGGAGAGAGGGTCTTGGGGCATACACAGTAGCTCCCAGAGAGCTTGACATGCCATCACAGTATTAAAAAAATGGGGCATGGCTTAAGAGACGGACTTCCCCTTGAGATCACACCCCCTAAACAGAAGGTCATACCCAATTTTAGGTGCAGTCAAGAACCAGCTGGGAAGTATGACCAGACAACTTGGTGTCTGGGGTGCAGTGTCAGACTGAGTCATGAAGGCCCTCTCTGGGAAATGCAGTGTCAGGGACCCATCCTTAAGGGGTATGGCCAGTTACAACAGAGTGAGGGCAGCTCACGCAGAGGCTAGGGCAGTCATTAGAGACCATGTAACGTACCCTCTCGTTAAATAACAATGCATAATTTGAGTGCAAAGTCTGGAACCTGACATTTGAGAAAGGGGTTGGGCCCTCAGGCAGTGGGGCCCACTGGGAATTTCCACTGGCATCACAGTGGTCGAGTCTTACTATGCTGGGGTGACACTGTACAGTAATCTGGAAGGATTTTCATGTTAATAATGTATGATAGCACATTATATTTTACATACATCACAATGGCAGCTATAACAAGATTCTGATGTATCGTTGTATTTGGAACAAACCATGTTGCCTTGCAAGGGGGGCCAAATATTTTTTTCCTGTGTAGAGTAAATATTGGCGGCTATTGCATTAAGCCACGCGGGCTTGGCTGGGATTGCATCAAATAAGCTTTTATGAAGACGTCAACAACAACCTAGACCAGTGATTTTCAAACTTTTTACCTTGCGGTAAAAAAGATTTTAAAATTGCCAAGGCACACCATGAGATTCCTACAGTGCAAAACACATTGGCCCCACAGAAAAATAAATAAAAAAATACTGTATTAGCCCCATATAAAAAACAATCACACTGGTCCCCACAGGTAACAAATATAAAATACATTGGCCCTTTACATGAAAAGAGACCAGTTGAGCTATAAACTGGTTTGGGCATCTCTAGATCTGGGGGCACACTTAACAGCTCAAGGTACACTAGTGTGCCACGGCACAGTGGTTAAAAAAAACACTGGCCTAGATAATGGAAATGCTGTAGATTTCTTCCAGGATTTTGCTAAGGCTTTTGATACTATGGGACAGATGTATTAAGCCTTAACAAGAGATAAATGCAAGGGTGATAAAAAGAGATAAACAAAATGAAAGGTTATGCATCTCAGGTGACACAACACTCTAGGAGTCCATATTGTCAACAAACTGGTGTGTAGTGCTCATTGTTATGTAGCAGCAAATAAGGATAACCAGATACTAACGTGCATAAAAAGGTATATGGAGATGAGGGACTCAAATGTAACATAGCAATTAAAGCTGAAGAAAGACCATCGAGTTCAACCTATCGGACTTGTAACTACTGACTTGAGTAAGTCATATCTATAGGATTCCCTTAGTGGCCAAAAATGGATCCAGTTTTGCTTTAAATTCATTAACAGTAGTTGCTGTAATCACCCTCACCAGCAATGAGTTCCAGAATTTTACTGCTCTGATGGTGAAGAATCCTCTTCTTAATTCAGTATGGAATTTCTGGTGCCAGACGGGGTCCCGACAGTCATTTACCCCATGTCGGGATCCCGACTGTTAAAACACCAACAGACGGGTTCCTGACAGCCACCGGCAATTCTCCCTCCTGGGTGTACACGACCCCCATAGGGGGAGAATAGAATAGGTGGCGAGCGTAGTGAGCAACCGTGCCTGCAGCGTGGCGAGTGGCTTTGTTGCGCTCGCCGTGCTGTCTGAGTCCGGCCAGTCGGGATCCCGACGTCGGGCTAATGACTGTCGGGATCCCAACTGTCGGAACCCTATACCACACCTGGATCTCTTCTGGCACCTTTCCCTCGAGCCTCAGTACATGCCCGCGTGTCCTAACTATATGCCTGTTAGTAAACAAACCATCTCCCAGTTCCATATGATTCCCAATCCTGTATCTGAACATGCTATTCATATCACCTCTCAACCTCCATTTCTCCAGTGAAAACATATTCAGCCTGGTTAACCTATATCTGTATTCTAGTGATTTTAGACCTTTAGTAGCTTAGTCACACATTTCTGTACCTGTTCCAATTAATTTATGTCCTTTGTAATTATGCCACTATAAAAGGCATTGGTTAGACCACATATAGAATATGGAGTACAATTCTGGGCCTTGCACTACAAAAAGGACATAATTGAACTTGAAAAAGCCTAGAGAAGAGCAACAAAGCAAATAAAGGGGTTGGAGAATTTAGGCTATGAAGACTGATTGGACAAATTGGGATTGTTTATGTTGGAAAAGAGACATTTACTAGGAGACATGCTAAACATGTACATATTTATCAGGGGCCAATATAAGGAACTGTCAGGCACCCTTTTTGCTTTGAGGAAGGACTAGGGGCATGCGTTTAGACTAGAGGAGAGAAGATTTTGTTCCCTTACAAGGAAAAACTTCTTTACAGTCAGGGCAGTTAACCCCTTCCTGACAGAGCTAGTTTTTGCGTTCCTGACAGAGCCATTTTTTTCAAATCTGACATGTCTCACTTAAGTGGGGATAACTTTTTTTTGCTTTTACTTATCCCAGTGATTTTGAGATTGTTTTTTCGTGACACATTGTACTTCAAATTAGTGGTAAATTTGGGTCGATACAGTCTGTGTTTTTTTGTGAAAAATACCAAAATGTCGTGAAAAAATGGAAAATTTAGCGATTTGCAAAATGTTAAATTTTCTGCTTGTGAGACAAATAATCTTACCACTCAAAATAGTTAATAACTAACATAGACCATATGTCTACTTTATGTTTCCATCATTATTTCAACTTCCTTTTAATTTTTTTGGACACTAGGAGGCTTACAATATGAATAGCAAATTCTCAAATTTTCAAGAAAATTTCAAACACTGATTTTTTTAGGGACCAGTTCAGTTCTGATGTGACTTTGAGGGACTTGTATGTGAGACACCCCCATAAATGATGCCATTTCAAAAACTGCACCCCTCACAGTATTCAAAACAGCATTTTGGAAGTTTGTTAACCCTTTATGTGTTTCACAGGAATTAAAACAAAGTGTAGGTGAAATTTCAAAATTTCTTTTTTTTTTGCAGATTTGCAATTTTAATACATTTTTCTAAGGAACACAGTACATTTTACTAGAGAAATGTGACTAAAAATTGATTCCCCCAAATCTTTTGTTTTCATAAATATCCTATATGTGGCCCTAGTGTGCACGTTGACCAAACCACAGGCTTCATAATAGAAGGAGCAACTACTTGATTTTGGAGCCTCCTTTTTATGAGATTATTTTTTAGGCACCATGTAGGTTTCTAGGCACCATAAGATGCTAAAATTTAGGAACCCCCCCACAAGTGACCCCATTTTGCAAACTACACCCCTCAGGGAATTCATCTAGGGGTATAGTGTACATTTCAAACCCCCAGGGGTTTCACCAATTGTGGTCCAACTGGGCAGTGAAAATGAAAAATTTAATTTTTTACACAAAAATGCAGTTCTGGCTCAAAATTTTTCATTTTCACAAGGAATGAAGGAGACAAAGCCCCCCAAAATCTGTGCCCCAATTTCTACCGAGTACGGCAATGCCTCACATGTGACCAAAAAATACCAGTTGGGTGCATGGCAGGACTCAGAAGGGAAGGAGTGATTTTTGGATTTTGCAGCTCAGATTCTGGTGGAATTTTGGTGGGTGCTATGTCGCATTAGCAAGACCCCCCAAGCACCAATACAGTGGAACCCCCCCACAAGTGACCCCATTTTGCAAACTACACCCCTCAGGGAATTCATCTAGGGGTATAGTGTACATTTTAAACCCCCAGGGGTTTCACCAATTTTGATACAAGTGGGCAGTGAAAATGAAAAATTACATTTTTTTACACAAAAATGCAGTTCTGGCTCAAAATTTTTCATTTTCAGAAGGTATGAAGGAGAAAAAGCACCCCAAAATCTGTTCCCAAATTTCTCCCGAGTACGGCAATGCCTCACATGTGACCAAAAAGTACCAGTTGGGTGCATGGCAGGACTCAGAAGGGAAGGAGTGATTTTTGGATTTTGCAGCACAGATTTTGGTGGAATGAATGGTGGGTGCTATGTTGCACCAATACAGTGGAACCCCCCCACAAGTCACCCCATTTTGCAAACTACACCCCTCAGGGAATTCATCTAGGGGTATAGTGTACATTTCAAACCCCCAGGGGTTTCACCAATTTTGATACAACTGGGCAGTGAACATGAAAAATTACATTTTTTTACACAAAAATGCAGTTCTGGCTCAATATTTTTCATTTTCACAAGGAATGAAGGAGAAAAAGCACCCCAAAATCTGTGCCCCAATTTCTCCCGAGTACGGCAATGCCTCACATGTGACCAAAAAATACCAGTTGGGTGCATGACAGGACTCAGAAGGGAAGGAGTGATTTTTGGATTTTGCAGCTCAGATTCTGGTGGAATTTTGGTGGGTGCTATGTCGCATTAGCAAGACCCCCCAAGCACCAATACAGTGGAACCCCCCCACAAGTGACCCCATTTTGCAAACTACACCCCTCAGGGAATTCATCTAGGGGTATAGTGTACATTTCAAACCCCCAGGGGTTTCACCAATTTTGATACAAGTGGGCAGTGAACATGAAAAATTACATTTTTTTACACAAAAATGCAGATCTGGCTCAAAATTTTTCATTTTCACAAGGAATGAAGGAGAAAAAGCACCCCAAAATCTGTGCCCCAATTTCTCCCGAGTACGGCAATGCCTCACATGTGACCAAAAAATACCAGTTGGGTGCATGGCAGGACTCAGAAGGGAAGGAGTGATTTTTGGATTTTGCAGCTCAGATTCTGGTGGAATTTTGGTGGGTGCTATGTCGCATTAGCAAGACCCCCCAAGCACCAAGACAGTGGAACCCCCCCACAAGTGACCCCATTTTGCAAACTACACCCCTCAGGGAATTCATCTAGGGGTATAGTGTACATTTCAAACCCCCAGGGGTTTCACCAATTTTGATACAAGTGGGCAGTGAAAATGAAAAATTACATTTTTTTACACAAAAATGCAGTTCTGGCTCAAAATTTTTCATTTTCAGAAGGTATGAAGGAGAAAAAGCACCCCAAAATCTGTGCCCCAATTTCTCCCGAGTACGGCAATGCCTCACATGTGACCAAAAAGTACCAGTTGGGTGCATGGCAGGACTCAGAAGGGAAGGTGTGATTTTTGGATTTTGCAGCACAGATTTTGGTGGAATGAATGGTGGGTGCTATGTTGCACCAATACAGTGGAACCCCCCCACAAGTGACCCCATTTTGCAAACTACACCCCTCAGGGAATTCATCTAGGGGTATAGTGTACATTTCAAACCCCCAGGGGTTTCACCAATTTTGATACAAGTGGGCAGTGAACATGAAAAATTACATTTTTTTACACAAAAATGCAGTTCTGGCTCAATATTTTTCATTTTCACAAGGAATGAAGGAGAAAAAGCACCCCAAAATCTGTGCCCCAATTTCTCCCGAGTACGGCAATGCCTCACATGTGACCAAAAAATACCAGTTGGGTGCATGGCAGGACTCAGAAGGGAAGGAGTGATTTTTGGATTTTACAGCTCAGATTCTGGTGGAATTTTGGTGGGTGCTATGTCGCATTAGCAAGACCCCCCAAGCACCAATACAGTGGAACCCCCCCACAAGTGACCCCATTTTGCAAACTACACCCCTCAGGGAATTCATCTAGGGGTATAGTGTACATTTCAAACCCCCAGGGGTTTCACCAATTTTGATACAAGTGGGCAGTGAACATGAAAAATTACATTTTTTTACACAAAAATGCAGTTCTGGCTCAAAATTTTTCATTTTCACAAGGAATGAAGGAGAAAAAGCACCCCAAAATCTGTGCCCCAATTTCTCCCGAGTACGGCAATGCCTCACATGTGACCAAAAAATACCAGTTGGGTGCATGGCAGGACTCAGAAGGGAAGGAGTGATTTTTGGATTTTACAGCTCAGATTCTGGTGGAATTTTGGTGGGTGCTATGTCGCATTAGCAAGACCCCCCAAGCACCAAGACAGTGGAACCCCCCCACAAGTGACCCCATTTTGCAAACTACACCCCTCAGGGAATTCATCTAGGGGTATAGTGTACATTTCAAACCCCCAGGGGTTTCACCAATTTTGATACAAGTGGGCAGTGAACATGAAAAATTACATTTTTTTACACAAAAATGCAGTTCTGGCTCAAAATTTTTAATTTTCACAAGGTATGAAGGAGACAAAGCACCCCAAAATATGTGCCCCAATTTCTCCCAAGTACGGCAATGCCTCACATGTGACCAAAAAGTACCAGTTGGGTGCATGGCAGGACTCAGAAGGGAAGGAGTGATTTTTGGATTTTGCAGCACAGATTTTGGTGGAATGAATGGTGGGTGCTATGTTGCACCAATACAGTGGAACCCCCCCACAAGTCACCCCATTTTGCAAACTACACCCCTCAGGGAATTCATCTAGGGGTATAGTGTACATTTCAAACCCCCAGGGGTTTCACCAATTTTGATACAAGTGGGCAGTGAACATGAAAAATTACATTTTTTTACACAAAAATGCAGTTCTGGCTCAAAATTTTTCATTTTCACAAGGAATGAAGGAGAAAAAGCACCCCAAAATCTGTGCCCCAATTTCTCCCAAGTACGGCAATGCCTCACATGTGACCAAAAAATACCAGTTGGGTGCATGGCAGGACTCAGAAGGGAAGGAGTGATTTTTGGATTTTGCGGCTCAGATTCTGGTGGAATGAATGGTGGGTGCTATGTGGCATTAGCAAGACCCCCGAAGCACGGTGAAATTATGAACCTAATATTCCATAGATGTGTGGTATATTTTAAAACACTCCTTTATACATAGGCCGGGTTTGTCGGGGCAAGTGTCACACTGGAAAATAGTTTGCTTTCTTATTCCCTTTTTATAGCAAACTTTGCACCTTTTTTGTGTCCTGCCCTTTTTTCCAGTGGAGGGGATTTCATCAGGAAAATGCTGCCCTGGTACAATACGGGGACCAGTACTAGAAGTACTGGGGCCCTCTGCCTGCTGGTTCCCAAATATTAGGCCCTTTATGACTTCCTCTTGAAAGTGCATAAATGTCCCCCTCTGGCCGGTAGAACGGAATAGCACGTAAGCGTTATACAGTGCCATCTGGATGATATACACGGCCACCTTCTTGTACCAGATTTTTGTTTTCCGCAGGGCACTGTACGGCTTCAGTACCTGATCTGAAAGATCCACTCCGCCCATGTACCTATTGTAATCCAGGATACAATTAGGTTTGGAGGTGTGGGTACTGGTACCTCGTACAGGGATGGAGGTGGTACTGTCTCCGTGAATTGTTGTCAGTATAAGGACATCCCTCTTGTCCTTATATTTGACCAACAACATATTTTCGTTGCATATTCCCCTGCTTTCACCCCTTCTCATTACTTGGGCAATGTGCGTTTTTGGGAGGCCTCTTTGGTTCTTGCGCACAGTACCGCAAGCTGCTGTACCTCTTGAACCAAGGGCCTTAAACAGGGGGATGCTGGTGTAAAAGTTATCCACATAGAGGTGATAACCTTTATCCAGGAAGGGGTGCACTAAATCCCAGACAATTTTCCCACTAACACCTACGAGGGAGGGGGGGCATTCTGGCGGTTCAATTCTTGAATCCTTCCCTTCATAAACCCTAAACCTGTGGGTGTACCCTGAGGTGCTTTCACACAGTTTATACATTTTTATGCCATACCTTGCCCTCTTACTGGGAAGGTACTGGCGGAATTTAACCCTTCCTTTAAAATGTATAAGGGACTCGTCGATACAAATAAATTTTTCAGGGATGTACACCTCTTCAAATTTGGCACTGAAATGATCAATGACCGGCCTGACTTTGAATAGCCGGTCAAAGGTGGGATCATCTCTGGGTGGGCACTGTGCATTATCGGTGTAATGTATAAATTTAAGAATTGTCTCAAATCGAGTCCGGGTCATGGCCATACGGTAAAATGGAGTACTGTACAGAACATCTGTACTCCAATATTGCCTAATTTCTGGCTTTTTTACTATGCCCATATGAAACACCAGACCCCAAAACGTCATCATCTCTACTGCATCTACAGGGGTCCACCTAGCAAATGATGACGTGGGGTTTTGAGCAATAAACTGCTGGGCATATAAATTAGTTTGGTCCACCATTAAATTTATAAAATCATCAGAGAAAAATAATTTGAAAAAGTCAATTTCTCTGAGACCTGTGGAATCAAATTGGATTCCTGGCATGGCCAAAAACTCAGGAACCTGGGGCTCAAAATTGTCTGGTGGTGGGGTCCATACGAGATCAATTATTGGGGGGGGGGTCTCAGCTGCTCTACGGGGGCGTCTTTGAGGGGGTCCCTCATCACCAGAGGAGGAAGAGGAGCTTAAGGCAAATCCTTCAAATTCCCCGCTTGCATCACTGGCTGTGTCAGAGTCAGAAGCAAGCATGGCATATGCCTCCTCCACTGAATACATTCTCCTGGATGACTGGGAGGACATTTGGGAGGACATTTGGGATGCCATTTTTATTTTTGTGTTACTGGTAGTGAAATGTTTCAACACGTGTATAGTGTAGGGGGGGTACAAACTTTATTTCAATCCGGGGGGTATGTAGTGTGTAGTGTGTATGTAGTGCAGAAAAAAAAAAAATACTTTATACCAATAAAAAAAAAAAAAATGAAGGGGTTAAAAATAAAAAATTTAAGGGGTTAAAAAAAAAAAAAAAAGGTCCTGCGCCAAAAATTGAGCACAGATGTTGGTCAGTAACGTCTGTCACTGAACAGCGCTCAAAGGCAACAGGAATTTGATCAAAAAAAAAAAAAAAATAGATCAACCCTGTGCCGAAAAAGATGATCAGTGATGTACGTCACTGATCAGCGCACAGCGGCCACAGGACACCCACAAAATCACAGTGTGTGTAAAAAAAAAATTAAAAAAAGACCCCACAGCACACACACAAAAAAAAAAGGTGATCAGTGATGCGACACTGATTACCAGTGAGGTGCAGCAGGTGCACAACCTTTGGTGCAACTGACAGGTATATATATAAAAAAAAAAAAAACCTCTGTACCCCCAAAAAAGTTGCTGATCACCTCAGATATAGTGATCAGCACAAAAGGCGGGGGCAGCAGACACAAAATTTAGCACTCTCTATCACTCTCTGTCACTATCTCTCTCTATCTCTCTATCTCTCACTATCTATCACTCTATGACACTGCAGCAGCAGCACTGACAGGTATATCTATATATAAAAAAAAACCTGCGCCCCCAAAAAGTTGCTGATCAGTTAATTTATACTGATCAGCACAAAAGGAGGGGGCAGCAGTCAGTTATATAAAAAATATATAGCACAATCTGTCACTATCTCTCTCTATCTCTCTCTCTCTATAACTATCACACTGCAGCAGCACAAAATATAGCACTCTGTCACTAGGCCTCTCTATCTATCTCTCTCTCTCTATCTCTCTCTCTCTATCTATAACTATATCACACTGCAGCAGCACAAAATATAGCACTCTCTGACACTATCTCTCTCTCTATCTCTCTCTATCTCTCTATCTCTCTCTATCTCTCTATCTATCTCTCTATCTAGCTAGTACACTGCAGCAGCACAATTTCACAGGAAGGCACAAGTAGCAACAGGATCCAGGAAGCAGTGATGAAGCAGCGATCAGGTAAGTATGGAGCAAGTATGGAGCAAGTATGGAGCAAGGTTCTGGTCAGTATGGCGGCAGGGGGGTACGGTGACCGCACTGCACGCTATTCCAGACCGGAATGGCGTCTGCAGTGCAGTCACCGTTAGTTTAAATCCCCCTCCTTGGCTGTGATTGGTCCGTCGGTCCGACGGACCAATCACGGCCTTTGGGGGCGGGCGGGGTGAGGTGGGGTGACACCAGTGTCACCCTTACACCCCGCGGTGATTGGTGCTGTACTTTACAGCACCAATCACCTCTGATCCCGTGTCACCGGCGAACGTTATTCGCCGGTGACACAGGAAAACGCTGTGAATGGCTGTTCACACTGAACAGCCAATCACAGCGATCGCCGACGGGGGGGCGGCATCGCAGCCCCCCCTGGGCATGCACGGACATGTCTGCTGTCAGGGACAGCAGACATGTTGAAACTGTCACCGCGTCTATAGACGCGGTGACAGTTTAAATCCATGACGTACATTTACGCCATGTGTCGGGAAGTGCTTCCCGACCATGACGTAAATGTACGTCAAATGTCGGGAAGGGGTTAAATTGTGGAACTCTCTTCCTGGAGAGGTGGTGTCGGCAGACACAATAAATACATTTAAAAATAGGTTGGACAAACATCTATTAGGTAAAATCATCCAGGGGTACAACCATCATAAAATTTGTCTAAAATTAACTCAGAATACAGAATTTTTATAAAGGGATGTAGCAAATAGATCATACACTCTAACCAAAGGTTGAACTTGATGGGCGTACGTCTTTATTCAGCCTTAACTACTATGTAACTATGAATGCAAAAGGACCGCATTCGATATTTTTAATTGTACAGGCACCTTGATGGGTGATTACTACCGTATTTATCGGCGTATAACACGCACTTTTTTCCCCCTGAAAACAGGGGGAAAAGATGGGTGCGTGTTATACGCCGATATGCGTGCTATACGGCGGTAATTTCATATAATAGGTGCGCGCCAGTGGTGTCCAGGTGTGCACCACTGGCGCAGCACCTCTACCCCACACCTCCGATCAGCTCCAGCCCCCCCCCTGTCCCTGTGCTCCGGCGATCGGAGCTTCCCCGATCCCCCCGGCCCGCCTGTCACTTTACAGTGACGTCGGCGGCAGGCTCGGGTAATGTCGGCCAGGCTCGGGGGGACTCGGAAGCGCTCAGGCACCCGAGTCCTCCCGAGCCGCGAACATCCCCCAGCCTGCCGCCGACGTCACTGCTAAATGTGACAGGCGGCTAGGAAGGGGGAGAGAGGCAGCAGGGAAGCTCCGGCGTACTAACGCCGGAGCGGAGGCGAGGGGGGGGCGGGCTGCTTCTAACCTTCTGTGGTGGGTTTTGCTGGGGCAGGATAAACCTGCCCTGGTAGGTTTGTCCTGCCCCAGCACAACCCACCACCCAAGGGGTTAAAGCTCCTCCCTGCACAGTGACTCCTTCCTCCCTGGCTACAGCAGCGTCTGTAAAAAAAAATAAGTTTTTATTTAGAAATTTAACTTTTTTTCCTGAGATTTCCCTTTTAAAATGAAGGTGCGTGTTATACGCCTGTGCGTGTTATACGCCGATAAATACGGTATGTTAAATGCACCCCCATTGTTAACGCCACCCCCACTATCAACACCAACCCGAAGCGTGGCGAGCGGCGGCGGTATGCGTCCTCTGACCTTTCCATACCCCCACTATCCATGTCAGCATAGAGTTGATTTTAGATAGTGTGGCGAGCGCAGCGAGCCACAGAGCCTGAAGCGTGGCGAGCCCCGCGAAGGGACGCGGATTAATTCACATGTATTCCACGTTCCCTCGGTGGCTCGCTGCGCTCGCCATACTATCTAAAATCAACTCCACGCCGACGTGTATAGTGGGGTATGAAAAGGTCAGAGGACGTGTACCGCTGTGCTCGCCACGCTTCGGGTTGGCATTGATAGTGGGGGTGGCGTTAACAATGGGGGTACATTTAACATAGTAATCACCCATCAGGGTGCCTGTACAATTAAAAATCGCATCGCATGCCATTTTAATGGCATGCGATGCAATGCGATATTTAATTGTACAGTGCGGGTCTTTGGACCCGAAAATCGGGTCCCATTGCATACCTTAATTAGTGGTATGCGATGCAATGCGATGGGCGCCGTGATAATACACAAGTACCTACAATTAAATTAACCCTATTCATGTACAACATTTAGTCAGGCTCAACAGCCCTAGCGCTAGTAGCAAATCCAATGGTGAAGTCACTATAAAATAAGAACATTAACATTCAATGTAGACCAATTATTGAATACATTTTTTTTTTAAATGACAATAAATGTAAACATTTAAACCAGGCACTTTGCATAAAAAAAAAAATTAGATTGCAAAGGGTTAACATCATTTCTGCAATCAAGAGAAAAGTTATGAGTCCCTGTCTGCCCAGCATACTAAATACTTCTTTGCCACATTGCAGACCTCTGATTCAGAGACGATGGAATTGTTTAGAGTTGATAATCATGTTAAACGTTATAACAATTTGAACACTTTTGTATTAGTTTTAATTAAATGGCTAAAGCAGCACAAGTTCGGCGGTTTTTCTTGCTTTCTCCAGTGTGAGCGATAGATTGGGTTCTGAATGCTGCACATTAGCAGTGAAATTACATTAAGATGAAGAAAAAAAAAAAAAAACTTCAGAGGGAATGTTGGTAATTATATCTCCCAAACAACAATGGACCCCCAAACTTTTCAATGGCTTTGATTATCCAACCATGGCTCAAGTGAATAATTTGGCTTTCACTGAAAAAACAAGCACATTCATCCTGACAACAATGGAGAGACAGTTTTAATTAAACCTTATCAAAAGATGAATACAGGAAAAAAAAAAAAACCTGTTCCATTTACTCCGTCCACAAGACTCATCTGTTGAGTCTATGGCAGGCATGTTCTTGCAGTAATTAACCGCTGTTGAAGGAATGTTAGAGTTGTGTTAATGTTAGTTAAGATTTAATTAGTTCAATTATCTAGAGAGTTATATAATTCTTAAAGTGCTAATTTTCTCCAGGCTTTGCAGAGACCTCGAGTTACAAGTGGCGAAAGGGTCCGTTTACATTAAGCTTCTCTTAAAGTGGAACGGAGACAAAAAATATTTTTGATATTTTTTATCGTAGGGTGAACTGGATTATATATCATGTGACAGGCTTATATCACAGAACAGCTGTGTTTTCTCAGAGATTCTTAAGTTGAGCAGTGCATTATGTCATACCACTGAGATAGTCTATCCCACATGTCAAGGCTACGGACATGAAACATTATAAATGTACCCAGAAATGTACCCAGCAGAATTAATTATTTGATCAAACACATTCTTTTTTGTGCATTCCTTCACCGATTGATATATTTCATATATTTCCTGAATAGGCCCCTGAATGAGAGAAAGGGAATTAATTAAAACAAACATAATTGTTCCACAAAGTATTACAATTTAGTTGTTGGTATAATAGGCCCTACAGTGTACTAAGTGGGAGATGGGCGCAAAGTCAAACAGAGATGAGCGACAGACTGCGCATGCACTGCATTCTCATTTCACACGCGTCAATAAGGATGTCAAAGTGATAGACAGGAAGTGACCGTTGTAGGGGGTAAACATTGTGTTAGCGAGGAGTGGTTTTAAGAATGCTACTGTTGCTGCCAGCCTGCGTTGCCATAGACCTACATGAGCAGTCAATGTTTCACATTGGAATAAGGGACTCAATTTAGAGTTAAGCGCAGAAGTCTTAAAACCGGTACTCGACATGCGTGAACCCACAACATTCATTCTGATTTCAAATCGCAGTTCCAGTGCCAGCTAGGGCCGGCCAAAAGGCATTTTGTGGGAGCAGTCCGGACAACGCTTAGGTGAAGGGCCACGGCAGCTGCGTGACATCACACGCACCCATTGCGAAAAGAAACATGGCCATCTTACGGCTGCCTTCAGAGCTAGTCTGCAATGTGCCTGCATATTTTTGTGGGCACATCGTCGAGCAGGACACAGCGTGCATGGCAGCCTTGCCCTGTGCTGCCCACGACCCCATCCTCCCCGAGTGCATGCTAGCACTGTCAGTTGTAGTGGATGTGGATCGTTTGGTCTACAACAACTAGGTCGACAAGCATTGGGTCGACACTAGGTCGACAGGCAGCAAGATCGACATCGGTTAAGGTCGACAGGACATTAGGTCGACACATGCATTAGGTCGACATGGACAAAGTCTACTGTCAAAAGGTGGACATGGGTTTTTAACAGTTTTTGATCCAAATGTCGACACAGTCAACAGGAACACAGTTTGAAGTGCACCGCATCAGCTTGCTATGCTTCGGGCACGGGGCCTTGCTACGCTCGGCACACTATTTCATTCTCCCACCACACCCTAGTGGACGGTAGGGCATGAAATACCGCCTGTCGGCACGTCGGCTCAAAAAACAGTGAAAAACCCCATTTCAACCTTTTGACTGTCGACCTAGACCCACGTCGACCTAGTTGCTGTAGACCTAAAGACCGTATCCCGTTGTAGTTTAGCTAATTTTATACTTTTTATGGTACTTATGTAATATCTGGGCTCCCGTTTTTCTTATGAGACCACGTCCGCTCGCCACGCTTCGGGCACGGTGGCTCGCTGCGCTCGCCACGCTTCGGGCACGGTGGCTCGCTGCGCTCGCCACACTATATAATATCAACTCCGTGCGTAGTTGGATAGTAGGGGTATGAAAAAATGGGGTGCATTTAACATGGGAGCCCAGATAATACATAAGTACCCTTTTTATTTTTATTTCAGATGTACCCATACTGTTTTTCCAACTTCTTTTTAATACAATCGTCATACGCTCAACGCCATTTTTTTTTCATATAATTTTTTTTTTTATGATATATTTTTGATAACATTGCATTTGACTATAAACCATTAACAGAATACTTTTAGATTAAGGTTGCGGCAGTCTACGGTTGGGAAAAACTTTCTGCAGGTGATAAACAACTATACAGTAGTGGCTAATAAATATATGAGTTTCAACTGTATAATTGCAAAATAAAACCGAAACAATGCGTTATATAACATGCAAATGTATTTCTAAAATAAATAAGTAACTAATGCGTTCAATGATGCAGGATCTATTATGTAGAGAACACACATTAAATCATGTCATGTTTATAACTTCGGCAATGCCAGAAGACTCAGCGACTGTTCAGGACTATAAAGTACAGAAAATACAAACTAAAAATGGCGCTAAAAACACAAAAGACCAGAAACTTGCTAAAGAATAAATCAGAATTCTTTTGCCGGCTGAATCCGGGGCCTGCCTTCGTTTGCCCCTTTCTGAAAAAGGCCACTAGACTTTGATATCTAACCCCCATTGAGAGTCAGTATTATTCACACAGACATTAAAGCCGTTTATTTAGAAAAGAAATGTGTTTTAGTTCAAAGAAAAGCTGTTCCAAATTCATTACAAGTTTACCGAAGTAGTTGCCCTTTTGTTATGAAAATCATTTGTAGCGGTGCTATACGTCTTGGCGATGAATGGACGGAGAAAAAACAGCCACTGAGAACTTTTTCTGTGTGAGAAAAGTTTCCTTTAAGGCCTGTGTTTGCTGTTGATGTATGGAGGTCATTCATCAGTGATGTCAACATTTGTATAAACATTTATTAAAATTATTGTGCGTTTGCGATGTTGTTCAACACGTATGGTCTGAGGACTAGATGAGAACAACAGGTTGTTTCAATTATAACAAAAATAATACTAAACTTTCTAATTAAAGTCTTACAACGAGCAAACATCCTCCCATCTCAGTGTCAAGGAAAACTCAGATTTGTTGCTGTAGATGGTATTACGTCACCTGCCAGCTAGCAGCCAATTGGCGGTCAACGTTGGTTCCCAACTTCCATGCAGTCATTAATAAATTAAACATATTCCAAATTGGATACATTTAATGCCCATCTGCCCTTGGTGCTCTGAATGACACATTACTATATTATATATAGGTCCTTACTCCCTCACTATAATGGGTGCAGGGCGCATGGGTCAATGGGGCCATGAAGCAGTCCCCAGTTACCTTCTGCAGCCAACAAAAGCTTTGTAAATATAGCACCGGTGCTGGAAATGTACTACGTATGTACCACTTCTTTTAATACAAAACTAGAAAAATGGTACCACTGGCGCAAAGGTGGGAAGGGGGTTCGGCATACAGGCCCCGCCTTCTTCTTAAAATACTTGTTCCTATAGTTAGGATTCTTAGATCTGAAAGTTATGTGTATATTCTTTGGTGGTTTTTAAATAAATGAATAAATAAGGAAACCATTAAAAAAAAAATCATCTGTTGCACTTGTATGCACCAAATGGACCTGTAACTTACACCTGGGGTTTCCCAAACGATGGGGTTTATTTACTAAGATGGGAGTTCTATTGAAGATGGGATATTGCTATGGGAAACCAATCAGAATCTAATTCTAGTTTATATAGCACCGTTTAGCAGACAATATATAGAATCTGATTGGTTGCGGTAGTAAACAAACCCCTATGTACCTAGGGAGACTGGGTTGGGTGGTACAGGACTAAATCAAATTAATTGTGGTCAAAGTGATCGACAAAACCAGTACTAGTCAATCATAAAATACGTGGACAATTAGAAGCACAACTGTGCACCACCACATACAGTAAGTGACTGTGCACCGCCGCATACAGTAAGAGATTGTGCACCGCCGCATACAGTGACTGCACACCACCGCATACAGTAAGTGACTGCGCACCACCGCACACAGCAAGTGACTGCGCACCGCCGCACACAGCAAGTGACTGCGCACCGCCGCATACAGCAAGTGACTGCGCACCGCCGCATACAGCAAGTGACTGCGCACCGCCGCATACAGCAAGTGACTGCGCACCGCCGCATACAGCAAGTGACTGCGCACCGCCGCATACAGCAAGTGACTGCGCACCGCCGCACACAGCAAGTGACTGCGCACCGCCGCACACAGCAAGTGACTGCGCACCGCCGCATCCAGCAAGTGACTGCGCACCGCCGCATACAGCAAGTGACTGCGCACCGCCGCATACAGCAAATGACTGCGCACCGCCGCATACAGCAAGTGACTGCGCACCTCCGCATACAGCAAGTGACTGCGCACCGCCGCATACAGCAAGTAATTGCCGCATACAGTAAGTGACTGCGCACCACCACACACAGCAAGTGACTGCGCACCGCCGCATACAGCAAGTGACTGCGCACCGCCGCATACAGCAAGTGACTGCGCACCGCCGCATACAGTAAGTGATTGTGCACCGCCGCATACAGTGTCTGCGCACCGCCGCATACAGTAAGTGATTGTGCACCACCGCATACAGTGACTGCACACCGCCGCATAAGTGACTGCACACCGCCGCATAAGTAAGTGACTGCGCACCGCTGCATACAGTAAGTGACTGCGCACCGCCGCACACAGCAAGTGACTGCGCACCGCCGCACACAGCAAATGACTGCGCACCGCCGCATACAGTAAGTGACTGCGCACCGCTGCATACAGCAAGTGACTGCGCACCGCCGCATACAGCAAGTGACTGCGCACCACCGCATACAGCAAGTGACTGTGCACCGCCGCATACAGCGAGTGACTGTGCACCGCCGCTTACAGTGAGTGACTGTGCACCACCACATACAGTGAGTGACTGTGCACCACCACATACAGTAAGTGAGCCTAAGGGCCCATACACACTAGAAGACATTGTTATCAATATCATTTCGAAAGGGGATTCTTAGCAATATTGAGAACAATATTACCTAGTGTGTATGCTTAATATTGTTAATGATGTGCGCTCCTGCGCGCCGTTAACTAGCATCGGTATGTTCCGGACATGCAGCTTAATTTGGACAATATTGTTCATGTCGCTTGCGCACATTGTTCAGTGTGTAGCAAAGACAAAGGACATGGGAGATACTGACCTGTAGCCACTGCCCGGACCCTCCCTGGCTCCAGTCAAGTCACCTGTAGCCACTGGTCCTGTGTTCTGACATGTCAGGCAGCGCACCCAGCACACCCTGTTATAAAATCAGTGGCAGCAGGAACCAAAGGGGAGCTACATGGGATGGGAGGCAGAGCTAAATGGGTGGAGGTGGAGCTACATGGGATGGAGAAGGTGGAGCTACACGGGAGCAGGGCTAATGTAAGGATGGAGAGGCTGAGCTGCCACAATTAGGTAAATTATGTATTACAGAGACTACTACTGTTGGCAACTGGTAACTGGTGTTGCATGTATGCATAGCTACTACTGTCAGTAACTGGTGTGGGCGTTACGTGTAAACAGCGCTACTACCGTCGGCAACTGGTTTGGGCATTACGTATAAGCGGCGCTACTACTGTCGGCAACTGTTGTGGGTGTTACATATTAGCAGCGCAAGGATTTTCCCACCTTCCCTCTAATGCCAGCCCTTTATTTACATTTCAAGGTTTCGTACCAGCCCATTATTTTAATTAAACATTCACTGAAATGTCCCGGATGATTTTAGCCAATATCTTTAGTCTTTCATATCGTTTATAAAATCATTCAGTGTGGATGCACAATATCTTTCAAGATCAGCTCAAGGGAAATTGTTCACCAATATCTTTTGTCTTTCATATCTTCTAGTGTGTATGGGCCTTAAGGATGACAGGTAGGGATAAATTACTTAATTTCATATTTTTTCCAAATGTATCAATAATCCTAGGGGTGCAGTGAAAAAATGCTGATACTCTAGGGCAGTGGTTCTCAAACTCAGTCCTCTAGGACCCCAACAGTGCTCGTTTTCCAGGTCTCCACACACAATCAAAGGGGAAATAATTAGCTCCATCTTTTAAAATGTGTCAGTGACTAATGAGTGCACCTGTTCAACTGCCAGGTTGGGGTCCTTGAGGACCGAGGTTCAGAACCACTGCTCTAGGGTGTCGTAATTCAAGAAAGTTTGGGAACCACTGACCAACACAATGGAGGCGGCCATGTTTTGGGAATTAATTAATCTGCCAATTCTGACATCACTTGCATACAAATGAGGTGTAAAACAAACATTTAGAACAGCTACTTATAACGATATTTGTTAAGTGCTTACAAGACTATTCACATAATGTTCTGGAAGATATGTTCCTACGCACAACAGAGGTTCTGTCCATTCATCCCATTGAAGACCCTACAGTCTGCAGTGACAGTTAAAATAATATGTTTAAACCCAAGTGAACAGACAGCCTGAGAAAGGTATGGTAAGAAATAAAATATACCGCTCAGGTTCTGGGCTGTTGAGATTTTCTGAAACAATCTATCTATAAGATCTAATATCAGCAATATACATCAGGATAAAGGGCCTGATTCAGAAAAATACACTATCCCAATGGTTAGCGCAAATCTCTGGTGGTAGAATAGCTGGATGTGTCCTGCGAATGTGCTGCCCTCCATTAGCGAGTCCACTCTCAGGGTCTCGCAGCCACAGCTTCATTGATAAACCACTGCGTTTGGGAGGTAGAGAGGAGGCCAACGTTCCTGAAAATGTGGAACACGTCGCACCCATTTTCAGGAAGGGATGAGGCTGTCCTCAAGCTGCCAGAAACCAGCCAGGCTGAGTAAAACTCATCTTACGCAATTCGCCGCCTGACCTGCAACCGTAGCAACCGATGGATGCAGTGGTCATCTGAGGCAGCTTCTACTGATTCTGCTCTTGGATAGCAAATGCAATGCAGGAGGTATCTGTTTTATATAGACACCTCCTACAGCATTTGCATTTTGGTAGATGAAAGTGCTAAGCCAATTGTGTGAGGGTCTGCAAGTCTGTCCATCTCTGAATCAGGCCCCCCCAGTCCCCTTTTTTGCAGGTGTAGAGGTGGCACATATTTCAGGAAGTGGGCAGTCATACAACATACTTGGAATGATATGTTTATGAAATATAAATATGCCCAAGTCAGATTTTCTTTTTTTTTTATTAAGCACTTCACATGAGGTGGGGGGACAGTCCAGACAGAGGTAGGAGGATGGGTGGGACGGCCTTTTGCTTTTCTCCAATGAGCAACCTGGTCTGACATTGAGCTGAGGAGTAGGCATCTGCTCCACACAAGCTACAGGAGTATGATGTGTGCTTCAAAATAGTCAGCAGATCGAGAGTTCAACTACTCTAGCCACCAAATTGCTGCTTCTGCTCTACGCTAGCCACCACCAGGCCTGGAGTTCTGCTCTTCACTAACCACTAAATCAGGAGTTCTACTCTGCACTAACCACCTGATCTGGAGTTCTGATCAACAGTAGCCACCAGATTGAAATTTCTATCTCTAAACTTTCAAATTAATCAGGAGTTCTACTCTGTACAAGCCACCAGATTGGGAGTTCTGCTCTACATAAGCTAGTAGATCAGTAGTTCCACTGTACACTAACCACCAGACTGGATCTTCTGCTCTACAATGGCCACCAGATTGGGAGTTCTGCTCTACATAAGCTAGTAGATCAGGAGCTCCACTGTACACTAGCCACCAGACTGGATCTTCTGCTCTACAATGGCCACCAGATTGGGAGTTCTGCACTACATTAGCTAGTAGATCAGGAGCTCCACTGTACACTAGCCACCAGATTGGATCTTCTGCTCTACACTAGCCACCAGACCTGGAGTTTTGATGCACTGTCTCCAGATTGTGTCTAGGATAAATTATAGTTTATCAACTACTGATATGAAACTTGCAAACAGCTTTTATTTGGCATTTAAGCTTGGGGATATATTTTTTTATAGACATATCAGATTAAAAATGTAAATTAAAATTAAAATTTGTGACAAGACAGTGCTTTACAATTTCTGTACAATCACATTCTTCTAAAAAAACTAGTCTAATTACTAGTTCTGTGTTGCATTCCTTATCATATGGGTATCATATTATATTGACAAAACTTATTTTATTGCTTAAAATAAGTTGCTTAGAATTTTTTTTAACAAGCAAAATACTTTTAGTTTTTTGATAACTCAGGTTTTGTTAACCCTTTATGACCCATTGCAACTTCTGGTTTATCCCAGGGGTGACACTGGTAAAGTATAAGAATGAGGCCTTAAGTAACCCCCCAAAAAATTGTTTTAGTTTTTAGGACATAAAGCATTGTAGCTCGTACACCAAAACCTTGCGATTATTTCTTATTCAATATTTGGTACTTATATCTTAGTTGGGTGCCCACTAAGCTATTTTCTTACTTTTCTGCGTCCGCTCGCCACACTATATAAAATCAACTCCATGCCGACATGGATAGTGGGGGTTTGAGCATACTAACTATAGTGGACGCCCAACTAACATTTAAGTACCCAATGTTCAATACTGCCAGGAGAAATTTCACAGACTTTTGGAACTTCTAAACAGACAATGGGATTTGAATGGTAACCGCATACCTCCCAATTTTTGGGGCCATTAAATAGGAACCCTTGCGAGCCACAAACTCACATGCTCTGAAAAAGAGGCATGGCTCTGGACGGGATAGGACGTGGACTCACGCATAGGGGCATGAATTGCAGACAGTTTTACGATCTTGAGCCAGTCCCCCATTTTTGTCATTGTGGGGGCATGCCCACGTCTCTGTGGCCTGCTGACATGCCCCCTTGTCCCTCTATCCCGGTGAATAAACACTGTTCACATGCATGTATCAGGTGAGCTCCCAACTGCCTCCCCATTGCGGGACACTGCTTCCAGTGGCTGGGAAAGCAGGACAGAGGCATTGCGCAACAGTCATCAGAATACAGTCGATGCAATAAATGTATTAATAATGTCCATTTTAATTGACATGAGGTCATAAATGGTTAAGACCTTATTATGAAAATTAATGACTTATTCAAAACAATAGGTATATTCAATTCCAGTCAGAACAGCCGTCTTGTCGAAAAGACGGCAGTTTCCGACTAGAATAGGCCAGAAGGGGGTTTCCTACCTATTCAATTCTAGCTCCTTTCTTCAGACAGGTCGGAATGTTTCCACCTGTCAGAAACCAGGAGGATTGGCGGAATAGCTGCCAATCCACCAGCTTTTGTCGGATTTTGGCCACGTTTCTGACCATCTCAATCTGATTTTAAAAAGTCAGATTGAGGCAGGGAGAACGGGGCTGGGTGAGCAGCAGCTCAACTGGCACCGTCCTCCTGTACCATCCTGCCTCCAGACAGGAGGAGAGAGCAGGTCACCTGGCGCTGTCCCGGCTCCCGCCGCCTCCCACCGATGCGCTCACCCGGTTTCGGCAGGGTCAGCATCAATCAGCGGCCAAATCCGTCATTCGGATTTGCCCGCTGCATTGAATAGGTAGTGTTGGATCCATTTCGGCAAAAGAATGTAGGAATGGACCCGACGCTAATTGAATATACCCCATAGTGTACAAAATGAATTGCATCATCTGCTGCCACCATATATTTGGTTTGCGTAAATTATTTTGTATACGCAATACCCTGCAAGGGGTACAAGAAGTTTTCTTTGAGTTTCAACATTTGAAAACAGTTGGCATTCCAAAAAAAAACCCAAAAACTACTTTTGCAGGATGACACACATATTCAAATGACCTGTGTTCCTGCCTTGTGTGCAATAGTGCTGCACCAGCTAGATATCTTTTCAGTGTCTATTGCAATCAAGTTGACCATCCCACCAGGCTGACAGAAGAGCCAGCCCTCCAATTCACTGTCCTTCACCGGCCTGACACTTGGATCTCAGAGCCTTCTTCTGGCTCTCAAAAGAACTCATTTAGTTACAATTAACTATTCTCAGCATACCCCCAAAGGTATGGTAATTGTACTTAAAGGCAACAACTGAGTCATTCATTCAGAAATCCCTCTCACCCTTTTTGTGTATCCATTAGTGATACTTTATTCTTGTTTTCCCTCCTCCCTGGTAACATTACGGGGAAAGGAACGCAACAAAGCCAAGATTAAGTGTTCCGATGCAGGAGTAAATAAGCCAAGTGTTCTAACGACTATTACCAAATGGTTTTACGTACACCATACAAGTAAAAGTCAATAAAAAAAAAAAAATCCAACATGTAAACCACATGTAGATGTCAACAAAAAACATTTGCTCTTTTAAATGTGTCCTGCCAGTAACAATCCGTTACTGGCAGGACACATTCAAAAGAGCGAATGTTTTTTATGCAAAGACCACTTTAATGGATTGTTTTATACAATATACCACTTGCCTTATTTGACCTTTTTTTCTGTCTTTAAACACACAAACATTTGATCAACCAGCTGGTACTGTATAAAAATATATGTTTTATAAAGCCAGCTAAATACTTGAGGCGTCAACAACTACCCCTTGAATTTGTGTATGGGGAAAAAAACAAGAAAGAAAAAACATTTTCAAATAATGAAAAAATAAATAAAAAAAATCCCAGATTTTAGGAATGTATTATCTGCTATATTCCAGCCTTTGGGCGATCGTGCTTTCTTAACTAACTCAAAATTCTTCTGTAATCCACAGTTCTGGTGGTTAATGTAAGTTTTCATACTGAAATCTTCTCTATGACCTGAGCCCCTAAGCATTATAAAAAAGTCTCAAGTAGATTTAAAATGTTTCAAAATAACCTATATCTCGAAAAAAATTTGGGATAGTAAAAAATTCATTATACATTTATATAAACAAGATTTATTTTATTTTAAAGCTACTGCACATAACCATTACCCTTCATTGTTAAATGTTATAATAATAATAAAAATAATAATAAAAATAATAGTATCCCTTTTATGCTGCTTTCCCACTGCAGAGCCGGTTAAAGTCCCGTTATTTTTAAACGGTATTAAAAACGGTATTAGCATTCACATTGCACTAGATTACCGTTTTAAATACCGTTTAAGTGCTGTTCACATAGCAGTGAACCGTTTAAAAAAGAGTGCCTGTCTTTCATAACCCCCCCCCCCTCCCCTGGTACCTGCCCTGCACCAACCTCCGTCCCCTGGTACCTACCCTGCACCCACCCCCTCCCCTGGCACTTACCTGCGTGGGGGATCCGGGCCGCGGGGTTCGGCATGGTCACAGCACTTCAGGTCCCTACCTGTGGCTGGTGATGGATGCAGGGCAGTGGGGAGGCAGCGGGGTGGGGTCCATTTGGGATCTGGGCAGTCCCTGGGGCTGATGGTAACTAGTAGTTCCCACTATGCGCATGTGTAATGAGCACCATGCATATAAATGAGACGCTCATTACATATGCGTATATGTAATGAGCTGCTCATTTATATGCACGGTGCTCATTACACATGCGCATAGTGGGAACTACTAGTTACCATCAGCCCCAGGGACTGCCCGGATCCCAAATGGACCCCACCCCGCTGCCTCCCCACTGCCCTGCATCCATCACCAGCCACAGGGAGGGACCT
The DNA here is from genome assembly GCF_055691185.1 of Crinia signifera. Lineage (NCBI taxonomy): Eukaryota > Metazoa > Chordata > Amphibia > Anura > Myobatrachidae > Crinia > Crinia signifera. The sequence continues at coordinate 302,965,128 of NC_139221.1, read as the reverse complement.
GAAGCGCTGTGCCCATGCCGGACCCCGCTGCCCGGATCCCCCACGCAGGTAAGTGCCAGAGGAGGGGGTGGGTGCGGTGAAGGTACCCTTCCAGGAAAGGTACCAGGGGAGGGGGAAGTAGTGTGGGATTTTAAATACCGTTTAAGAGGCATTCCCACTGCCTTAAAAATGGTATTTAAACGTGTAGGACTCTGCTTTTTAAACGGGTTGAAATACCGGTTAACTTTAACCGGTATTTAAACTCTGGCGCTTTCCCACTGCAGCCTTAAACAGTAAATTGTGGGGAAAAAACGGCAATATACCGTTTAAGAGCTGCAGTGGGAAAGGGGCATTACAGAGACTCCCAGGCTACCACCTGAACCCATTTATCCAATGGCTCTGTGGATGGTTTTCCAGTTGCACCCACCTAAAATTGCAGGATTTAAACGTCGATGCCCGGGAGATGCGGGCGGTCTGATGGGGGTAGGGGGGGGGGGGGGGGTGGTTCCCATCAGAATGCGTGAGTCTTGTCAATCTTTCTGTTGGGCTGTGAGGGGAACCCAATTTTCAGTAGCCTCCCAGCCATTCCGGCAGGGTAGGTAACCCCGTCTAAGGGCCTTATTCAGACCTGATCTCAGGACAAACTTCTCAAAATGGGCAGACCCATGTGCACTAATGGGGGGCAGATTCTAGCATTTAGCCACATTTGATGCCGATGTGCTCCCCTGTTTAGTCAGTATTGAATATAAGAATAGACTTCGCATAGTCTATCTCTAGACTATCGCGCCTGGAGAATGTATTTGGCCTGGGGCCAATTAGCAAGATAGGCTTCATCTAAAGTGCAGTTAGGCAAAATTGGATTCAGAATCAGCCACGGGACAGAATCGAACCGTGTGTACACACCATTAATCTGCCCCCTTATATTCACTGTCATGATTAGACAATTGCCGCGAGTAAGACAGCCACTTACAGTAAATCATAACTTCTGGTCTCTCCTGGGAATTATTTCTATGGATCTTAATGGACATCCGCCTTTAATTATCCTTTGGATGCCTACAGTAGGTTTGCCTGGCGGACTCTTGGATGCGAACCATACCACAGCTTTATTACACTACACGCAATTACCCACTTTTATATCCCTTGTGACTTAAATGAAGTTCCTGACCCTAAATTTGAGTCTGTGCAGTGAGGGATCTGAGTGCAGCCCTTGGATCATTGTCCAATCACAACGCAGTCGCCATAGCTGCATACATCAGAACAACCTTCATCTCTCTAGCAGGAGACTTGTTATTATTGAAGCTCAAGGTCTCTGGGATGTAAAGAACAATTGAATAATTTTTCCCATTTAATCTCTTGAGTTCTCCCTTCTATAGTTTTGACTAAGCACAAACCATCAGAATTCACCCCCTCTCCAAAGCTTCTTAGGGACTAAAGTGCATGTCTGAGGTAAACATAATAATATATATTATGGCAATCTGATGGGCAGTATACACAGCCACAGACCCCCCCTCATCACTCACCGGATGGTCAGTATATACAGTACAGACCCCCCTCCCCCTTCTGATGGCCAGTTCACAAAGCACAGACCCCCCCCTCCTCTGATGGCCAGTACACACAGCACAGACCCCCCCCCCCCTCTGATGGCCAGTACACACAGCACAGACCCCCCCTCCTCTGATGGCCAGTACACACAGCACAGACCCCCCCCTCTGATGGCCAGTATACATGGCACAGACCCCCACTCTGATGGCCAGTATATACAGCACATAACCCCACTCTGTTGGCGAGTATACACAGCATAGACATCCCCCCACCGCCCCCTCTGCTGACCAGTGTACAGAGCACAGCCCCCCCCCCCCCCAGGTGGCCAGTATACACAACACCCCCTCTAATGGCCAGTATACACAGCACCCCCCCCTCCCCTCTGATGGCCAGTGTACATGACACATAGCTCCCCTCTGGTGGCCAGTATACACAGCACCACCACCCCCTCCCCTCTGATGGCCAGTGTACATGACACATAGCTCCCCTCTGATGGCCAGTATACATGGCACAGACTTCCACCCTGATGGCCAGTATACATAGCACAGACAGCCTCCCCCTCCACGATGGCCAGTATAATACACAGCACAGAGCCCCACTGTATTATTATTATCATCCTTTTTCATATTGCACTGTGCACTAGACTCATTCTGCCAAGACTCATTCTGGCACAGTGCTCCATTGTGATAGCCAGTATACGAAGTAGTGAGCCCTAGATCCTCTACAATACCCCTGACTAGGCCTCAGAGTGATCACTACTATGCTACAGATCACACAGCGCTACACAAGGTGACCTAGGAGAGAAGCCGAGACTCAGATGTGGATATAAGAGATGCTGTATAAGGATATAAGAGAGAATATGTTTATCTGTGGCCACAGTGAAATCATCGGTATAGCACTTTTATTGTAATATTATACACACACACACACACATACAGTATATACACACACACACATACAGTATATATATATATATACACACACACACATACAGTATATACACACACACCACTGTAGATGTATCAAAGTTAGAAGGTGGTTGAAAATTGTATTTATTAATGGTCATATATAAAATCCACGCTTCTCCTATACTGTCTGCATTTTGTGCTATGTTTCATGCTATGACATCACAGTAATCCATATCAACCAATCAGATCATTGCAATCATTTGCCTATATTTCCCTGGCTAGGATAAAAGGTAACGTCTGATTAGCAGCTACACATTATATAACACTCGAGCTATTTCCACAACTGAACAGGTCTCACAAAGGCAGAAAACAGTGCAATCCATCTAAATGATTGGGTTCTCCGGTACATATACATGTAGCTCGAACACCCATCATTCAATTACCATGCCGCTCATTTCAGTAACAAAGATCAGCAACAATACAAAACTTATGACCAATTATAAATTGTTATGCTGTAACTTCCAGCCAAAGGTTTGACCCAGCCTTTATCTCCTCGCAGTGGGAAGTCTGCCTTTTCCTTGGCTAAAAGAGAAAAGCATATCCAAGCCAAATGCGATGCTTCTCCGCCAGCCAAGAAAGCTGCTTGTTGATTCAGAAGGTCTCCCTGACAGGTTCTAGCCTGGTGCTAAAATATACGGATGTCAGAACACGACTCATGGTGCCTTTCAATTAAACATTAGTGCAGCGCCGCACAGCTGCAAAAATAATGAAGGGTGTTCGGCCTTCGTGCTCGCTGCTCGTGTCATCTTTACCCTGTGCAGATATTTCCAATGCACATATTATATCAGATATTAGATGAATAATGGCAGTGTGGTGTATCTCTTCCTTTTACAGTAGCAAGGAAGCAGGCACGATGATCAGCAAAATAATTAAGCCCATACATGTATCTTTATAAAAAAATATGAAGTGCACGTCGCCGGCTCTAACAGGTGGGATCTCTGGGCCAAAAATTACTAATAAGAAACCAAACAAAAAATCAGCGCTGTGAGCCTCGTTCTGTATGAAAATCTGCTGGTTTGCGCACATCTCTGATGGTTAGCGATGGGCACGTGCCCAGGATCTGCACTGAGCAGACGCGGCATGATTGACATGCGGCACCATATGGGGTGTATCAACCGAAACCGCTCTACAAGTGCGGAGTGGGCGCAGACTTCCTGGCCCAAGCAGAGCAGATCTGCCAGTCATTCTGAGTAAGAGGAGACTTGGGGACTAAGTAAAAACCGGACCCGGACAAGACCCCGGAACGCCGGACCGGACATCAAACTCTGCATACCGTTGGGGTGTCTTGTCCGGGGGGGGTCCCTGTGATAGCTTTCTTCAGGGACATTGGGAAGGGGAGATTACAGCCTCCCTGTTTGGTCCGGACCGTTCTGGTTTTTATTACACCCCCGGACCATGCAGGGAGGCTGTATTCTCCCCCTTCTCCTCTCCCTGGTGACAGGTGTGAGAGCAGCCCCCTGGACCGGACACTACAAGCTCCAGAATTACATATATTAATGAATGGAGCCTTTCCAGTCCGGTGTTACGGGATCCTGTCTGGTTTTTACCCATACCTGGAGACTTGCGAAGAAGGCTGAGGGCTTCAATGCGGCCGGCGGGATGTGTAATGTCCTGGAGACGGGCAGCACAACATTAGAATAATTTTCTAATCACTGCGACCACGTGCCGCTAATTCCCGGAAAACACCCGATTTTGGGGGTTAGCTGCAAATATTAAGTACTGCCATCATGTATGTTGAAGGGAGCACAGCAGGAAACTCCGATAACTGCTGCCTAAGGGCTAATCAGCGCACTACTGTGTGGCGCGGTCATCTGCGTGCACAGTCTCCACCCCACTGAGCAGTTTGCCGGGATGGGATCCTTTCGGAGCACCTGTCTCTGCGCGCTTGCACTGGGCAGGTAGGATCCCAGTGAGATCCCATTGCATATGCGATCCATAGTAAACAGGCCCCCAGGTCTGTTTATGTTTTTGAAGATCATTCCGCTCCCTGAAAGCTAACGAAAGAATCCATAATCCCCTTTCACTGAATAGTTTCTGACTTCTGTGTTAGCTGGACCCCTGATGGAATCGGGCCTATATAGAAAAGGAACTGGTTTGCAGAGTTTGCCCCAGCATAATGAGGCAATGAGGGGTAAGTTATTCTGTAGATGAGTGTGGTAACTAGAGCAAGCTGTGGGTATAGGGTCTTGCCTTGCGGAGGTACAACTTCAACGGCCCCTTATTGGTCAGGGGTGTTTGCATAGAAACGAACCGGGAAGACAGGTCACCGCAGAAACCTCGGTCTCTCTTTTATAAACATACTGTAAACAAAAAAAATTGAGATCTGGAACTTTCCACCTTCCATTCAGTCATTTGACCTTTTGCAATCCTCACCCTTAAAATGGCCAGACCCATGTACCGGGGGCATGGCCAGATAGGGATTTTATGATGACAATGAAGGAGTGCATTATTTTTGAGGTGGGGACAATAAATTATGAAGGGATGATCTTCTGTGTTTACAGAAATTCATCAATACGGGGGTCACTGGTGTGCTCTGTGCACGGTATGGTTGTCACTGTGATGTTATCTGCAATGCATGGTGGTTACTGTGATAATTCGTATACAGTATGATGGTCACTGGGAGTGTGTGTGTACTGCATAGCAGTCACTGGGATGCTCTGTGCACCGTATGTTGGTCACAGCAGGGTCAGCTGAAGCTTTCATGAGCCCAGATCATTGAAGACAAAGAAGTTCCTCTGCTGCGTTTGTCTGTGCCCACTGTGCATGTGTGCCCTGCCATCCATGAGGTAGCAGTCGAAGCACAACTGCTGCCTTGCTGCTGGTAGCAGATGTAGGAGAAAAGCAGAATTACCCCTGGACAACTCCGGGACCAGCAACAGAAATCTTTGGGCCCATTATACCTCCCTACTAGCTATAACCTGTCAGCTCGGGTCTTTTTTTTTTTCAGCTATGGGGTTTCTCTGCAGCAGGGAACCTCTGAAGAAGCAGATACTTCCTGGGCAGAGTATAACTTCAGTCATCACGGAAGACTTCCGTTTACATTGGAATATAACCAATGTCACCATCGTTCAAAAGAGGTAAAAAAAAATTTTTTTTAAATTGGTATCTTAATGAGGATTATTGGGCTCCAGCCCTTTCCTTCTAATCTTAGAAGTTGTTGAAATGTCCGTCCCCTTCCCCACTGTGCCTCTCCAACAGTTTCAGTCCTTGAATCTCTATATACTTTAAGCTACTCCTCCCCCTCTCCATATATCTGCAGCAGTCTGTCTTACCATTATCTTCCCCTTGCTCCTTATCATGACGGCGGTGGCAGACATCATGAGTGTATATGGTGGTCAATGGAGTGATCTATGTACTGATTGATGGCCACTGGGATGCTCTGTGCACTGTATGGGGGCACTGGGATGCTCTGTGTACTGTATGTCAGGCACTGGGATGCTCTGTGTACTGTATGGTGGCCACTGGTATGCCCTATGTACTGGATGGCGAGCACTGGGATGCTCTGTATGCTGAATCCATGTAGCACAACATAACATACTAAAGTACATATACACGTGTAGTGCTGATAGCTACTTCCTTCCAATACTCTGAGTAAGGCAGTAACTGGAACGTCCTTTCTATCTCTTTTGTATCTGTTAAATAATCTTGATATGATGGCACTCGTCTGACCAGTTCTGCAATATTTGCTAACTCTCTTGTGCATTGTGCTCCAGGCCCCGTGAAGCCTTAATGGTGCGCAAACAAGGTGCAATTAATGGGTGCGATGTGATGCCCGCTCCCGCGCACATCATATCACATATCAGAACATAAAGTATGTTCTGTCCACATCTAGTTTAAAACGCACGGTGCGCATCGCACTGTTTATGGACAATATAAGGTGCATACACACGGTGACATTTTGACTATGCAATTTCCTTTGAACTCCCTGGAGCCTAGAACCATTCAATCTTGACTATATTTACTTGAGATTCTGACTAAATTTACTTGAGATTTTGACTCTTGCCGATATTGAATATGATATGCTAAAACACTATACTTTATACAATATAGTCATAATTGGCTTGCACAGTCTATATATTCTTAAACTGCCAATCCCACGTAGGCACACCGGCATTGCAAGCTGTATACATACTGTGCGATTTCTGCAAACTTTTCTTCCGATTTTGACTATATACGAGAATCGGAAGCTCAAATAGCACCTCGTGTATTCAACTGAAATCCAGCTTTGAGGACATATCTGACTCATCCTCAGCACGTTCATACATGCATGGCTGCAGGTAGGTAAGAACTAAGCTTACTTACAGTAGCATACATACCCTCACTCTGGGGACAGGGCGGCCAATCCCAGGATCGGAGTTTCCAATACCGGAATTTTGGGATAAGACTGCACATGCTTAGTCTAATGCTGGGCAGTGTCTGAGTGGGCGCTCAGACGCTGCCCAGCTTCTCCCATCCCCGGCAGTGCGGCTCTGTGCAGCGTGACGACGTTAGAGGTCACGCTGCACAGGCCACACAGCCCCCTTGTCCTGGGCGCACTGCCCTCCCGCCTTCGAATTCCGGGATTGAAAAAATGCACTGCCATCCCTACTTGGGGAGGTTGCACTTTGTAAACATCAGAACACCTGTGTATGATGATGTCACTGTGGATGCGGAACCTACCCTAATAAATCTAAAGCTCAGGTTTCAGCACTTACAGGGGGGAAAGAAAAGACTCGGGGGGATAAGGGAAGACCTTCCCCAGTCTGACTTCCATTAAATTAGGGGGTTGGGGATTCGTTTTTAAAAAGAGGAATCTCCAATTTAAAATTATGTGGTCCTTCATCTTGGACGGTGACCCCTGTGATCAGCACACAGTATAACCCTCTCTTTGGACACTGCAGAAAATAAAAGGCTTTAGAGATTGGGCTAGATCATCCCGCTTGCAAAGGATGTGCCTTATCAGTACTTACTGGGCCTACATTACCACGGATCGCATCAGAGAATTTGCAAACCCAGTGATTATCGAATCACTGCGCACACATACCGTTCGTATTGCACATGCGCAAGGGGACATAGTGACTGAAAATGCTTATGTATGTTAAACGCAATGTAGCCGCCACAGTTTGACAGGAAGCTGGCGTTTCTGGGTGGAAACCGTCGTTTTCTGGGTGCGTCAGAAAAACCACAGGCGTGTCCAGGCGTAGGTCTGTGACATCAGCGCTGACGACTTCCATCCCGTCTACTCACATTTGCATAGACGGCCTAGTCTCTGCAATGTTCCGGGATTTGCGAATGGATAGTGATTAGCTTTGCTTATGCAAATTTACAAGGGGCGGTTTTTCTTTAAGTCTGGGTAGCGGCATTCTGCTTGCAGCCTCTTATTAGCAAGCCATGCTGAATGACCCCCATTGTTCGGTGATCACAACATTGCATTTTCCAGAGATGAGGGGTTCCATTGTCCTGATGTCTTGTACCCTGATTACAATGCCATATTCCAGTGGTAGGTTGCCTAGTCTTCCAAGTGGTATACCCAGGGCAGGCGACAGGGGGGGTCAAAGGGGACACTCGTACCGGGCCCCGTCCAGTTGAGGGGCCCCAAGACTTTGAGGGACTCGGGGTCTAAAAGCATGGCTGCCTAATCACTTGTCTGGCAAATCTGTACTAATGAGTTTAGTGGCATCACGCAACACACTAAACCACACAACACACAACGCACAATGCTGTGCCTTCCCATCTCTGCCCTCCCGTATTATATTGCATTGTAAATATTAATTATCAATTTACTTCTAATAATAAAAAAAAAATACATTCAATATGCAATGTAATAAGAATCCGCGTTCGGTGTTGGGGGGCCCCCCGAGATATCAGTGTTCCGGGCCCCAAGATTTCCGTTGCCAGCCCTGGGTATACCTTTTGGGCTACCAGATTATTTCTACACAGTGCATGCATTGAATTCAATATGAGATTGGGGGTGGGAGTGAGAGTGGGGTGGTGGGAAGCAAAAAAGCTTTTAAGTGCATATTGTATTATTAAACTCTAAATATAGAATCCTGTTCTGTCGTTGCTGTGCAATAACGATAAGGAACACAATGAATTTCTTGGTGGTCATTAGTGAAAGAATAACAAAGTACTGTACACACTTTTGCTTTAAGTTCACTTTGTTGCAACTTACATTAAAACAAAACAAAAACAAAATCACTTTTCCGGCCATTTTGAGTAGATCGTATTTGCGGTGACTGAAAATCACTGTAAAGCCCCATACACGCTTGGCGATATTGCTCATTTTGGCCCTTCTGTGCAATATCATTCATAATATCGCGAAGTGTGTAAGCTATTGCCGACAACCAATGCATGCTCCTGCGGGTCATTGACAACCCCCTCTGTCTTCTGTGCATGTACAGACTCGGGAGCCGATCGTTAACGAGGGCCATGCCGCAGAATGTTTGGTATGCATACCTCCTAACTGTCCCGATTTTTGAAGGACAGTCCCATATTTTTGGGACTGCCCCACATCCCACAATATGTGTGTGTGTGTGTGTGTGTGTGTGGGCTCATGTGCACAGCATCTACTCCCGGAGACAACGTGACTGGGGGGGATGGGCAACTATTCAAAATTGGGAGGTATGAGTATGTAATTAAAATGTCGACTGTGACAGTGTCAACATTCATAAAGTTACTCACAATATCGACAGTTATAGTGTAATCATTGCCAAAAATGTTGAAATTTTTAAAATGTCAATAGGTAAAGATGCTGATGTCCGGGCTAGGGTTGGCTGCTGGGTAAGGGGGGGGGGGGGGGGTTAGGGTTAGGCTCAAAAGGGGATATTATGGGTAGGGGTTTGGGTTAGCAATGGTGGAGAAAAAACGAAACGTCTGAAGATTTGAGGTCTAACCTATATGTCACATGACCACTGGGACCTGGAAGACGCCACTACAGTCGCTGTAGCTGCAGGTAAATCACCGCTGGGGGACCTGGGAAAATATGTCAACCTTTCTATATATGATGAATGTCGACATCAACATTATTAGTATGTCGGCATTCCCATGTCCACATTCTGAATGTTCACATAATGCCTGTCGACATACCGCGCACAACCCATTTTGCCCACAGCAGGCAGCAGTAGCGAGGACACACTCCCGACTACGCGGTGACAGAATAAACCCTCTGTTTAGGCAGAGCGCCGCTGCATCACAGCTCTCCACACAGAGCGCCCGGGTCTATGTCAGCACTAATTAATACAACATGAACCGATCATCTTCACAGTTAAGACAAGAGGGGCCCGGGATTTGCTGAATCTTAGCCCAACCCGGAGATTATGCTAAACTGCTTCATTCACAGTCCAGGCTCCTCCGCACATAAGGAGGACAGCGTTTGTTCCCCTCCAGTGATAAACAAATTATACATGAAATCAATTCCACTTCACAATAATTTTCCCCATTGGGTATTATCTTTTCCTCCCCTGCTCCCTCTAGTTAAGTTTACGTTCTGCAACTTGCTAATGAGCTGGGGGCTCTCTGTTCCAGGTGGCACCCCCTGCCTGGAAGTCATGACATTTCCCATTTCAAATGCTGCTGGCATTTTTCGACAGCTCCTGCTAACTAGCCTTTTTGACCCGCACTAAGAACAACTCATCTGATCGAATCTTCTAACCTGCCAATCATCCTGGCAAATGATCTTCACAGTCACTCCCTAGGCAGAATAGAAAAGGGAAGCAGGAGAGAGAGCGAGAGAATATGAAGTAGCAAGCAAGCTTAGCTGCTTCTGCCGCTACCTAATGAGAATACTTTAAGTCTCTGAGGCAGCTGATGCATTGAAAGGCTGGTGGGAAAATTAGGACAGAACTGAATGCCTGGCTCAGTAATTACAGATTTCTTCCCAAAGACGGATAATTCTGCAACTAACACCTTAGAGATGTTTGCGGGGGTTTATTTATTTTTTTTACTACGCCGTGGCACCTTTGTTCACGTAAACAGAAAAAAAAAAACACTGATCTTTTCTATCGTTCAAAACAATTTTTTTTTTTTTTTTATAATACCGTTGTGATCCTCAGCAAAATCCCAAAGGAGCTGCTTACAGTTTGGTAATTAATTTTTCCCAATTTATGCAGCTGTTCGGTAGCATATTTTACAAAGATAAAATGTGTCTTACAAAATGCTGTATCCTGATAGGCAAAATAAAGCGTATTATGATAACATCTGTCTCGTATTCAATGCTAGCTGGATAAAAAAAAAACAACTTATTTCTGGGTTCCTAAACATGGCGACGGGGAATCTATCCGGTAAATAGGTGAGAGGAGAGTCTTTTTTTTTTTTCCCCTGTATATTTATTTTTGGGGGGGCTAACACGGGCACATATCTTTCAGCGCCATGACAACAGAAAAGAATGAGGTACTCAGACAGAATATTCAATAACAGGACTGAGCACGTGCCACAAACACAGGAAAAAGAAGGAACCGCAGAAGAGGTAGACGCGTAAGTCTCAAAGGGGCAGATGTATTAAGCCTGGAGAAGAGATAAACTGGAGATAAAGTGGAGATAACTTGGAAGAGTTAACGCACCAGCCAATCAGCTGTGTTTGAAATATGACAGTTGGGATCTGATTGGCTGGTGCGTTATCTCCTTCCAATTTATCTCCAGTTTATCTCTTCACCAGGCTTAATACATCTGCCCCTTAGTTATATAAAGTTCATATAGGATAGTTAGCAGATCCAAAAAGTTTATCAGAAGGTCTTCCTTTCAAAAGTAAAAACTCACCGTTATTTTGGAAAGAGCAAATAAAAAAACTGATTAAAATCAGTTTTTGAAATAATATATATCGCTTACCGCCCAACTGTCCCGATGACAGTGGGATAGTCGCGCTGATCGGACACTGTCACTGCACTGCAAAGCAGCGGTAATCACTCAATAAATGCAGTGCACATGTGTACGGCAATTTGACCAATCCAGGGAGGGGTTTTCTGGGGCTGCTCAGCTTCTCAGGGAGCTGGACACGCCCCCAACATGATTAAAATATGGGTTTCAGTGTGAGGCCAGGCCCCCACCCCTTCTGATGCTGCACCCCTTTTTTTGGGCACAAGTGGTACAGGTCCCGGTTCGCCGAGAGACAAAGATGGGAGTTCTTCTGCAGAGGAGGTGGGCAGCCACGATGCACCCCCCTCCACTGCCACCTCCGCTGTTGCCGTGTTCCTTGTCCCCCATCTGCTGCCGCTGGTCCTAGTGCCCACCGGCGCATGACCAGTAGCTTCTTCAGTACTGCACTTGCGCTGGTCCCAGCCTCTATTGGCTGCTTTTGCAGCAGTCTGCAGAGGCATAGTCTGGGTGCCGGGTCTGGCGCAGCATCGTCCTCATACTGTGCATGTGCAGAACCTGGTTTTATGGGCTGCTGCTCAGCAGCCCTATAGAGGCGTCCCGGAGGGAGGGAACACCTCCCAGTGGGACAGCCTTAGGTGACTGGCAGGACCAATAGGAAGTCACTGCAAGTTACAGTGAGAACAATGGCAGATTTTACCTGGAGGGGCTGCAGACCATAGGTAAAAACCGCCACTACTTATACCATTCACACCTACTCTACTGGAATGGCTGGGAGGCTGCCAGAAATCTTGTGACACTCCCAGCCCCCTGGGAAAGTAGATCCCGCTTCCGACAATCTCCCGCACCCCAATAACGCTCTTCAGATGAAAGAAGGAGGTGGGATGTCAACACGATTTCCTCTAAATTGCATCATACCCCGCCCACCACTTTACAACGGGGGAAGGAGCAGCCAGCAAATAGGCAGGTGTCCTTTGTACACTTGCACAAACATAAAGGACTCTGCATTGGTAATCCCTGATGCTATAATAACACAGTCCAGTTATTAGGCCGGTCAGCTGGTCTTGGGGGGCTATGATCACACCTGCAGGGACCAGCACTTTTTTTTAAGCATTTTTTTTCTCTGCAAAGATTGCAGGGATACAAAAAAAACAAAACAATAAGAAACTTAAAAAGCAAAGGAATGAAAGGCGAAAGAACATAAAAGAATTTGGAGCGCACACAGCAGAATCAACAAAAACATACCAGGAGAGACCAACACATTGCAGCATAAATTCACAGGATACAAAATCCGGTAAGAAGATCTACAAGACTCCAATAGAGTTATATTGGAGTAGAACGGAGTATTCACAGGGTGTACAGAGGGATTAATAGGCAAGGCAGACATAGGACACAACAGTGGCTAACTTATCAGTAACAGTGATACCACAAATAAGCTGGCTATATACTTCCATGATATACCCTCTTTTTTATAAGATTTTGACCCTTCCGGCCAAAAAAGTGCGTAAAAAGTTCCATATCGGTCCCGCGTGCATTGGATCAGATCCGGATATCCATCGGATCCCGAAGCCATGACTAAGATTGCATATGATACATTGCATGCAAAAGGACCACATACACATCCAGTAAGAAGATATCCAATATTCCAATAGCATCATATTGGAGTATTAGAAATGATCTGGGGGTGGGGTGGTTGCTCAGGAGTGTACCTACATTGTTCTGGCCCTAGCGTACCAGAGGTTCCAGATCCTATCTGGCTGCAGAGGGCATTTTCATAGGTGACAGGGCCACACAGTGAGGAAGTGAAGGAGTAGGTGGAGCCACACATGTTATATGGATGCAAATCCGCAACAGAGTTAAAAGCTTGTCCGCATTCAATTGTAAGTGGGTCAGGAGGGAGTCCTCAAGTGCGAGACCAGAAAGGCACAGGTGAGGAGCGAGTAGGGGGAACCAGAAGACCATAAGGAGCCAACCCATGGACAAGTCCAGAGCAAATGCCAGAAATCAGCAAAGACATCCAAGGGTAGTTCTCCAAAACCATAAAGCCTGGCCAGGGTCCACTGGACCCTGTGTACAATATAAAGGTAGATTTATTGATAACGTAGCATATGCTGTGGCAGCCATGGGAGAACCCAGTATAATTTCCCAATCATCATCAGACATCTCAGTGAGATCTAATATAACACAGCCCATCAGTACCTTAATATGACAACAGAGAGATGTAAGCCAGGGAGACGGATCTCCAGGCAGGGTACGGACCAGCAATCGTACCGGAAATCCACAAAATGTATAGTAACACTGCCCCCAACGTGCACAGAGAACATGTCTAAGCTGTAAGTACCTACAACAAAAATAGATGAGCTGGAAGACCATAGGACAAAAAAAGCAAAGGAGTGAAGAATTCCATCCTTATAATAACCCCACCACACAGAGCGGGAGGAACTTAGCATCTCGGTGGTCGGGATGCCAGCAGTCAAAACACCAATGCCGGAATCCTGACTCCGAATCAGAAGACTGATGCTCGAATCTAAATAACAATGGAGATGCCGATGCCAGAATCCCAACAGTTGGCATTCCAATCGTAAATATGCCGGGGCGGATTAGGGTTAGGGATCGGGCCGAGAAATCGCATGTGTATGACATGTGATCCAATCCAATGCGCTGTCCCATGTGCTACGGATCGGAGATCATACGTGCTGCACATAAGTTAAATATTTTATGTGCAGCAGTCAGTGGCACATCTGGAGCAGTTACATGCTGCTGCCCTATGCAGCATCCTGCCTCCCTCCCCCCACGCTGTCCGTCCCTCTCTCCTTCCTCTTCGATGCCGGCACCGGCCATGTCCCGGCGGGTGTCGATATGGAATCGGTATCGACGGCTGTTGCATCGAACCGTCTATATGCCCCATTAGATTTCTGGACGGATACATCCATGAGATGGATGGCAGGACAGAGCCCTAGCAATCAGGACTATTCCAGTAAAATGAGATGAATGCAATATGGAGAAGAGACTGGGGGTAATACAGATTGATGGAGGAGCACGCTTTGCCAGTGTATTGCTATAGCCAGAAAAGCGATATAGAGGATTTCCCTGCTATTGTGGCCCCTGCTCTGCAGTAGCCCAGTTCATTTTACAAATCTTATGGAGTTGCACCGCGTGGTAAGCACCAGAGGGTGCACGTAACGCAGATTTATACTTGCAGCTCGTGAGGCTGCGAGGGAAAAAAAATCAGTTTAAGTACACCCTACGGCAGGGGTTCCCAATCTTTATTGAATCAAGGCATCCTAGAGTATCAGAATTTTTTCACGGCACCCCTAGGCCCCCCCCAAAAATGCAGAATAAATATAACATTAAGTAGATTGGATTTATATGTGATTCCTAGGGTCAGTTATGTGGTAAAGGGCAGGATTTGCTTCTGTTTGTACATATCTTATGGTTGGCAACCACCAGCACTGGTTTTGCCCATAAATAATTAACCATAATTTGAATTGGTCCTGGACCACCAACCCGAGGCACCCCAGGGAGCCGTGGCACACAGTTTGGGAACCACTGCCCTACGGCGAGGTAGCAGCAGTAACTAAATAGCTCAGGGCAAAGATACACCCATGCTGTAATTGAATCTCCCCAATAGGAGAAATATAATAAATCCATAGCACTTGCAAACCCAGCCCTTTCACTAACTTACCCCTTTGTGTCTCACACTTCTTTTACCACCATATCCTAGAGAATAGATTAATTCTGGTGAATACGATTTATTCCACATAACAACATAGCACAGAGGCATAATTTTGGGAGGCAATGGTGTCATCTGCCACTGGGCTGCTGCTCCCACAGGGGGCACCTCTCCTCCCCTGCGAGTTTAAATCAGTTAATAGAATCAGTTAATAGAAAGCAGTTGATGGCGCTTCTTTAGCCGAATCCCCCGCCTAGTCTCACACTCTTTATTCTAAATAGAATTATTGCATGCGTCACACCCTAGCTACATGAAGTTACTACAGTAAATAGATCTGCCTAAAAGTGAGGCTTTAGAACTAAAAATTATAGATGGTTGTCGCTCTTATCAGAGCAGATCCCATCGCGCCGTTCACCATGCACCACCAAAATGGGGTGCGCACATGGCGAGATGTTTGTGCTCTCCATTCTCGGGCAATCACATCCCGCCCCCAACCGCCAGACCGCCATCCCCTAGAAACCTGCAGATGGCGGTCTGGCAGAAACAATTAATCTGGCCCCATCTGTATACCTACTGTGCGGGAGCAAATAGCTCTATCCAGAAGGTGTCACAGGTTCTAATCCTGGGTATGACTGCCAAACAAAATATATTTGTTTCAAGTAAATAATAATAATAAATGTTGTGCAATGTAACAAGATTTATAGAAATATTTTCATATATGTCGACAACGGTCAACATGGATTGGTGGATGAATTGGTGTAACACGTACCCTTGATGCTTTGAGCTCACTATTATATTATCCCTCTATGCCGACATGGGTGATAAAGCAAGAATAAAGCGGTAAAAAAATCATGAAAAACTAATGTCGACCTGGTCACTAGTCTACCTTTTAAATGTTGATTTTTTTTACCACGTCGACCTTTTCACCTTGTTGACCTATTGCATGTTGAACTATTTGGGGTAGACCTATTGACTATGTCTCTCTAGATACTGTAGAGTAGATCAACCGGAACCAGTATCCCGCCCCTTCCCCTTTTGTGTATATGTATTTCTGTATCTTTCTTACTTCCCCTCTGTGCGTATATTGTTCTCCTTGCAGCTGGCCCGAACCCCCTCCCTGCACCACTGGTGGCAAATATGCAAGTATTAATTTATTTAAAATATATTTTTACTAGAATTTTTTGTGATATTAATATGTTATTAGTAGGGTTTTGCATAATGCATTAGCGCTGTGTGACTCGGTCGTGCTGAGTGCCTCTTCGTGTGACTTTTTCATGTTAAAATCTTATTAATAAAAGGATGCAGATAGGAAGCACAAACAGCTTCTGCTGATTGAAGTGATAAGCAGCATGCCTACATTCTGTGTGCGACCATGGCTATAGCCGCAAACAAATTGCTTTTTCCATAATCAAAAAAACATTTTCTGTGTATGAAATGCTATGCTACTGGGTTTTATTGGAAAATAATAAACCCTGCAGCGTAGTATTTCATAAACAGAAAAAGTAGCAGTTGCACACAGACTATAGGCATGCTGCATATCACATGATTTTGCAAATAAGACACATATTCCGCGTCCGCTCGCCACACTATATAAAATCAGCTCCACGCCAACATGGATAGTGGGGGTATGAAAAGGTTGGAGGGCGCGTACCGTCACAGTTCGCGGGCTCGCAGCGCTCGCCACGCTTCGGGTTTGCGTTTATCATGGCGTTGCGTTAACAATGGGGCTTAATGGGGCATTTTACCTAATAATTAACCATGATGGTGGGTATACAATTAAAAATAGGGTCTGGGGGGCCATTTAACATTGGGTACAATGTAAAAATTGGGTCGGTCGCGTCGCATTGCATCGCATGCCATTGTAATGGAATGCGATGCAACCGATTTTTACATTGTATAAGGAACGTCTAAAAAGCCCGAAAATCGTGTCCCATCGTGTCTCTTCGCATGCCTTTAATGGCATGCGATGAAAAAATCGGGCGCCCAGATATTACACAAGTACCGCATAGAATGACTAGAGTATTCTCTGCCAACTGTACAAGTCCTTTATTAGACCAGATGTAAATTCAAACATTATCATTTACTTGAACTAAAACATGATTTTGTGAAGATACTTTTTCGGAATGTTAGGAAAGCACACAGACTGTCCCTGGTGGGACTTGGCTGCTGTCCTGGCATTAATAATGTAGCCCAGTGCACATCAGTGGCGGGTTGAAACATGTTCCAACGTTACAAAACAGCAGACAAAACAAACAGCGGCAAGAACGTTAATAGAGAATCACAATGAAAACGTTGCTAATAGGATACGCTATAGAATATAGGACACGAGACCAACATGTCCATAGTTCCCATGGTGTGCACATCATCATTTTGTTGGACAATTGGGCTATTTTACAACTAGTTTACTGCGCATCAGAGAATGTATTGGGCAAAAAAAAAAAAAAAAAAATCACTTCCAACATCTAGAGGGAATCAATTCAGCTTCGACGGTGAAATATGGTAAACCCAGTTGTACGATGACCGCTTTCAAGAGGGGTGGACAAAACTATCAGTAGTTGGACCTGGAACTTGAAAAGTATGTAGTGTTCCCATAGGTGTCCGGATGGCTCACAGACCGTGTCAATGTCAACATGTACTACAGTAGGTCAACATTGACAAAAGGCCGACACACACTAGGTTGACATTGACAAAAGCTCGACACGCACTAGGTCAACATTTAAAAAAAGTAAACACAAACAAAAGGTTGACACATTAAAAAGTTGACGTGTTTTTCTCGATTGTTTCCTTTTTTTTTTACTTTCATGGTTTACCATTAACGAATGGCAATGTTTAAGTTGTGTCAAGTGCAGCAGTAAGGGAGCGAGTTACAGTACCTGGCTGAAGCATGACAGGGTATGTATTACTCTAATCGGAGGGTCCAATGGTTCAGGTGTCGTGATTGACATAAAGCACCCTGAAAAAGTCATGGCGTCCTTTTCATGTGTCGATTTTTTCCATGTCAACCATTTTCCTATGTCGTCCTTGTGCATGACAGCCTTTTGATAACGTTGACTTAGTGCACGTCGATCTTTGTCAGTGTCAACCTTGACCTTTTGGTGACACCCTACCTAGACATTGTCTGTGAGCTAGTCCACACCCGTTCCCTTCTAAAAATGATATGTGTTTGTACTATGATAGTTTAGCTTCAGCAGCTGGACAGCAGCCTAACTTCATAACTGAAAAGGTAAGAGGCTGAGCATCAATGGGTCTCCATAACAACCACCCGATTCTGGCAGGTTAAACTTGGACAATACTACAGAAAAATCCATCACTAATCGCTGCAGACAGAGGTGAGATGGTGGAATCGAAGCCACATCCAAGTATGAGGTCAACCGAGGGTTGTTCGTAATATTAGTTTAAAAGTACACGTTGGTTGATCCGCACTAATCTTTTTTTCTGTAGTTAGCATCTTATTTGTAACTGGGAGTTTATCTTAATTGTTACTGTGATATTCTCCCCTTATGTTAGGGGTGGTGCTCCCTGTCTCTTGATATATAGCAACAATATAGAAAAAAACTAAAGACTTGCCCGATGCACTCTTGTATTGTACGGTGCACTCTTGTAGACTGCACTCTTCATACAAGAGTGCACCGTACACGTCTACAAGAGTGCACCGTGCAAGTCTACAAGAGTGCACCTTACAAGTCTACAAGCGTGCACCGACAAATCTACAAGAGTGCACCATACAAGTCTACAAGAGTGCACCATACAAGTCTACAAGAGTGCACCGTACAAGAGCGCACGGTACAAGTCTACAAGAGCGCACGGTACAAGTCTACAAGAGCGCACGGTACAAGTCTACAAGAGCGCACGGTACAAGTCTACAAGAGCGCACGGTACAAGTCTACAAGAGCGCACGGTACAAGTCTACAAGAGCGCACGGTACAAGTCTACAAGAGCGCACGGTACAAGTCTACAAGAGCGCACGGTACAAGTCTACAAGAGCGCACCGTACAAGTCTACAAGAGCGCACCGTACAAGTCTACAAGAGTGCACCGTGCAAGTTTCTTTATTTTCCTTCTATTTTGTCCGTAATATTATCCTACTTCTCAACTAAAAATAAAATACCAATAATAGTAATTACACAGGTGAAGGAATTTTTTTCCTTGCAAACAATGAACAATTGATACAGCTTTGGCAAAATTTTGCTGATCTATTATTGTGTAATGTGGACGCCATTAAAATATAAACCTGAGAATCCGAGAAAGTAATTTTTCCACTGATTGTCTCAAACAAATGGTACTTTGCATCGCTTGTCCTGCATTTGGTAGGAGTTTCACATCTGTATGGCAAGTATAGCAATTTGCAATAACAATTTGCATAATTTTTTAGTCCACTTCTGTGTGCAGTAATTAAAATCAATTTTATGCAAATGTCCTCGTTAATATTTCAGTCACATTCATGTATTTATATTCCACCCCTTCGGTGGAAATTGCCAAAAGCAAATATTTAAATTATTTTTATCTAGTTCTATTTAGCCTGGAGGAGGTGAGACTTGTCGTGGCCATCAGCAAGTCATCACACAGAAACACTAAGTTCAAAACCATTGTACAAATTAAAATCATCTATGCTCTATTTTGAATGTAAAATTTGTCTTATTTTGTTTTAGGAACGTAGTAAATAGAAAAGTGAAAGGATTACATGTGAGGAAAATGTCTGTAGCCCTTAGGTTCAGACGTTCTGTGCACGGCGATAGGGGAGTGGTGGAGGGGACACTACCTCTCTGGGAACAAAAAATGATTAAGCCTAGAGATCAGTGGAAGTGTTACGGAGGGTGAAATGAGGACACGTCCGAAGTACGTGCTGAGTACAGATGGTTAACCGTTATTATGTCAAAATTGTTCCAGGTTCCAGTGGCCATGCGAGTATCTGTTACAGTTCAGGCATCAGAGGAGCGGTGTTCTAGTTATGCCCTACCCCTAGTGCCTAACCCTAGACAAAACCTATGCTCTCACCCTCCTTGTGCCACTTACAATTAACTATTGGCATCCTTAGATTGTCAAAATGTCACATGATGACATTTCATGTCAACATTGGGAATCTGTTGACAGTTTGAAAATGTTGACCTGCTATCTGTCGATAGTTTAAGCCATGTCGGCGCTCTAATGCTGTGTACACACGGTGAGATTTTGTGTTCAATTTTGAGTATATAGTCAAAATCAAAAGGACAACGAATGGTTTTCAGCTTCATTCAATGTTGATTTGATTCTGATGTGCGCTTCCGTTTACCGTGAATCGAACAGTAAAATAAACTGTGCCGGCAAGACTACAATGAATGCGTTTTGCTTGCCATTTTCCAATCGAATCTGGGTCGATTCGCAAACAAAACTTACCGTGTGAAGACACCTTTAGGGGGATAGTCAATCCTCCAGCAGCCATTCCAGAAGGGGGAGATTGCTACGGGGCCCTATTCAATGCCCTATTCCTGTATTGAACAGGGGATCTCGGCAGAACGAGCCTGACTTCACAAGAAGTCGGGCTCGTTCTGCCGAGAATGGCCGCAGCTCGTGGCCAAGCCCCCTTCTTAACCCGTGGCAGGCAGGACATTGATTCCAGGACCCGAAATGGCGCCCATTGCAGTAATCCTGTCATACCCAGCAATGGCAGAGTATGGTGATCATACAGTAGGAGCAAGTTTCATCTTTGCTCCTTTGGCCATGGCTAGCCATGACTAGCCATGGCTATTATATTGTTCTCAGCTGCAATACGTATTGTATTGCAGCTGAGAACAATAGAATAGCCATGGCTAGCCATGGCCAAAGGAGCAAAGATGAAACTTGCTCCTACTGTATGGTCAATGAGTTTATAGCAGAGCAAAACATACAGTTATGCAATTAATATTTACTTTCACCCCTAGATTCACATCTCATCCACACCTCCCAAACTTTATACAATAGGAAAAACATAAGCATAAACTCCAATACACTACCACAAGTCCCATAATATCCCTAAACCCCACCCTAAGCCATCCAACCATCCATAATCTCCTGGTCATTATCATAGGAAGTAGTCCCGGTCAGCTACCAGGGCATTATAACTGGCATATATTATACCACAAAGTGTAATCTCTGCTGCGTTACCCCTGGGGTACATGCACAGTATCACAGTACAGAAGTTGCACTACGCCTGTATTTAAGGCAGGGGATTGATGATCCCCAATCAGTGTAAAGTATAATAATGAAGCAGTAACCCAATAACCAAGGAAGAGGTGTTATGCAACTCACACACATCACTCACATCTCTGCGGATCTAATATTAGCATTGCTAAATCTAGGCAACACAAGAATTTCATTTAGTTCTTCCGGAGGATTACGCCAGGACTATCCAGGATATAAAGAGAGGATACACTCATGATTAGGAAATGTTTATTAAACTAGGAACCTTATTCTGGTTCACACGCAACGCTGCAAATTTCACAGCATTGCGTGTGGACTAAATGCCGCAACCCCCCATCGCATGGTCTATGGTGTCTCAGATCTGCAAGTGCCCTGTGCAGGAAGTGGCCGGGCAGCTGACAACCGCTGGCCACCCCCCCCCCCCCCGCAACCGCGTCACTGCCCCATTTGAATGGGGACTCCCATGAAACGCTGGGGATTCCCATGGCCTGTGCCCCCTGCTGCTGCCCCACGCCCACTGCACGCACAGGGAGCTGTGAAGATAGAGATTGGATGTAGGAGCTGATAGGGACAGGGGGTGGAAAGTTTGTGGGCTTAAAATGGTCACAGCTCAAAGTGAAAGTACATTGCAGAAGCCGGCATTTTGGTACCATCCCACGGTAAATCAGTAGTGCATAACACAGGCAATAAGTAGTTAATCTGGCTACTGGTAAATTCCACGTCGGATCCTTTGTTTCCAGCACTTCTCATTCCTCTGTTTCATCTATGTTTGGATGGTGGTGGCTCCAGCTGTCACAATCAATGTGACAGGACAGACTCACTGCAGGCGCAGCGGCAATGAGATCTCTGCCAGGCAATAATTCTCAGAAAAGTATGTGCGTCGTCTCCGTGATGGGCACAATAACTACCAAGAGCCTCTGGAAACATAAACGCTCACCAATATTACATGCATCACGCAATCGCTACGCCAATGGAATTTATCTTAGTACATTACAGTCTCATTTAATTACACAAATCATGCATACTTGATCTTGACCGAAAGCCTGTTATCATTATCCCATCATGCATGCACATACCTGAACTCCACACGCATGGCCATAATCCATCAGTGCTTGCTGTTGGAGAGACTTTTGCTGAAACTATTGTTTTTCCCAAACACCCGCATGCCCTCTCCTGCTTCTGGCTGTAACTTCACATTCGGTACGGTAAAAATGGAAGACACTGTAAGAGGGGAAAGAGACAGCAAGTTAA
Organism: Crinia signifera; assembly: GCF_055691185.1. NCBI lineage: Eukaryota > Metazoa > Chordata > Amphibia > Anura > Myobatrachidae > Crinia > Crinia signifera. Next base: position 302,942,773 of record NC_139221.1, on the reverse strand, counting down.
AGTAGTGGAGCTCCACACAGTGACTTTACTTCAGATAGAACTGTGAAAAATACATACATGGTGGAAAAGAACTTGGTGGAAAAGATTATGGTTCACTTTGCACATACACCCTATCCCCAGGAATGTGCAGGAGGCTCCTGGTTTTCAGCGGCTGCCCCTGACTCCTTGCAAATTAGAGCAGCCACTGAAATCACTCCCGCTTCCTCTGTGAAGTCATTGGTGGCATGATTTGCGGAATTGTGGGCCAGCCTACCCTGCTGAGTGACTCAAATTGTGACAATGAACAGCGTAAGCTTGGCCCGTGATGATGTGAATCACTGCACCAACGCCCCCCAGACCTCCCACCTCGAGTTCCTCTCCCACAGACCCCAAATGGGGAAAACAAGAAGGTATCAATGGCATCATATGTAGGTCACAGTTCGACGGGTCAGCCATTTAGGGGTCTAGGTTACTGGAAAAATGTTGTGAAGTTTGGGGAAATTTGTGGCTACCTTCAAGAGTAGAGTGAGGTAGGACTTTGTGAAGTGAAAGTGCTGTCCCTCTATGTTCTACAAACTAGGGTCATCCAGTATCTGGGTGGCTCACAAACAATGTCTAGATAGACAATCAATCAATCAATCAATCAATCAATGTTGATCTATTGATTGTCTACCAAGACACTGGGTGAGATGTACTAAGCATTAAAAATGGAGAGTGATAAACGCACAACCAATCAGCTCCTACCTGTCATTTTTCAAACACAGCCTGTGACATGACAGGCAGTTGATTGGCCAGTGGGTTATCACTCTCCATTTTAGCACTTTTAGCTTGGTATATCTGGCTCATTGTCTGTGAGCTAATCCACACCCGAGCGGTATGCCTTGGGGATGCCACCATTGGGCAGAAAAATCATAAACTGCAAATCTTCAAATTAATAGATCTATTGAAAATGGCTCACGGTGATGTCATTAGTGATATGAACAATCTCATGAATAATGCAGGGTACACACCACGACAACCCGCACACGATGCACATCGTGAGCGGGTCTTCAGTGTCTCGTCCGACCCGCTCACGGTGACGCGGGGGGGCACAACTCGCTCACGATGTGCACCGTGAGCGGGTCCGATCCAATGGCGACCCACACCCGGCTGTATGGTCGTCATTCAGATCCTACCTGCAGCAGGTAGGATCTCAATAACGACCGACCGACCCGCGGAACCGCGCATCGGATCGGAATCGGTCCACACCAGGACAGAAAAGGGCCCAATCACCACACAATCTAAATCCAATTGGTCGGAATTGGATCTAGATTGAGGAGATCGGGCCCTAGTCGTCCTGGTGTGTACCGAGCATAAGAGTAAATCCCACAAACACTTAACTGCATGTAGGAAACAGAAGCACTAAACCTCACAGCGAACTGATAGGATGCCTTCTCATAGAACCACACACTAGCTACCTCATTGTCATGGCTCAACGGATTCACTGGTTCCCAGTCAAATAAACAGGTTACATTCTCATAAATATGGTTTTAGCTCACAAAGTTCCTCTGCAGTCTTACCGACTCCTAAAGAGTAATGTGTCTCGAGTAAAGGGGCATACTCACATAGAGATGTGTGCTAAGCAATTAGGTAGGCGATTTCCTGGTGTCCAGATCTCCCATGGGGAGCACATACACATGCAGAGATTTGTGCTAAGCAATTTTGCTAAAGCAACAAAAGGCAGGGTAATGGTTAACAGGTTGGACCCTTATTCAAAATTCTGGGTCTCATCTGGGATTTTTGTGGAAAAGGGGTTTTAGGGCCAGATGTATCAAGCTTCAAAATTGATAAAATGGAGAGTGATAAACAACCAGCCAATCAGCTCCTGCCTGACATTTTTCAAACACAGTCTGTGACATGGCAGGTAGGAGCTGATTAGCTGGCTCTTTAAGGGCGGGATGTATTAATATACATCGCCGCCCTTCGCCGGCTGTCCGCCGCGATGCCAGCGCATATGTACTAACATAATAATGGAGACCCCCCGCGATACCGGTACTGTGGTCTGCGGGGGGTCTCCGTCTCCTCCCTGCCGGCTCCTGATGCCTACACACCGGGGACAGCTAAGCAGGCTGTCCCCGGCGCCTCCTCCTGCCCCCTGCAGCCAGAAGGACATCCGGCTGCTTTGATAGGGCCAATGGAAGAAGGGTATAAGTCACATTCCCACTAACTACAGTTAAACTCACAAAATGGCTTAACCATTGTATGCAGTGTGCAGTGTACATACATCAGTGTTGGTGCTGGTTCTTATTAAGCTGATAATACAAGAATACAACCCATTAGGAACCACAAAAGAGCTTCCCCCACATCCTGCTTCAGTGATGTCACTGCTTAATAGTTCATAGCGGTCTATATACTAAGCATTGAGCGGCAGCTCATTATTTTTTAAACAATGCCAAAAATGTAAATGTAAAATGACAGTTAGGAGCTGACTGGCTGGTGCTTTATCTCCGTCCACTTTATACAACCCAAGGCATAGTTATTAAATCATGTAGGCTGTTCGATAATCTGAGATGCATTTTCATACACATTGATCCTGCCAACAAAATGGCTGACTGGATGCCATTTTCCTTACACAATCAAGATGCTGTGTCTGGCAAACAACAGCGACTACCTAGTTGCAACTCAGCCTATCTTTGTTTCCTAGAAATGTTTAAGCAAACACAGTATATAAAACGTATAAAAACCGAGCCCTCAGTATATATAACAAGACTTTTTTTTTTTTTTGGGATATGTGTTTCATAATGATTATCTCCCAGACACAGAAACCATATTCCTCCAACTTAAATTTTCACTGGAGGCATTTAACGAAAAAAAAAAAAAAAAAAACCTTCCTTTAAAAATATAATGATTTTTCATCTTTATTCTCCCCCCTTCAAAAGGTTTCACTGCTCCCGATGTTTAACGGTATATGCAAAGACGTGTTTCTGCCAGTGAATATCTCCTTATGGTTATGCTTCTGTAAATTACCTGCTGTGAGCTGATAAAAGGATTAATGCTGCCAAAATTCTTAATCTGTGAAATTACAAATTAAATTCTCATATTAAAAATACCACCCTGAGGTATTTTTTGTGGTTTTAATTCCCCTCTGGTGTTCTGCATATATTGTGCTTGTTAATGACTAGGACAAGTCCCTCTCTCGACTGGCAGCCTGCTGAACAGTGATAATGCGAAGGCAACGCTTCTCCGAAAGAGCCCCGGATTTAACCACCGGCTGATAAAGTGGCAACTGGGTAATAACTCAATATTAAGTGAAAAGTACTACTAGAGAATACAGAATTTAGAGACTATCAGAACCCTAGCTGTGCTTAATCATACATTGAGATCGGATTGAGATGTCAGAAGTGGTGAATGATCATAGAAGCGGAGGATGGATTCAGCGTTGGACTGAAAAAAAAAAAAAGAACGAATTAATCTTACTACTTAATTCTTAGCCATCCCCATTGACAGCTCTTATGCATAAGCTACTGTAAGTGTGATGGATCAGGACCCTCATATCATTCTGCGTGTGCAGTGTGGGAAATTGTATATGTGGTGCTAGGAGGAGGGGGTGGACAGGAGATGCTGCAGCTAGATTTGCGTGACAGAATGTCATGATCGTGTGTGGTAATTGTCAGGGTCAACGAAAACAGCGCCGTTGGTGTTCTTTGATGCTCACCTATGAATCACAGAAAAAGTACTCAGCTGAAAAACATTTCATTAGGATATAAGCACTATTTATCCCACAGGTGCAGGCCCACCTTTCATATTTTTGGAACCCCCCCCCCTCCAGAAAGGTACCTGGGTTTGCAAAATTGCGGATCCGTCTAGAAAACACATATAGGCCCTTATTCTGGTTGACTCGCTCGGGTGCAAATTCGCACCCTTGCGAGTCACCCAGAACCCTGCACGCTCCCATCTTATGCGCATGCACATATGCGCAAAACATCGGTCCCTGGCGAATTCCTGCCTGACCGAATCAATCTGAATAAGGGCCATAGAGGGGCTGATTTTGAGTAAAACACAAAGAGGCTGCACTTGCGGGCAGTCACGGAAGCATGATATACTACTAGTGTTCTTTCTAGAACCCTGCATCTCTGAAAACACATGCAGTTCCTCTTTCCTGCCTGGGGTCGTGCTCTCTGCTGTGGTGTTTCTAGCACAGTGTGGTCTGTAGTTCAGCAGGGAAGAGGAACATCCACGGGCTTTCAAAGATGAAGGGTGCTAGGATGAGAATCTGATCATGTCTGAGCAAGCAGAAACCTGTGACTCCCAGTGATATTACCCTTCAACTGTCATTATTCTTGGAGGCACTTGCACGAGCCCCATAATGGGTGTGGTATAGGGTTCCGACAGTTGGGATCCCGACAGTCATTAGCCCGACGTCGGGATCCCGACTGGCCGGACTCAGAAAGCATGGCGAGCACAACAAAGCCCCTTGCGGGCTCACTGCGCTCACTACGCTCGCCATCTATTCTATTCTCCCTCTATGGGGGTGGTGGACCCCCACGCGGGAGAATAGCCGGTGGCCGTCGGGAACCCGTCTGTCGGTGTTTTAACAGTCGGTATCCCGACGTCAGGGAAATGACTGTCGGGATCCCGACTGTTGGGACCCCGTCCGGCACCCCCCCATAATAGGTAGAAATACATTTGAAACCAGCTTCCTTTACCCAGGAAACACAACGAGATTTTGATACATGCCCATGATGCTCCCACAAGTCCATTGCTTTCTAAATGATCAGGTCTTTGATTAATGAGGTGCACATGATGATACCAAGTAGAAGAGTGACTACTTTTCTCCATTTAAATAAACTGACTGATTAGAAGATTGTAGACATGTGTGATGCTAATTTAAGAGACAGTGTTACATACAGTGCTTACTACTTTCGTTGTTTCCCCCTGTAAATTTATTTCTGTCTTTTTTTCTATAGTGCCTGCACTCCTGCCGCACCTTACGCACACACATCAACATTACCATTCTATTAGCTTCTATGTCCCCATCCAGCAACTCTACTGTATCCATATACACCTCTGCCATACCATATATTATGTTCCCACACAGAATTCTACCATCCACATGTCCTCAGGTCTGCCAACCTCAACCACTGTATACTCCTAAAGCAACACCTCCAGAGATTGTGACCACACTTCTACTATTTTAGAGTCCCCAAAAATACCTAGTCTACCATCTAATAGATCCGTACAAATTGGTACCATCAGCCATTATATCCACACTCATCAACTCTATTAGCCAGTAAGTCCACACAATTTGACCCTACCAGCAATGGGCCCCACGCCAACCATTGTTTTTTCAACACAGGGGCTCAACCAAACACAGCGATCTCACACGTCATCTCCATCAGTCGCTATGTTACAACTTTTCCACTCTCAGACAAAGAATCCACCCACCCTTTAGACAGCAGATAAGAACCACTTGGCCCATCTTGTCTTTAAGGTAACCTCAACCCTATTTGATCCTTAGTTCACTGAAAGGATATCCTTATGTTTGTCCCATGCAAGTTTAAATGCTCTAATACTGTATCTTAGCCTCTACCACCTCTGATGGGAGAATATTCCACTTGTCCACTACCCTTTCTGTGAAGTCCTTTTTCCTCACATTTCTGCTGAACCTCCCTCCAGTGTCAGTGCATGTCCTCGTGTTCTGTTGCTCCTCTTTTTTTAAATAATGTTTTGCTCCTGGAGCTTATTAAAGCTTTTGGTATATTTTAAAGTTTCTATCATGTCCCCTCTTTCCATTCTCTGCTCAAAACTATCCATATTAAGAACTTTTAGTCTTTCCTGGTACGTTTTGTGATGTAGGCCATGCACCATTGTAGTTTCCCTTCTTTGTACAGTCTCTAATGTATTTACATCCTTCTGGAGATATGGTCTCCAGAACTGGACACAGTACTCTAGAAGAGGTCGTTCCAATGAAATATACAGTGGCATTATTACTTTTTTTTCCCTACTCCTGTTTCCTCTCCCTATGCAACCAAACATCTGACTTGCCTTTCTCATTGTATTGCATTCCCTTTAAGTCAATCCTAAATCCCTTTAATCCTCAGAAGCTTCTAATGCCCTTGACTTATATTTAGCCTTTGGGTTTTTGAAACCCAAGTGCATGATTTTGCATATTTTAACTGTTATTGCCATGTTCTTGACCATGTCAAGAAAGCAGACAAAGTGGTTGGAAGAGTTGATGTGTACGGACAAGATGGGAGTGTAAGGACTTTTAAAAGAGGGCTTTGCTCTTTAAACCATTTCATATAAAGTATGTAAAGTTTTTTTTAAAGATTGCTTGTATTGTAGTGTACTAACCATGTATGTATTTTATATGTATTGTAGACTGACAGCATGCATCTCAATGACTTTACTCCTCATTTAAAAGACATGCCGGAGCCACATAATATGGAGTGTCTACAATTTACCCAAGGACCACTGACAGCAAAGGAAAATGAAAACATGGAATAGATTTACAAAGATGCAGACACAAGGCAGTTAGGGTCCCTCTGCTGGACACTGTTCATGTGGAATTCCAGTTTAGTTTTAATATAAAGACACTTGTAAAGTTTAAAATATACACATTTGCCATTTGAAGCACTCATATCTCTTTATATGCTACCAGACTCCTCCTCATGAGGACACCAACATTTGTCCGATATGTCCCCATGCAAAGCATTTACTGACAGTAGTGCCCTTTCATTACATTATGCCTCACAGTAGTGCTCCTTGTTCATGTTATGCCAAACAGAAGTGGCCCTTTTTCAGATTGTTTCACACAGTAAGGCACCTTATTCACAATATGTCACAGTAGTGTTCCTTTTTCATATTATGCCACCTTAGAGCCCCTTTTCCACATTATGCCACAGTAAAACACATTATTTACATTATTTCTTATTAGATCCCTTATTCACATTACGATCCACAGTAGTGTCTTTTATACACATTATGCAACACATTAGTGCTCTTTATTTGCATTACACAATACATTAGCATCCCTTATTTATATGTCACACATTAGTCCACCTTATTCACATATCACAGTGGTGGCTCATTCACATAGACTAAAGAAGCCTTGCCTACTCTATGAAAATATCTGTCAGAATCCTGAATTTGGGGGGAGTTCCCCAGGACAGCAGCACAAAATCCTGGAACCTGACCACTTTCTTAATGATGGATGTGGGCAGGAAGGGACCTGATCAAGTGTTTTGCACTGAGCGGCGTAATTATAGCTCAACTGTATGATTCCTCCAATCACGCCATTGACCAACTGTAGCATTGCCGAGGCAAACGGAATCACCATGCTCACTGCAATTGCCACTTGCGCCTATAATTATTTTCTTAAATTTTTGGTCTTGTTTTTTCAATGTATACCACAATACACAAACCCAATGAGCACATCAATCCCTAGTCCTGCATGGCAGTATTTACTACAGATCATTCCACCCCAGCTTTGATCGGAGAGCCATTTTCCTTCAGCCAACTACTGACCATGTCGCGTGCATACATCTTACATCCCAAAACTGTTCGGTGACAACACATACCAGAAATGCTCACATCTTACTAGGAAAATTCTAGAGACCGGGGTTCAGTACTTTGTCCAGTCTGATGCCAGTTGGGGGTGCTGATGGCCTCCATTTCCCAAAACCGGGGAGTATCACCGCCATTGTGGAGAAGTAACGAGGCCAGAATCTCTGTCAGAAGAGAATGATTTCCCAGCCTCTTTATTGCATCTGCGGTGGCCGATTCGCAGGACCTTATTGTTCACACAGCCCAGTACTCTGCTCAGATCGCTAATGCAAGATGGAGGCAAGATGCCCCCCCTGCTGCATTACCATATTAGTGCTATCGCTGCTGCTTTTATGCAATAACTACGCATTATACTGTGTACTGTGTAACTTCTGTATTCCTAAGAGTCGATAATCAGCTGTGCAATCAGAATCCGAATCGGCCCCATTGTGACAAACACCCATTTTATTTTGCTTTAATGTGGTGCGAGTCCGCTATAGAGATTTTATTCAGGCAGAGAGAAGATGTTGAAAGAGCTAAAAGGGAACATTGGAAATATCTTTACATTTCCTGGATGTCACACTGTGTTAAATCAAGAGGGATAGGGTTCTTCATTGAAAATTCAAAGAATGTGGAATACTTGATACTTCTTTCTATATTTGTGTTTTCCTTGCTGCGGGGCTGGTGTATAAGACTTTCCATTTACTTCTGAATAATCACAGCTCTCCAATTCTTCCAAATTGTCTCTTTTCAAAGCCCTATTCTTCAAGTGGTGCATCTATACAGAACTAGAGCACACTTTGCACACATTATGAGAAGGGAATCTTTCGAACCGATTAATTTTCCGTATCCAGTTATTGTTGCCAGGCAGCAAAAAGAAAAAACTATTTTTTTCTTAAAGAACGTTCGTCACTTGATGATAAGTCATGCCAACTAAATGAATGTGGACTGAACCAATATTCGGGAAAGTGCCTCGCACTGCACTTTGTTTGCACGCACCCGGCGTATGCACATGTGCAGAAATGCAGATGCGCATATGCAAAACATTGAGCTTGCATGCAAATTTGCCTACAAGCGTACGGACCTGAAAAGGGTCCTAGAAGGATCAATAAATGAAATTAGGAGATGAAAACAAAGCGGTGACATCCTTAATAATGGAATTGGTTTTACCAGACAAAAGATTATATAATTATCTGCAAAGGTCACATGTCAAATAGTACATAATAGACGTGATTCAGAGATGGACACCATAGCTACGGTCCCTGTGGAGCAATAATTTGCCACTGCGCATGCACATACTGTAAGTTACACTGAGCGTGCGCTACAATGATCTTGCCGCAGCTGTCACAGTGAAGATTATTTCACAAAGTGAGTGACAGGTATGGAGCCTTTGCTGGAGGTAAGGGGGGAGTGGTCACTCAAACGCAGGTGTGTCGTGAATGTTTAGGGGGTGTCAGCCATGCTGTACGACCAATATAGTAACTCCGAGGGTTGATATTATAATAATGCGTGTCCAAAGTCTGCAACTTTGTACTCAAGCGGTGAATCTCATACACCAATACAAGACATTTGCATATTTTCACAGATCCTAAATCCCAGCTCTGACAAAATTGGAAAAAAATATTTTATTAGGGTCAGACTGGCTTGCAGGGGAGATCCACAGTAGGCCCCACCACCTGAGGGCCCATCCTCTCTACTAGGTCAGGTTTCAGTCTGTGCATTATACTGTGCATTATACATGTGCATTATACATATTATACTAAAGTGTCAGTTCCCTGTGTCAGTTCCCCGGTGGAGCAGGACCACTGTGTTCGGTTTGCTTCCATAGAAACTACACTAAAATTGACATAATGGTTAGCCACAAAGGCGTAGGTGCAGGGAGTGCAGCTGCTATGGGGCCCCACTGCTGACAGGGGCCCACCTTCCCTATCAAAGTAACATGTGCTATATACATTTTTCACTATTGGGTGGTACGTATGGGCCCTTACAAACTTTTGCTTTGGGGCCTACACAAATCTAGTTACGTCACTGGTTAGCCAAGTGTGTATGGTTGCTGGCCACAATATCTGGTGGCTGGCCCATAAACATGGGTGTCACTACTGCATTTGCCCAATGGGCCCTTCATGCCCCAGTGTGGAATCAGGAACATAACAGTGCTCATTTTGGCACTCGAAAAATAACACCTGGAGGTGTCCAGACGAATGATACAACATTTCCGTCTAGTCAATTTTCATTATGATGACATAGACTAATATTTAACATTTTTTTTATTAAGAAATTCCAATTTTTGCTATCGCTACATTTTAGTCACAGGAAAAACGTTCTTTGATGAATAGTTTTAGTAGATGAAATTAACACTGGACCATAGTTTTAAAATTAGGTTGGGGAACCTTCCATAATATAATTCTTAAATCTGACAATGATATACTGTATAAAGAAAAGATATGTTACCAGTAATGCACCCCACTGTCCATATAGAGTTGGTATTCCAATAGTGTACAAGAGGCGCCGGAGTCCGAACAACTTCTCTTTAGGAAGCTTTGGGAATTAGAGAAGGTTGTCCAACCTCATTTTTAGACTTTGGCCAGAATTCAATTACTGCAAGCTAATTGGTCCCACGGGGCAATCCACTTAGCCCCAAAAAGAGTATCTAGGTTTTTTTCCCACTGCCTCGAAGATAAATCCCTGATAACTAACATGTTAACGGGTGTTAATGCGCAAAACCATTATCATGGATTCTGTGTATTAATGTCCGTTAACCCACGCTAACGTCCAAGTTAACGGGCAGAAACTGGTGATCTGGAGAAAAAGGGTGCGCAAATGTTAAAGCCTGAGGCTACCTCCCTCTTTACACCCATGGTCATTTCCAAGAGTAAATGAATCCCAGCATAAAGGTTTTGATTATTATGAAGTACTTAAAATGTGACATTTTCAGATAATGATATCCTCTTTTATGTAATAAAACCAAGACAATTATTGGTTCTCACCGTGTTTTATATCATTGTTAAAAAGGACAGTCCATCCTATATACAGCAAAAGGCATTATGACACAAATAGCACACCAGGTTTCTGTATTCCTATGTATATAAATTAAGGCATTTGTACAAGATGTTCACAGTATACGCCAGGTTTGCTTTACGTTCTCCAGAGCCCTGTCATGGTCATTTCAGGAGCACTGCTTCCTGTCCACTTCTGGTTGGTAAAGCCATTTAGTAAGACTGCAGCCAGCATTTTTCATCCCTGGCACCACTCCTGATATTTAGGAGGAAGGGGCGTGGGAGGGAAGTATCCTTGAACAAATGGTGAGAGACTCGAAGTTGCGTTCGGAACACATGTGCAGTCATTCAATAAATCGCTCAATTTGAGAATTCTCTAATTAGCAATAAATACTGAATTAGGTTCATTAGACGGAATACAAGATGTATAGTCTAAAGCTGGTTCCCCCTTTTATTTTCTTATGCTCATATTTGAAAGTTTCAACTTCTTGTGGCAGATTCAACTACCCATAGGTTGTATCGTGCAGACTCTTCTCTCAATGCAATTATAAACCTGGAATCATCCTACAAGCAGCTACGAGGCAGCATTTATTATTACGCAGCAATAACTGATGGCTGATGTCCAGGACCGCAGAAAAAACTGTGGGGCGCAGGAACTGAAGTGGGTGTGTCCAAATACGGGATGCATGGTCACGCCCTCTCCTGGAAAATCAAAGGAAGTGGGAAGTGCCACTGCACACCTCCTCAGCAGCTTGGTAACCACCAAGAGGAAGGGGCCTGGGCAATTAGTACCTGCCACCCTTTGGCCCCCCTCCACTGACCCCAAGTGAATTTGAACCGTTTCAATAATACTGAACCATATGATTATTGCCGAACCAGATATCTTATGTATCTATTACTTCTCAATAAGAGACAAATACAGCATATACCTACAAATAAGACATCCTGCATTTCAGACTATACAGCTGTACTAAGTACTGATTTATTATTACTGTAACAAAAATGCATTGCACTATTAAAACTCTGGTCTGTGAGCAGACCGCTGGACACAAAGAACAGAAGCCACCGGTACTTACTATCACCCAGCTCCCAGAGCCGTGGGGGAAGATCGCTGAAGTAGTCGTGGTTCAGTGCAGCCTGTGCGGATATTCTGTTTTTGGGAAAGCACTGGAGAAATCTGGAGGCGATGTCTTCTGCATGATTCACATAGCTCAGCCTGGTTAAGAAAAAAAACAAAAAACACCATAGTATTAGTTAAGAATTCACGCGTGCTATTGTATTAATATATTAATACACAAGTCTAAATAAAAGTTATATTTAAATAATAATATAGAAACTTTGTACAACTTTTACTTTCTGCTTAAGAAAAATAAAAAAACGGAGATATCTGTTTATGTGGAAAGAGAAAAAGTTGCAGAATTACTCGTGAAGAGTTTTCCTTTGTGTTTTATAGGTTAAGGGGGGTATTCAATCCGATCGGGGAATTAGTGGCGGGCGCCTATTCAATGCTGTCTTGTCCGACAGCATTGAAGAGGCAGACTGACTGAACAGAGCCGACTTTGAAAGCTGTTGGGCCTGTTTTGTTGATTCCGAACGTGAATTGTCGTGATCCCGGCCGAATCTTGACAATCCATGGGCGTTTACGCGGACACGCCCCCTTTTCACTGACAGCGAAGCAGCTTTGAATCCCGTCTGTCGATATGCTGTCGAGCAAAACAAGAACAGGCCAGGGTCACAGCTGCCGAGACAGATCAACAGTTGTGACCTGGGATTGAATACTACCTTTAGTGTTTTATACCCTTTACATTCCAAGTTTGCGTTTAACAAATACTGAACACGGTCCTGCTACATTTAAAAACTGTTTTCTATTGCTGGGGACATCATTGCATCAAGCATTCCAGCAATGACGGCCGATGGTGGAGCTGCCTGTGGTGCGGTAGGCTGAGTAGTAGGTGTGTGTTAGAGCAGCATGTGCTGCAGCAGGCGTTGTGCTGGAGCAGATACATGCACCAGACACTGTTTTCTCCCCAATGTGCGCAGTCTGCGGGGCACTGACTGATGACATCAGTCACCAGTGCCCCAGAAGCTCCAATCAGCGCTTGTTTTGAAAAAAAAATTCTAATTTCCCTTGAGGATTGACTGGGCAAAGACTCTGGATATTTTTCAAGGGAGCATTTACAAAAAAGTCACGACCCGGGTGGACCCGATGATATCCTAGGAAATAAGTTTGGTGTAAAAGGGGTATAATATTCTTACTTAAGTAAAGCTATTTAGCTTTTGAGGCAGTGGGGGGGAGGAAGATGGGTTACTAGTTAGCTCAATCACTAAGGACTGTAATGGTGCACAATAATTTTGTTCTGGGGTCCTTCACTTCAACCATATAGAGTTACACTTTAACACAAAGAACAAAGGTCATTTCTGTTTAATATAGCTAGTCACATAATAGTTTAAGCCTGTCTAGCAAATGGCTAGAATAAATCACTTTAAAAAAAAAAATCATTAAAGAAAAAGAAATTGTAGGAATGAGCGATGGTCCTGTGCTGGAGACTCGAGACGTCGTTCCCCCGGTGCCATGGATTAGCAAGGCTCCCGCCTTAACTACTGCAAACAGACCGAACTATTTCATTTAAGTCACTTCCAGGACCGCATTACTCTTACATAATTGAATTTCTGCTGAAATTATTCAATTAAAAAAAATTATATATATAGAATAAAAAAAAAAACAGCCTGAAAATAACTTAATTTTTTTTTTTTCAAAAACAGCAGGTCAGGACTTGGTCAGGCAAAATACAGGTTCGGTAGGACGTCCTAATGGGAGACACTGAACTCCTGAACTCACTCAGCTCGGCGTCCTACCTAGCACTGATCACCAGCGAGGCTGCTTAATATAATCATTAGCTGGGCGGCCTTTTAAATAAACAGATTAGCCCTGTCTCTGCCTATGTGATTAGTGACTGAGGATTATGCAGGTAAATACACCCCAGTGTATACAGCTAGCGTTTCATCATGTACCCAAGGATAGGATGTCACCTTACAGGCAGAGTCTTGTATTTCTTGTATACGATCCAGTTTTCTCTCCCCCCAGTAATAAGTATACCACTTCTTCCACTAGACAGCGGTGTCTTTAGGCTGACTGTTAATTGCATTTAGAAAATCTGCCCAATCCACAGTTGGATTCATCACTTTCAATAAAGAGATCATTTAGATCGTCTGAACTTTTCGGCAATTCTTTGCTTGACAAAAAAATAAAATAAAAGATTTATCTTGAACGGATCGGGATATTGTGAAACAGTGTCATAAATTATTACCAAAGTTCCCTCTAAGCCATAGAAGCAATCATAGACACTTTTTTTGTTGTAGCATTTCACATCTTAATTATTGTACCCCAGCTCCGTTTCACTGCTAACTTCAGTGTGACCTAATGAAAGATTTAACCCTTTGAGTGCCAAAGGAATTGGTGTGAAAATTGCCAAGCAAACTTTTTTATTAAACCCTATGGGCCCTTATTCTGTTTGAATCGGACGGATGCGTATTTCGGACGGGCACCGAGTGTTCTTAGCCCCGCCTACCGTACGGATCGCTCACACTGTCCGAATGCGGTAAAAACGCCAAGTGAATGGGCCGCGAGTAGATGTTTCATGTGAACACCTCCCCCATTCTCCGATGGTCGCGGACCATCGAATGATGGACCGAGCAGTCAGGCAGCCCACTCAGACATTTTTCCGTGTGAAAGCAGGGATATGGGTGGGCAGCTGGCATCCGGCTATGTCAGCTGTCCGCCCCCCCACACGTGCGTCACGGCCAGATTACCATACGTACACCCAGCATTTTCATGGGAACGCCCATGAAACGCGGGGCGTACGCATACGGTAATGAGCCCTTCACGCCCCTCTCCACCCCCTGCTCGGATGGTTCTGTACGATCTTATTCTGTGCAGTTCACGCCGTGTTCGGACGTGCGAGGCGTTCGCACATGCGCAAACACAAAACATTGGCCGTCCGTACGCACACGCAGCTGTCTGACTCAATCAGAATAAGGGCCTATAAGTGCCAACGTTGCTGTGAGAGGTCCTCCGAATATCCGTTATAAATGCCAGCATCGCTCACAGCGACTGTTTATTTTTTTGGGTGCAAAATTCAACTAAGCTTCAATTAATTGACTTGCCTGTATTTGTATTTATTTATAGGAAAAGAACAGTCGCTGTGAGCAACGTTGCCATTTTTAGCCAATATTTTAAAGCTCGCTCACAGCAACTTTGGCACTCAAAGGGTTAAGTCCGGTGTTCGGAACTAATAATAACTTCTAGTTTTTTTTTCACATTTACATGGGGAATTAAATTAGCAACAGTAAATTAGCAAGGGCTATTTACCACCCTAGGGATATCCAATTAGCCCTTGGTAACGGGCGGGTAAACCGCGTGCTGCAACCCTATTAACATTCATATCCGAAAACTTTTGAAGGATTCTGAAAGATAACACCGTTAACTCGTGTTAACACCCATTAGCATACTACTTTAGCCTGCATTAACAAGGCTGTCGGTTGAAAATATAAGCGCAATTGAACAGCCACAGGTGTTAAAGCTTGAGGCTACCTTCCCTTTTACACCCGTGAAAACTTTTCACGGCTAATTGAATTCCCCCTTAAATCTTTTCTTATCCATTAGATTACACGTGCTGAACCTGGACATCAGAAACTCAAATGGAGTCCTTTAATATTTCTGTCAATTTTCTTGATTGAAAGATATGCAGTACAGGTTGCTCACCCTATATCCGAAATGCCTGAAACTAGAAGTATTTTGGATTTTTCCATGGAATATTTGCACACCATAATGAGTTATTTTGGGGAATGGACCAGAGTTTAAACATGATTCGCATTTATGTTTCATATATATCTTTTATAATAATTTTCTGCGTGAAATGTTTCTTCTGAACATACAAAAATTTTTTTATGTTTCATTCACCCACAGCCTGACTTTTTGTATATCAGAATATATACAATTATGTACCAAGACCAAAAGTTCAATGAACCTTAGCATGTTCAAAGATAAAAAACATGATAGACCACTACTGGCCTTGGACACCTACTTCCTTTCATTCATAACACATTATGGGACGGATGTATTAAGCCTGGTGAAGAGATAAAGTGTAAGGTAATAACGCATCGACGCCTAACTGTCATTTTTCAAACAGCAGATTGGCTTGTGCGTTATTACCTTCCATTTTATCTGATATTTTCGCATTGCAAATGTGCATTTCTGTGCATGCGATGGGTGTGTGCGGCCACAGCGGAAAAACTGTCCGCTGGGTGCACCCATCCTTGTGAATGAAGGGCAGGGGGGGGGGGGGAGGGTGTCAGGGGGGGGGGGTGCCGGCCATTAACATATGGGAATGTCCAGTGTTTTAGGTGGGATGCAGTTATAATCCCGGCGTTCAGAATCCCGACGCGGAATCCCGACCGCCGAAATCCCGACACTTTCTCCCTTCGGGGGTGTCCACGACACCCCTGGAGGGAGAATAAATTAGTGTGCCGAGCGTAGCGAGGCACCGGGCCCGCTGCGTGGCGAGCGCAGCGAGCCCGCAAGGGGGGGCGATCCACGTCCCCCCCTTGTCGGGATTTCGGCGGTCGGGATTCCGGCATCGGGATTCTGAACGCCGGGATCCCGACCGCCGGGATACAATACTGAATCCTTTTAGGTGAACGCTGGGTGTTCTCATGCTAATGAACAATGACGCGAGTATGGGGGGGGGGAGAGGAGGGTGGCCAGCTGACATCACCAGATGTCAGCTGCCCGTCCGCTTCCCTCTGAATGTGCAGGCAGATCTAAGGTTGCTCTGAGCAACCTTAGATCTGCGTGCGCACTACACATCATTCGATGGTCGGCGAATGATGTGGGTGTTACCCCGCAGGCTATGAATGGATGTTTATAACATCCATTCACAGCCAGTGCGAACATATGCACCTTGCGAATGGTGGGCCGGCGTACCACCATTCGCAAGGCGGGATCTGGTTCACTCTCAAGGGCGCAAATTTTCATCCGAGCGAATGAACCAGAATACACCCCTTTATCTCTTCACCAGGCTTAATACATCTGCCCCTACGTTTGTTATGTATCTGTATGCCTAATCTGTGACTTTAAACCAATTCCTTTGCGAATGACTGCCGATTATCTAGTGTGCCGAGTCTACTGTAAGTGCCTTTGTATGTGGCTATGTAAAAGTACATATTGGCACCGGCAGTAGGGTATCTTAGTCACCTCTGTATATAAAGGCAAGATGTGAAGATCATAGACATTGAAGTCATCCTGTGGGCAGCCATCAATGGCTTTAAAAGAGAACTATGACCTGACATTATCAGTCTCCCAGGCAATGTTACTTTCCGTTCAGTAAAGAGCTCATATGCACTACGTCCGTATCTGACAATGGCGATCAATAATATTTCAAAAAGGTGCGTAATGGAGAGATGGATATTGGCAGGTATTGTCAGCTATTGACCTGTATGGAGAGATTGGCAGACCACTGAGCTGAATGCAAAGAGAATGATACAGTATACACATGTCCTTCACCAAAGAAACCTGACAGAACATTGAGCTTATCACTGTCTAGCCTGCTCAAAGCAGAAGCTTCTTACGGTAGTCTGCTACCTTCTGTGCTTTTGCATGTGTGAGAAAGGTGTAGTTTCATTCTCTGCCAGCAGATGGCAGTGTTTCGGAGACTCACGGACACTACATATATGTATAGATTTTTGTAATATATAAATATATATATATATATAAATAAGTCAATACCCGGCACTCCAGAACATGTAATGCTCAACTGCTGCGGTGCCACGTCCTCCCCTTGGGGATATACAGTAACCCAACTCGTGCTGGACGGCACTCGCAATAACACCAAAAACAGGTACAATGAGAGTCCACACGCAGCGGTGTAGTCAACGTTTTGGGTCCGTGATCCTTTATATATATATATATATATAAATATATATATATATATAGATAATATATATATATATATATATATATATACACACACACACACACACACACACACACACACACGTACACACAATAGGTATATATTTATATATACAGACAAACAGACAGACACACACAATCTAAATCACTTGGTGTTTTGATGAACAGCGCAGTAATGAATAAATTAGTACAAGCGTTTCTTTATGGCGCAGTCCATTTATTTTTTTCTTCACTTTATTTACGGTAAACCTAACCCAGGTTTGCCAAGCCCAATATTTGCCAGTCCTGCGGAGCCAGGGCGTCACAGGGGGAGACACAGGAGTCCTCATTCACTCCCTATCTATTTGTTTAATAAGAAAACGTCCCGACAATCCTGGGTACAGCCATGTACGGTGATGTCCTGCATATTTGACACTAAGTTAAAATTTTTGTCATTTTGTAACGACTTAAAAAGTCAAATCACGTGAAGAATACAATAGCTGTATTACTGTACAAATGTAACAAGATATGAGTTCACACAACACACACACACACACACACTTTATGCATCATACTGTAGAATAATAGTCGTTCTACAAAGAAGAGTATGAGATATTCACTAAAAAATATTTCTTTTTGGCAACCTTTACAGTGACACATTCAATTTATTTTAAATTCAAAGGTATATGTATTCCAATGGCAATTTTATTATATTAGTTGAGTTGTAATAGCCTACATGAGTAGATGCAAGCCAAACTAGTGAGGAAAGCAAATTATATATATATATATATATATATATATATATATATTTAACGGAAGGTGTAATTTCACCATTTACTGTATATCATTTTATTTATATTCTCATTCTGATCTCTTATTTAATGTATATTCTAATTCTCAACTATCAAAGCAGAATACACATATGATAATATGTTAATATGTGTACACAACAATGTCAGCAAGGATGGGACCCGGCAGGGGTGCCGTCATCGTCAAGTGCATGCAATTTCAAGCTAACAATGGCACAGTGGAGGTGCGCCATAGTTTTGCATGCATTCACAATGCGGGATATTGTCAATGACCCATGGAATTGTGTATTGCTAACTGTATAGTGTGCACACACTAGACGATATTCACAAAAACAATGGTCGTTATTATACACATCGTTAATTATATCGTCTAGTGGAGGCATGGCCAAGCTATGGCCCTCCAGCTGTTGAAAAATTACAAGTCCCATCTTGCCTTGCCACAGTTTTGCTATTAGGGAATGCTAAAACTATGGCAAGGCATGCTGGGATGTGTACTCTCACAACAGCTGGAGGGCCACAGTTTGGCCATGCTTGGTCTAGGGCTGTGGTCGCTAATCCGTTGCTCGCGAGCTACCGGTAGCTCGCCGCAGCAAAATCGGGTGGCTCGACCATTCACCCACCGCTCCTCCCTTCCATTATCGTCCGCCCCTCTGCCGCCCGCCACCTTACCCGCCTGAGGGGAGGAGAGCGCATTGCGCATCTCTCCTACCCCTCACCGTGCATCCCTGTGACTGGGCCACCCGTCCACTAATCAGAGCTCGCAGGCCAGCAGCCAATCAGGAGCCGGCCCGTGAGCTTTGATTGGCGGGTGGCCCAGTCACAAGGAAGTGAAGGGAAGGAAAGATGCGCAGTGTGCTGTGCTCTCCTTCCCTGAGAAGAGAAGTAGTGGCAGCAGCGACACTGCAGCGGGACACCGGACTGTCCTCTCCCCGGCTGCAGCAGCATCAATGGTGAGTGTGCTGATGCTGGGAAACACTGTGGAGGCATATTTGTTGGTGGCATACTTATTGCTGGCACTGTGGGGGCATTGCTGGCACTGTGGAGGGATACTTATTGCTGGCACTGTGGAGGGATACTTATTGCTGGCACTGTGGAGGAATACTTGTTGCTGGCACTGTGGAGGGATACTTGTTGCTGGCACTGTTGGGGCATACTTGTTGCTGGCACTGTGGGGGCATACTTGTTGCTGGCACTGTGGGGGCATACTTGTTGCTGGCACTGTGGGAGCATACTTGTTGCTGGCACTGTGGGGGCATACTTATTGCTGGCACTGTGGGGGCATACTTATTGCTGGCACTGTGGGAGCATACTTGTTGCTGGCACTGTGGGGGCATACTTATTGCTGGCACTGTGGGGGCATACTTATTGCTGGCACTGTGGGGGCATACTTATTGCTGGCACTGTGGGAGCAAACTTGTTGCTGGCACTGTGGGGGCATACTTGTTGCTGGCACTGTGGGGGCATACTTGTTGCTGGCACTGTGGGGGCATACTTGTTGCTGGCACTGTGGGGGCATATTTATTACTGGCACTGTGGGGGCATTGCTGGCACTGTGGGGGCATACCCAGCACCATGGGGTCATACCTGTCACCGTGGTGGTATTCCTGTTTCTGGCAATGTGGGAGCATATGTGTATCTGGCACTTTTGGGGGCATGTGTATCTGGCACTATTGGGAGCATATGTATATCTGGCACTGCACTATTGGGGGCATATGTGTATCACACCCCCATTTTCATTGGACGCACCCGACATGTGGCTACACCCAATTTTTGGTATGCACACGCAGTTCTGTGTGTGGCTTAGTGTGTCAGGGGCATTACAGTGTGTGGCATAATGTGTAAAGGGCATTATTTAGTTAATAGGCAGATTTTTTTTATTTTTTTTTATTTTAGTAGCTCTTCGGGTGGTTTATTTTGCCGCGAGTAGCTCACACCCCAAAAAAGGTTGGAGACCACTGGGTCTAGGGTGTATGAACTTTTTATTTTAATGTATATTCAACTACAATATTTCAGCTAGAAAAACTGATTGTGTCGAAATATTTTTAGAATTTCTTTTTTTTTTTTTACGGAAATGTTTTTTTTTTTTTTATACAATCTGAACTATCCTTCACCATATACAGTATAAGCCATTGCTTAGCCTGCCTCATCGCCAGAATTCAATTCCAATTTGTATGTAATGTTGGACCAGGAGGTGAAAAGTCTCGATAGGAGTTTTGGATTGGAATTCTAAAAAAAAAAATCGTAAAAAAAAAAATGCATACAAGCAACTCCATACCCACCACTGCTATGATTTAATGGATGTCAAATAGGGTTAAAGTAAAATGCTAATACCACCTATGCACTGTACACTATAATAATGCATAATCCGAATGCAAGCTCTTTAAGGTTTATGTTCTCAATAAACCGCTCTCTAAGCTGAAAATGTGAGATAGTCGTGCAATAAATGTTTAACAAACCTATCACATTTTTTCATATAATGCTTTTCACAGGCTTAAACTTAACTGAGTGCAGAGAAAATTACCTTTTACAGCAGGATTCTTAAGTGAAATAAAAAATTTGGATTTTTTTTTTTAAAGCTAACTGCGCGGTGAATTTCTATCATCTGTACTGAATCTTGGCAAATGATGAAAGAAAAATACACACGAGTGCAACTAACATTCCACTACATTCATTCTTCACATATTTATTTCCTCACTTGCTGGAGAAGAAGAAGAAAAAAAACACAACATAAAAAGGAACGAGAAAAGAAAGGCCGGTCGTTAAAAAAAAGAAACACAAAAAAATAATAATCACCTGGTTATTCTTCAAATGGGACTTAACATTTTATTTCAGACTACTGTGTATAAAAGTCATTTTAAAATTGCATTAGAAAAAATAAGTAGCCATGGGATATGACTAACCTGGGCCATTACACCTGCGACCAGATTCACCATTCTGATGATCCAATTTGCCAATCATCAAAGATCGGTGATCCATTGGGGAATCGGCAGAAAAAAAACTGGTATGTTAATAATCCCAAACTTGCCCACAGTATCTCAAGGGCAGCCTGGTGAAGTGATAAAGTGGAAGGCAATAACCCAGCAGCCAATCAGCTCCTGCACACAGCCTGTAACTTAGCATTTAGGTGCCAATAGGCTGGTGCGGTGAAAGACACTGTGCAATGGACTTCACAAGCCCAGAGACAAAGGTTGTGGCATGAGGACGGAACAAGCGGAGCTCCTGCTCCAGGCATCAGCCGCTCTGTTGGGTAGGAGGTAGTCCCCCCTCTCCTCATATCACCGCCTGCTCCTCCTATGTATCTCCTACTGTGGCATACAGTAATGTGAATAAAGGCCACAACTGTGGTATAATGTTTATAAGGGGCACTGCTGTGGAACTATGCATACAAGAGGCAATATTGTGGTATAATCTGTATAAGGGGCACTACTGTGGCATAATGTAAATAAGGGGCCCTTCGTCTATCTACTAAGAACTACAAGTCCAATGGAATGTGAAGCTTACAAGTAATTTGCTCGATGTTAATTTTCTGAATGGTGGGGAAAAAAGTGAAAAACCTTTTTTATTTGTTACATTTGTTACATCTGTTCAGCCCATCCGGGTGTGACATTGTGCTTAAAAGGAACATATTTCTACATACATATATATATATATATATATATATATATATATATATACATACAGTATACAACTTGGTGATTAATATTGGTTTCCTTTTTTGATTTTATTGTTAATACAGGAATCCGTGGGAGAGATGGGCACTGACATAGGACTGTCCAAATCGGGGGAATGATAAATGTTCGCATGGTCATGGAATTCCAACTCCATATGGATTTGGTTGTTAAAAGGTTCTTCCAAAACAATATTAGGGATAACAAGTCTGATCCTCTGCTGTAAGCCTGCAATGAATAACTCTACGCAGATTTTACCTGGGAGAATCAAAAAGCAAACACAAAAAGTTGTGCTCAGATTTTAGGACAAAGGGGGATCTTTGTTGTCGCTGTTTACATCTGGTGCAGCAGATGAAGAGCCGCAGATAAAAGGCTCCAGGAACTGAAACGACTGCTAAATAAGAAATACTTTTTTTTTTCTTCTTTAAACAACAAACGTGTTCTGCCCGAGATTTTTCTAAAGCGCACTTTGTAAACACAATTCTTATTTTTCCTACTAGTTTCTGATTCCTCTAATCCAAATAGTGACAAGGGAACCAAAAAGTATGTTTTCTGTAAACTGCTTTGCATCTTTGCAGAACACAGCATATTTATAATACATGAGTCGCTGTAATAGTGGGGTAACCGATTACAAGTGACTGCAATAAGGAAAAGTGGACACCGGTGGCAGCGATGAAGAACAATGAAGAATTTTACAAGGGTGGTTTCCATGTACATATATATATATATATATATATATATATATATATATACCTACAGTATATTTTGGATTTATATATATTTGTATATTACTTACCATCAGAGAATAGATGAACTGTAAACAGCAACGCAGCAAGCTCTTGTTGGGGAAGAGTCAGAGCCGGCCTTAGGCATAGGCAAACTAGGCAATTGCCTAGGGCATTTGGAATGCCTGGGGGCATCAGCAGCTTCTGCTGATTAAAATGATATGCAGCATGCCTATGTTCTGTGTGTGAGTGAGGCTGTATCTGCATATGAAATAGTGTAATCATGGAAATCACTGTAACATAGCATTCTGTATGCAGGTACAGCCACAGTCGCACACAGAATATAGGCATGCTGCATATCATTTTAATCATCGGAAGCTCCTTGTGTGTCCTGGTCACATAACAATGCAAATAAGAGGAATTTTCAGCAAAAAATGCACCCAACGTTAGCAGAACTGGCCAGGAGCTGCATGGCTTATTGAGTCAAGATATATGAGGAAACATCTGTATCCAAGCAGAGGCAGAGGTCACAGTGTTAGCGGCTGTGCGAGTGCTGTCTGTGGGTGGGTTGGTTGTGCCATAGTGTTCGGCATATGTGTAAGGGGCATTATGTGTGTCATGTGTATAAGGGCATTAATAATGTGCGACATATGTGTAACAGGCATTATGTGTGTCATGTGTATAAGGGCATTAATAATGTGCAACATATGTGTAATGGGCATTGTGTGTGTCATTATGTGTATGAAGGGCATTAATAAAGGTTGGCATAATGTGTAAGGGGCATTATGGTTATAAGGACATTAATAACATGTGTCATGTGTAAGGGGCATTACTGTGTGGTATTATCAGGGGTGCCGAGAGAAAGGGGTAGGGGGTACAAATTACCCAGGCCAAAGTCTGATGGAAGGGCCCAGTGGGGGCCCCGGGCCCCCTCCCCTTAAGTGACAGCAGCAGCTGCAGCTCTTCTCCTCTGCCCAGCACACACTGCTTTGTGCTGGGTTGCAGTGTGGCCATGGAGGTGCTTAAAATACAATATTTTCTCAGGATTTTTTTCTAAGGGTATAATGTGAATAATGTGAGGAGTAATGTATATAAGGTAAAGTGGTACTACTGTGTGATGTAATGTGAATAAGGGACACCATCGCATGATATAATGTGAATAAAGTGGCACTACTGTGTGGCATAATTTGAATTGGGGGTACTATTGGGTGGCCATGCCCCTTCCCAGCAAGAACACACCCCTGTTTGGGCTGCGCACCGAATGTGTGCACTGTTTCTATTTAAAATATTGCGGGTAGGAGCACCAAAATTATGACTGCTATGATGAGGGTTGATGGTGCTGGGAAAAGGGAGCAAGGTCAGAAGCGGAACTAGTGGTGGTGCTAGGGGGCACCAGCCAAAATCTTGCCTAGGGCATCATTTAGGCTAGGGCCGGCTCTGGGAAGAGTCCAGGTGCATTGTGTCCTTAGGCCCCACCATTCATGTTATAATGATTCACAGGTGCATGACACAGGGGAGGGGCTACAATTGTGATAGGTCAGGGGAGATTCTTGTTACTCATAAACCCCCCCTCTGTGTGCACCACTGGCATGTGCTAGAGCCAGATCATCCATTAGGCAAGCAAGGTAACTGTCTAGTGCCCCACTAGGTACTGAGAGCCCATTTGTTGCAAGAAAATAACACCAGCACTGCCATGGTAGATATACTGTATAGTACCACGCAATTCTTGTTTAAAAGGCTTTTGCTGGCAAACCGTACTATCCGCAATGGTCATGTGAAGGGAAAATAATTGCAGTCACTGGTGTAACAGGGAATTTCACCATTCCATAACTATGCAGCTATATTAGCACACGTCTTTTTGCTTTTTAACCCCTTCACGACATTTGACGTATATATACGTCATGGCCGGGAAGTACTTCCCGACACATGACGTATATATACGTCATGACTTCTAACTGTCACTGCGTCTAGAGACGCAGTGACAGAGGGACGATGTCTGCTGTCCCTGACAGCAGACATGTCCCTGCATGCCCAGGGGGGGCTGCGATGCCGCCCCCCCGTCGGCGATCGCTGTGATTGGCTGTTCAGTGTGAACAGCCATTCACAGCGTTTTCTGTGTCACCGGCGAATAACGTTCGCCGGTGACACGGGATCGGAGGTGATTGGTGCTGTAAAGTACAGCACCAATCACCGCGGGGTGTAAGGGTGACACTGGTGTCACCCCACCTCACCCCGCCCGCCCCCAAAGGCCGTGATTGGTTCGTCGGACCGACGGACCAATCACAGCCATGGAGGGGGGTTTAAACTACGGTGACTGCACTGCAGATGCCATTCCGGTGTGGAATAACGTGCAGTGCGGTCACCGTGCCCAGCTGCCGCCATATACTGACCAGAACCTTGCTCAATACTTACCTGATCACTGCTTGGGATCTTGCTTCATCTTGTGACATCCTGTGCTGTGTTGTGCTGTGTTGTGCTGCTGCAGTGTCATCGAGTTAGAGAGAGAGAGATAGAGAGAGAGAGATAGAGAGGCCTAGTGACAGAGAGTTATAGTTTGTGCTGCTGCAGTGTAATAGAGTTATAGAGAGAGAGAGAGAGATAGAGAGAGATAGAGAGAGAGAGATAGAGAGATAGTGACAGATTGTGCTATATATTTTTTATATAACTGACTGCTGCCCCCCCTTTTGTGCTGATCAGTATAAATTAACTGATCAGCAACTTTTTGGGGGCGCAGGTTTTTTTTTATATATATATATATATACCTGTCAGTGCTGCTGCTGCAGTGTCATAGAGTGATAGATAGTGAGAGATAGAGAGATAGAGAGATAGAGAGAGATAGTGACAGAGAGTGATAGAGACTGCTATATTTTGTGTCTGCTGCCCCCCTTTTGTGCACCCCCAGCAACTTTTTGGGGGTGCAGGGGTTATTTTTCATATATATAACTGTCAGTGCTGCTGCTGCAGTGTCATAGAGTGATAGATAGTGAGAGATAGAGAGATAGAGAGAGATAGTGACAGAGTGATAGAGAGTGCTAAATTTTGTGTCTGCTGCCCCCGCCTTTTGTGCTGATCACTATATCTGAGGTGATCAGCAACTTTTTGGGGGTGCAGAGGTTTTTTTTTTTATATATACCTGTCAGTTGCTGCCAGTTGCACTGTCAGTTGCACCAAAGGTTGTGCACCTGCTGCCCCTCACTGGTAATCAGTGTCGCATCACTGATCACCTTTTTTTTTTTGTGGGTGCTGTGGGGTCTTTTTTTAATTTTTTTTTTACACACACTGATTTTGTGGGTGTCCTGTGGCCACTGTGCGCTGATCAGTGACGTACATCACTGATCAGCTTTTTCGGCACAGGGTTGATCTATTTTTTATTTTTTTTTTGATCAAATTCCTGTTGCCTTTGAGCGCTGTTCAGTGACGGACGTTACTGACCAACATCTGTGCTCAATTTTTGGCGCAGGACCTTTTTTTTTTTTTTAACCCCTTCAATTTTTTTTTTTTTTAACCCCTTCAATTTTTTTTTTTTTTAACCCCTTCAATTTTTTTTTTTGTATAAAGTATTTTTTTTTTCTGCACTACATACACACTACACACTACATACCCCCCGGGTTGAAATAAAGTTTGTACCCCCCCCTACACTATACACGTGTTGAAACATTTCACTACCAGTAACACAAAAATAAAAATGGCATCCCAAATGTCATCCCAGTCATCCAGAAGAATGTATTCAGTGGAGGAGGCATATGCCATGCTTGCCTCTGACTCTGACACAGCCAGTGAGGCAAGCGGGGAATTTGAAGGATTCGTCTTAAGCTCCTCTTCCTCCTCTGGTGATGAGGGACCCCCTCAAAGACGCCCCCGTAGAGCAGCTGAGACCCCCCCCCAATAATTGATCTCGTATGGACCCCACCACCAGACAATTTTGAGCCCCAGGTTCCTGAGTTTTTGGCCATGCCAGGAATCCAATTTGATTCCACAGGTCTCAGAGAAATTGACTTTTTCAAATTATTTTTCTCTGATGATTTTATAAATTTAATGGTGGACCAAACTAATTTATATGCCCAGCAGTTTATTGCTCAAAACCCCACGTCATCATTTGCTAGGTGGACCCCTGTAGATGCAGTAGAGATGATGACGTTTTGGGGTCTGGTGTTTCATATGGGCATAGTAAAAAAGCCACAAATTAGGCAATATTGGAGTACAGATGTTCTGTACAGCACCCCATTTTACCGTATGGCCATGACTCGGGCTCGTTTTGAGGCAATCCATAAATTTATACATTACACCGATAATGCACAGTGCCCACCCAGAGATGATCCCACCTTTGACAGGCTATTCAAAGTCAGGCCGGTCATTGATCATTTCAGTGCCAAATTTGCAGAGCTATACATCCCTGATAAATGTATTAGTATCGACGAGTCCCTTATACATTTTAAAGGAAGGGTTAAATTCCGCCAGTACCTTCCCAGTAAGAGGGCAAGGTATGGCATAAAAATGTATAAGCTGTGTGAAAGCACCACAGGGTACACCCACAAGTTTAGGGTATATGAAGGGAAGGATTCAAGAATTGAACCGCCAGAATGCCCCCCCTCCCTCGTAGGTGTTAGTGGAAAAATTGTCTGGGATTTAATGCACCCCTTCCTGGATAAGGGTTATCACCTCTATGTGGATAACTTTTACACCAGCATCCCCCTGTTTAAGGCCCTTGGTTCAAGAGGTACAGCAGCTTGCGGTACTGTACGCAAGAACCAAAGAGGCCTCCCCAAAACGCACATTGCCCAACTACTAAGAAGGGGTGAAAGCAGGGGAATATGCACCGAAAATATGTTGTTGGTCAAATATAAGGACAAGAGGGATGTCCTTATACTGACAACAATTCATGGAGACAGTACCACCTCCATCCCTGTACGAGGTACCAGTACCCACACCTCAAAACCAAATTGTATCCTAGATTACAATAAGTACATGGGCGGAGTGGATCTTTCAGATCAGGTACTGAAGCCGTACAGTGCCCTGCGGAAAACAAATATCTGGTACAAGAAGCTGGCCGTGTATATCATCCAGATGGCACTGTATAACGCTTACGTGCTATTCCGTTCTACCGGCCAGAGGGGGACATTTATGCACTTTCAAGAGGAAGTCATAAAGGGCCTAATATTTGGGAACCAGCAGGCAGAGGGCCCCAGTACTTCTAGTACTGGCCCCCCGTATTGTACCAGGGCAGCATTTTCCCAACGAAATCCCCTCCACTGCAAGAAAGGGCAGGACACAAAAAAGGTGCAAAGTTTGCTATAAAAAGGGAATAAGAAAGGAAACTATTTTCCACTGTGAAACTTGCCCCGACAAACCCGGCCTATGTATAAAGGAGTGTTTCAAAATATACCACACATCTATGGATTATTAGGTTCATCATTTCACCGTGCTTCGGGGGTCTTGCTAATGCCACATAGCACCCACCATTCATTCCACCAGAATCTGAGCTGCAAAATCCAAAAATCACTCCTTCCTTTCTGAGTCCTGCCATGCACCCAACTGGTATTTTTTGGTCACATGTGAGGCATTGCCGTACTCTGGAGAAATGGGGGCACAGATTTTGGGGTGCTTTGTCTCCTTCATTCCTTGTGAAAATGAAAAATTTTGAGCCAGAAGTACATTTTTGTGTAAAAAAATGTAATTTTTCATTTTCACAGCCCAGTTGTACCAAAATTGGTGAAACCCCTGGGGGTTTGAAATGTACACTATACCCCTAGATGAATTCCCTGAGGGGTGTAGTTTGCAAAATGGGGTCACTTGTGGGGGGGTTCCACTGTATTGGTAATGCAACATAGCACCCACCATTCATTCCACCAAAATCTGTGCTCCAAAATCCAAAAATCACTCCTTCCCTTCTGAGTCCTGCCATGCACCCAACTGGTATTTTTTGGTCACATGTGAGGCATTGCCGTACTCTGGAGAAATGGGGGCACAGATTTTGGGGTGCTTTGTCTCCTTCATTCCTTGTGAAAATGAAAAATTTTGAGCCAGAAGTACATTTTTGTGTAAAAAAATGTAATTTTTCATTTTCACAGCCCAGTTGTACCAAAATTGGTGAAACCCCTGGGGGTTTGAAATGTACACTATACCCCTAGATGAATTCCCTGAGGGGTGTAGTTTGCTAAATGGGGTCACTTGTGGGGGGGTTCCACTGTATTGGTGCTTTGGGAGTCTTGCTAATGCAACATAGCACCCACCATTCATTCCACCAAAATCTGTGCTGCAAAATCCAAAAATCACTCCTTCCCTTCTGAGTCCTGCCATGCGCCCAACTGGTATTTTTTGGTCACATGTGAGGCATTGCCGTACTCTGGAGAAATGGGGGCACAGATTTTGGGGTGCTTTGTCTCCTTCATTCCTTGTGAAAATGAAAAATTTTGAGCCAGAAGTACATTTTTGTGTAAAAAAATGTAATTTTTCATTTTCACAGCCCAGTTGTACCAAAATTGGTGAAACCCCTGGGGGTTTGAAATGTACACTATACCCCTAGATGAATTCCCTGACGGGTGTACTTTGCAAAATGGGGTGACTTGTGGGGGGGTTCCACTGTATTGGTGCTTTGGGAGTCTTGCTAATGCAACATGGCACCCACCATTCATTCCACCAAAATCTGTGCTGCCAAATCCAAAAATCACTCCTTCCCTTCTGAGTCCTGCCATGCGCCCAACTGGTATTTTTTGGTCACATGTGAGGCATTGCCGTACTCGGGAGAAATTGGGGCACAGATTTTGGGGTGCTTTGTCTCCTTCATTCCTTGTGAAAATGAAAAATTTTGAGCCAGAACTGCATTTTTGTGTAAAAAAATGTAATTTTTCATTTTCACTGCCCAGTTGTATCAAAATTGGTGAAACCCCTGGGGGTTTGAAATGTACACTATACCCCTAGATGAATTCCCTGAGGGGTGTACTTTGCAAAATGGGGTGACTTGTGGGGGGGTTCCACTGTATTGGTGCTTTGGGAGTCTTGCTAATGCAACATGGCACCCACCATTCATTCCACCAAAATCTGTGCTGCCAAATCCAAAAATCACTCCTTCCCTTCTGAGTCCTGCCATGCACCCAACTGGTATTTTTTGGTCACATGTGAGGCATTTCCGTACTCGGGAGAAATTGGGGCACAGATTTTGGGGTGCTTTAACTCCTTCATTCCTTGTGAAAATGAAAAATTTTGAGCCAGAACTGCATTTTTGTGTAAAAAAATGTAATTTTTCATTTTCACTGCCCAGTTGTATCAAAATTGTTGAAACCCCTGGGGGTTTGAAATGTACACTATACCCCTAGATGAATTCCCTGAGGGGTGTACTTTGCAAAATGGGGTGACTTGTGGGGGGGTTCCACTGTATTGGTGCAACATAGCACCCACCATTCATTCCACCAAAATCTGTGCTGCAAAATCCAAAAATCACTCCTTCCCTTCTGAGTCCTGCCATGCACCCAACTGGTATTTTTTGGTCACATGTGAGGCATTGCCGTACTCTCGAGAAATGGGGGCACAGATTTTGGGGTGCTTTGTCTCCTTCATTCCTTGTGAAAATGAAAAATTTTGAGCCAGAAGTACATTTTTGTGTAAAAAAATGTAATTTTTCATTTTCACAGCCCAGTTGTACCAAAATTGGTGAAACCCCTGGGGGTTTGAAATGTACACTATACCCCTAGATGAATTCCCTTAGGGGTGTACTTTGCAAAATGGGGTGACTTGTGGGGGGGTTCCACTGTATTGGTGCTTTGGGAGTCTTGCTAATGCAACATGGCACCCACCATTCATTCCACCAAAATCTGTGCTGCAAAATCCAAAAATCACTCCTTCCCTTCTGAGTCCTGCCATGCGCCCAACTGGTATTTTTTGGTCACATGTGAGGCATTGCCGTACTCGGGAGAAATTGGGGCACAGATTTTGGGGTGCTTTGTCTCCTTCATTCCTTGTTAAAATGAAACATTTTGAGCCAGAACTGCATTTTTGTGTAAAAAAATTTAATTTTTCATTTTCACTGCCCAGTTGTATCAAAATTGGTGAAACCCCTGGGGGTTTGAAATGTACACTATACCCCTAGATGAATTCCCTGAGGGGTGTACTTTGCAAAATGGGGTGACTTGTGGGGGGGTTCCACTGTATTGGTGCAACATAGCACCCACCATTCATTCCACCAAAATCTGTGCTGCAAAATCCAAAAATCACTCCTTCCCTTCTGAGTCCTGCCATGCACCCAACTGGTATTTTTTGGTCACATGTGAGGCATTGCCGTACTCTGGAGAAATGGGGGCACAGATTTTGGGGTGCGTTGTCTCCTTCATTCCTTGTGAAAATGAAAAATTTTGAGCCAGAAGTACATTTTTGTGTAAAAAAATGTAATTTTTCATTTTCACAGCCCAGTTGTACCAAAATTGGTGAAACCCCTGGGGGTTTGAAATGTACACTATACCCCTAGATGAATTCCCTGAGGGGTGTACTTTGCAAAATGGGGTGACTTGTGGGGGGGTTCCACTGTATTGGTGCTTTGGGAGTCTTGCTAATGCAACATAGCACCCACCATTCATTCCACCAAAATCTGTGCTGCAAAATCCAAAAATCACTCCTTCCCTTCTGAGTCCTGCCATGCGCCCAACTGGTATTTTTTGGTCACATGTGAGGCATTGCCGTACTCGGGAGAAATTGGGGCACAGACTTTGGGGTGCTTTGTCTCCTTCATTCCTTGTGAAAATGAAAAATCTTGAGCCAGAAGTGCATGTTTGTGTAAAAAAATGTAATTTTTCATTTTCACAGCCCAGTTGTACCAAAATTGGTGAAACCCCTGGGGGTTTGAAATGTACACTATACCCCTAGATGAATTCCTTGAGGGGTGTAGATTGCAAAATGGGGTGACTTGTGGGGGAGGTTCCTAACTTTTAGCACTTATGGTGCCTAGAAACCTACATGGTGCCTAAAAAAATCTCATAAAAAGGAGGCTCCAAAATCAAGTAGGTGCTCCTTCTATTATGAAGCCTGTGGTTTGGTCAACGTGCACACTAGGGCCACATATAGGATATTTTTGAAAACAAAAGAATTGGGGGAATCAATTTTTAGTCACATTTCTCTAGTAAAATCTACTGTATTCGTTAGAAAAATGTATTAAAATTGAAACTCTGCAAAAAAAAAGAAATTTTGAAATTTCACCTACACTTTGTTTTAATTCCTGTGAAACACCTAAAGGGTTAACAAACTTCCAAAATGCTGTTTTGAATACTGTGAGGGGTGCAGTTTTTGAAATGGCATCATTTATGGGGGTGTCTCACATACAAGTCCCTCAAAGTCACATCAGAACTGAACTGGTCCCTAAAAAAATCAGTGTTTGAAATTTTCTTGAAAATTTGAGAATTTGCTAGTCATATTTGAAGCCTCCTAGTGTCCAAAAAAATGAAAAGGAGGTTGAAATAATGATTGCAACATAAAGAAGACATATGGTCTTTGTTAGTTATTAACTATTTTGAGTGGTATGATTATTTGTCTCACAAGCAGAAAATGTGACATTTTGCATATTGCTAAATTTTCCATTTTTTCACGATATTTTGGTATTTTTCACAAAAAAACACACACTGTATCGACCAAAATTTACCACTAACTTGAAGTACAATGTGTCACGAGAAAACAATCTCAAAATCACTGGGATAAGTAAAAGCAAAAAAAAGTTATCCCCACTTAAGTGAGACATGTCAGATTTGAAAAAAAGGGCTCTGTCATGAAGGCACAAACTGGCTCTGTCATGAAGGGGTTAAGTAACAAAATTCAAGGCTCGGCCCCCAAACGTCAGATCTGTCAGGCCAGTAGGTTCCAGCTTTTCAGTTTGCACAAGGTCCAACCCTTTCACACTAAACCTGGGCGACCCAGGTTTAACCCTTCTTATAACCAGGGAATTTCTGGTTTGGTCGATCCATGTTATTCATTTTGGTGCTTTTACAGCACACCTCGACCCGGGAAGACCCGGCAACAACCTGGTTATTGCTGCAGTCTGAAAAGGGTATTATTATTATAGAAATGTAATTTATACTCCTTTTGCACTGCTGCAAAAACCCTGGTGTTTCCCTCTTGGACCTAAGCCAGTGGCGGTGTAAAAGGGGGTAGTGCCCAGGGTAGAACACGGGCAGGACCTGGGAAGAGGGCAGTGTAAATGGGTACGCCGGGTCATCCGACCCGGCTCACGTTTACAGCAATGGGGGAAGCCCAACCTCTGGACTGCAACATCCTGCGGTCAACATGGAGGTTGGGCGGGGGGCGCACACTGTACGCTGCAGACAGCAGTGGAGGCAGGGAGGAGGTGAATGGATGCCTGTGAGCGGCACCTGTTCACCTCGTGGACGGTGGCTGGGGGCAGCCCAGCAGCTTACCTTGGTGCTGGGCTTGCCCGTAGTGCAACGATCGGCAGTCCCAGCACTAGGAGATGATGTCATCTCCAAGCGCCGCCCCCGTTTACACCGCGGGTATGCACCAGTGTAACCTGGCTTGGATCTGTGTTCGAAATGCCGGGTTAGATCCAGGATTTGGGTGTAAAAGGGGGTATAAGTATTGAATTCCTGTAAGTGATTTGGATTACAAGAACACCAAAACAAAATAAACATCATTGTGCTCCACCGGTATGTATGTCATAGGTGGTTGGAATGTCCTGCTGAAGAATATGTTACATTGTCCCAGAACACACAAATATAACATGGATAATACAGATATAACATGGATAATACATTTATTAACAATTGTGTCTAAAAAAAAATGGCCTTTTAGACAACAATTAAATTAATGTAGTTCATAAGAAAGCACTGAACATAAGTAAAGTCTGTGGCACATAAGGAATGGGTGTGGTACATATGCGAAGGCCGTGGTACATAGCGAAAAGCCGTGGTACATCGCAAAAGGCCGTGGTACATCGCAAAAGGCCGTGGTACATCACAAAAGGCTGTGGTACATCACAAAAGGCCGTGGTACATCGCAAAAGGCCGTGGGACACTATGACAAAGTTGCTCTCTGGTCCCAGTGGCCCTACAGACACAGGGTGTAATAGAAGCCCCTGAATGACGCATGTGGGACGAAAGAGGAAATGTAACGGCGTACACATCAATTAAAGAATTAAAGGTTGAATATTCACAGCGAGAAAATAATTATTTCTCTACTGAACTCATAATCAACTTTTTCAGCTGTCTTAATTAAATTTTAATTAATTATGAACACAAATTAGCGGATGATGCAACAAACACCATATTTCAGCAGAAATCCAATTAATAGGTCTGAAAATGTATGCAGCTGTAACTCTGTAGCAATGATATACAAGGGTTACAAGGGCCTAATTCAGCAATGTGTGCCGTCGCTGCGCAAATATATGCAAATACTGCAGGAGGCCTCTTATGTATAAAAAAAAAAAAAACCTACCGCCGGCTTCTCTGACCAACACCACAACCATCAATCACATCATCCAATGGGAGACAACTACCCTGGCAAGACCAGTAGAGCTGCGTTCGAAGACTCATTTGCCATTTTCAGTAATGCTTTCCTTCTTCGTCCCCCAAATGAGTGCAACCAGGCAATCAGACTGTGCCAAACCCACATCTGGACAACTCCTGGGGCTGCATCAGGCCATCAGACAGCAAACGGGAATCAGATTATTAAGGGATGGGTGTATCATCAGTGCTTTGAGGCACGCCATCCAATATCCATGCAATACACATAGCCACCAATGGGTGGATGATAATGCTCCAGTAATCCAGCAGAGGATTGATATACAGTACAGTACTGTGGTTGTCTTTGCTGCTTTCGCACTGCAGCGACCCGTCTCAGCGCGCCATTTGCTAAAAATGGGACACTCAAGCATCTCACACGCATACTCGCTAACTTATACCCATAGCCCATTATGAATAGTTCAATGAGACACACGTCTATGCAATAGTATTTTTGGAAAAAAGTGTCTGTCTAACATACTGAACAGTACAGGATTGTATGGTAAAGCAGTTCTTGCGCTACAGTGCATTTCAATGGATACTTCATGAACACGCAATCCAGATTCTTTCGCTATAGCATTGCATTAGACATCTGACGCATGCACAGTGGTAATTTTAAAAAGTGACATCTGGTGGATGATCGATGGTATCGCACTCATCCGATAACGTCATACGCCAAGCTGTGCTACTCATTTAGCTGAAGTGCAACTATGCGCGCTGGGGCAAGTTGGCGGGCTAAACGCCATAGAGCATATCAACAGATTTTTATAAAACACCAAAAATACTGGTTTTACATTAAAAAAAAACATAATTACCCTGTTAACGATTGTGGTCAGAGCGGCCAATGAGCATCATTAATGTTTTGGGAAACAAGTTATATCACTTAACTTGGTACTTGTTTCCTAGCACGGCGCCCGTCGGGGTTGATCGCATGCCTTAAGTTAAGGTACTTAAGGCATGCGATCGACGCGATGGACCCGATTTTCTGTCAATTACCAGCTTTAATTGCCGGTAAAGACAAAATCGCGTTGATCGCGTCCATCGCGGCGATCAACGCGATTTTCCCATAGAGAACAATGTTAAATTAGTTTTAAAGTTAAAATCGCGTTGATCGCGTCGGGCGCATGCCATTATAATGGCATCCGATGCGATGGACGCGATCAACCCGATTTTACATAGGGTACAATGGGAAAAGGACCAATATGGCCAATTTCTCATTGTATATGCCCCCTCATGGGTATTCAGTATGGTTAATGGCCCCCCATTGTTAACGCCACCCCACTATTGACGCCAACCCGAAGTGTGGCGTGCGCAGCGAGCCCACGAGGGGCGGCGGTACGTGCCCTCCGACCTTTTCAAACCCCCACTATCCACCTCGGTGTGGAGTTGAGTTTATATAGTGTGGCGAGCGCAGCGAGCCCCGCGAGGGGATGCGTATACCTGTGCAGTAATGCGCCTCCGCTCGCCACGCTTCGGGCTCGGTGGCTCGCTGCGCTCGCCACACTATATAAAAATCAACTCCACGCCGACGTGTATAGTGGGGGTTAGAAAAAGTCGGAGGACGCGTACCGCTGCGCTCGCCACGCTTTGGGTTGGCGTCAATAGTGGGGTGGCGTTAACAATGGAGGGCCATTTTACCCATCATGGGGGGGGGGGGGTTGCTATCTAAATGGGGGGTTTTGGGGCTTTTTACATTGAAATCAATGTAAAATTGGGGTCTCAGGGAACATTTTACATTGATTCCAATGTAAAAATCGGGTCAATCGCATCGCATGCGATTTGGTTGGCATGTGATGCGATCGACGCGATTTTTGCGGCCCCGATCAATGCAATTAAAATCGGTGGCGCCGTGCTAGGAAACAAGTACCCTTAACTTCAATTAACAAGTAGCAAGAACAAACAGAAGTAGTACACTGAACGTCTATATTTATTTTTATTTGAGCCATATCTTCCAAATTACGTCCCAACTACAGCAAAATCATTCAATGGGCTAGTGCTGCTCTGTCAAAGATTCTAAAAATGAAACCAGGAATCCTGTGATCCTGGTAGACAAAGCAAGAGACAGACATAAGGAACAGTCAACCCTCTGTCTACAATATGTTATTCCAGGATCTCGGTCGGTGAATGAACAGTTCCCAGGAATTAGCAAATGAACAGGATTTAATGCATATTCACTCACCTAATTAATAAAACACCAACTAAAGTTCAATGGTCTAGGTCATCTTCCTTGTGTGGCCTTAAATTAGGATGGTGCAACCCTTTTAGATGGATTTAAAAATAATGTAACCCTTAAGCTATTTATATCCATTGTTACCCACAATTCCACCTAGACCTCTATCACACATGTCAATCAAAGAAGCAACGGGGTGTTCTTTGAATATTATTAGTACTTTGGAAAATGGCAATAAAAGACTAGGTGGCCCATGCGAAAATTTTGTATGCGAACTGATCAAGTACATTTTTATCTTTGATTTTTCAACAAACAATACAATGTGCAAATGTAAATCGACAATTCATCAGAGGTGGAGAACTTAATCTTTGAAATGGTACCTCATTTATCGATTTTGGTTAAGTATGAAGGGAGAAAATGGGAATTGCCACCAAAAATCACCTTCTAGACAGAATCTATACGATTGGCCAAGTTGGAAGAACACAAAGCAAGGAAATACAGCTCTACGATACACGCTAGTCTTGGCGAGTACGCTCTGTGACTGCGCTGGTTATGGGCATCTCAACTGTTGTGTCTTACACAAGTGACATCACCAATAAGTTCTGGTGATGTAGGGAAAGATAAACTGCCTACTGGTTCATACACCAAAAAAACAAGGGAGGTGGAGCGCTAATGAGTCACTTGGATCAATTAAGTAGTACAATCATAAAAGTGTTTTTAATGTTATTAAGAAAATAATTATCTAACAAATTGTGTAAAATAATTATAAGCAGCAATTGTACAGTTGGACACACACTGATTATATTGTGCAATCAAAAAAGGACAAGTAAAATTGTATACTTATACATAGAAGGATCACACTGGTGGTTGTGATTTCTGAAATTGTATCAGATCTCCTGGTTCAGTCAGATCGCGGAGGGTATTGGCAGTCGTCAGATTTTAAGAGGCGTCCTTTCTAGTATGCGACAGTTCCATCCAAAATTATGCAGGTGGTGGTATCCCAGTAAAAGTACTTGCCTTTTCCGGACTGGATTCCAGGTTTGGGGCGAATGTGAACCAGTGTATAAGGGCATCCAATGTCCTCAGTATGTCCAAAGAGCAATTAAAATAGGCTGGGGCTACCTAACATGTTTCACTGTCATCTGATAGCTTTATGAAATGTGACCTTTGATAAAGCCCTTTATTTCTTGTATTGATTGTAAGACCTTTGTTTCTTGTATTGATTAGGGTTTGACACCCCCTAGTGGGAACTGCTTGGCATCACACCCACATAGGCGCCTGTTCTGTTTGACCCTTGGGTTCTTCAACACCATGGTTCATACACCACCTTACATAAATCCTATAGTGTTTTAAGACGGTTAATAGATATTCTGAATAATTTTGGGGAAATTTGATCATTATGGGCGGTTCAATGCACTGAATTGAGATTTTTGGGCCAATGCGAAAAAAAAACGCTTTCGCTGTTTAGTCTTAAACAGCAACGATTTATAGTAAATGGTGCTGGCACTGGCTGCTTTACTAACAGAAGGCACACACTGGAACTGCGCAGACGGTGTGTAAGGTTGCGACTCTCACCAGTTCTCACATTTGCCTGGTGTATGGAAGAGAGGTACATTCATAATTGAACATTATTACTCATTGTGTAAAGTCTGACAACAACTTGCTAGGTATTCTCAGCTGAAATCAGTCTATGGAATTAATTTAGTTACAGAAAAGGGATACATTGAATCCCCCACCCCCATCTACAAGCACAAAACGCAAACACTTCCCACTTTGCACTAACGGTTCAAAACAATTATATTAAGTTCAACAAATGTATTTGTTATTAGGTATCAAATAAACAAAAATATCTAATAGAATACAGTTTCCTGCCAAGCATATGCGAAAACGTCACTATTAGGTCCCGTCTGTCACGCCAAAATGCTGCAATATCACATCATTTATTGCCCCTTTGATTAAGGAGCCAAAAATCCTGGTTATAATGTCCTCCCCCTTACCCGCTTCACTAGGGAAAGTATGCAAGAATGTACTATTATCACTGGGCTGTTATCTGTATTGCAATCTGATTACTAGGATGCTTACTGTATTGCATGCTGTTTAATACTTGAATGAGCTGTCCTTTGAGTTTATAATCACATGTTAGTGCCTATGCGATTATTAACTATGTGGTACCCGTCGAATGCCAACGATGTGGGGTGGTGGGTGTTAGTGTATCCCATTCTATATCAGTACAGGGTAGGTTAGGAATATTAATCAACCACTTCCGTGTGTTGATTAATCTGTGGGTATCTACGGATTTGGAGGTACATATAGAATGGTCTAAATGACATTTATCAACAAGAGAAGAGAAAACGAATACTGTTCCCCCTGGGTCGAAAAGGTCTCTAATTGTAGATATACCCTTGACTTTCCGCACCACAAACGTGGGTTGGAAGGAAACAGGGGCTGCTAGCTACACATTTTTTTGGCACAAAATTGGTTCTGGAAAAAAACTAAAAGGTGCAAGTTGGCTTTGTGGTCTCAAATGTAACAGGCGGCCAATACTGAATTATATTTTGAGAGAGTTACATCAAATACTTCCAACTGTATTCTCAGAGCAATGGTGTATTTACTAATGTGTTAACTATATCCAACCGCAATCACTGAATATCAGGAATTCTCAGATCCTTCGTTTATTTGCCCGATATCCATCTGTATTAATATGGCTAAGTCTAATCTATAATTCCCATTACTTATTTCTTATTGTGCCCCACTTCTGTTCTAAAGGCAAGATTTGGCCAGAAATGCGTTTCTTTTTCTTTTGCCCCTTTGAAGTACATTTCTTTATTCTTTCTCAGCTCTTGTTCCCCAAACTGCCTTACCTAGGGATCGATTTCCATCAGATACCGCGGAACATGTTTGGCATGCCCAGCTGACGAGTTAAAAAAAAATAGATTTTGCCTGATCAGAGGGGATTTAACATATTCCTCAATAATATTGTTAGGATATTTCAGGTATTGTGTGCATATTATTTCTGCAAGCCAGAAAGTTTGCAATGAAAAGTTTTCTACATGTGAAATTCCGTTTGTTTTTTAAATCCACATTGACGTGAACATAAAACAAACACAGCTGGCATGTTTTGCACGCGTGTGCGTGTGAGACTGTTTAGTCGCTGAAGGATTTAGCTGGACAAACATCACAAAGAAGATAGCGGATTGCATTGAATTTCTAATCAAATATTCCACAGTGCAAGGGCATCATCAGATCAATTATTCCGAGATTTGAATAATTTAATGGGAAACGGCTGCAATTGGATACACACTTTCTTATGGAATCATTAGGGATTAGATTCGGAGGGGGTGTAAAGGTAATAAATGATTTGATGCACTCTGCCTGTCATTCACATGACATATATTGGGTATGGGGGTAATACGCTGTGAGATTTCAAGCCTGGCTGTCTGGAGAGGGTTAAATTAATGAGCAGATTCCCACAAATCTCTGCGCTGCTGTTTACCTATTGTTATTAATGCCAATCTGGCACTGGGATTAACGTTGGCAGAAACTAAACTAATATCTTCTAGCAAAATATCACTTTTAACGGAAAACTTCTTACTGAAGAGTAGCGCGGCTAAACCACTATTATTCTCCCCCCCGGGAATGGATATACTTTATTTCAATCTGCGAAAGCTGTAGATTAAATATAATCTTTAACAAAACATCACAACGCAATGCATTGTTCACACGGCACGCAGTCATCTGAACAGAAATTGTACCTCCGGGCTCCATGTTGACCCATTAAAAGGTGAATTCCCTTTAGAGCCGTTAGCTTCGGTGCCCGCAAGCAATGGCCGGTATTTCAAAACTGTTTTTCTCTAGATTTCAAAAATTCGAAATACTGTACTTCTTCATACACGTGCTGCTATTGTGTGTAGACTCCAGCTGATGATCTACGGCATCCAGTCGACAACGTCTACGGTGAAGATCACTAAGTTGACCACTAAACGAATGGTCAACGATGATTAGGTCCACACCTAAGATGGGTCGACATACACTAGGTCGATATTGACAGAAAGCCAAGCAAAAGGTTGACATGGGTTTTTCATTTTTATTTTTTTTAACGACTTGTTCATAGTTTACCATCCCAGCGGGCATAGAGGCACAATATATAGTGTTATTGTCGACATAGACAAAGAAAACTTGCATCGTCACTTTTCGCTGCCGACCATGTTCGACAGTTTGCTTGTGTCAACCATCTGTCAATTTCGACCTAGTGTATGTCACCCATTCTTAGGTGCAGACTCTGTTGACCATATCCAAGATCTACTAGTGACCCAAGAGTGGCATGCGTTTTTAGTGGAAATGCATGTAGCAAATAGAATCTATTCTATGTGACCATACTCATTTGCATCCGAATGCATTTGCGTTGTCCTCCTTATTTTTATCTTTGTTCCACTTCAGTGCGTTCCAAGTATTTTACAGACATTGAAACATTCCTTTAATCTCTATGGGAACCCATTGAGTATTCACCTGCTAGGGATTAAGAAAAGACTTGTTTTAAAAACAGTTTGGGTTTTTCATGCTATTCATGTTAATGGTCCAGTTATTCCAATGGCCCATTCATTTAACCTGGGTTGAGATATACGTTTATAAAACACCATTGAAAAGAATGGGGCATTGCCATGAATGGTGCTGCACACTACACATCCCCTGTTTCTTCTCACATCGGCTGATATTCAATTCATCTCTATTATTACGTGATGAAGTCATACAGATCCTGGGTCTCCCCATCTCAGCAACTAATCATAAGCAGTTGGGTTTGGCTGATCAGCAACTGACACTCCAAAGCAATTGGTTCAGTCCTCATTCTGCAGCGGGGATCCAAGGAGCAGTCGTAATATCTCTTAGAAGGCGGGATGTACCAAGCAGCGGCGGCACATCCTGCCGCCTATCACACCAATGCTCTTTGCATATGTACTAACATACGCAGTGAGCAACGCAAAGGGCAGCTCTCCCAATAAGAGCTGGCTTTTGCGATCCCGCCGCTGCTTGGACTTCCTCATTTCTGATGGGGAAAGTCCCACTGCGCATGCGCAGAGAAGCTGGCGGCCACGGGTATGCTGGGAGGGATCCGTGTCGGATCCCTCGGACAGCAACAGCGTGAAGAGAAGCCCATAGACTTCTATGGGGTTACGCCAGCTAGAGCGGACGTAACCTCTGCAGCGATGTCCCTCCAGCAAAGGCTTTAGTGCATTTCAAAATGCGGTAAAACCCCCGAAAACTGGGTTTTTACCGCATTTTTTGTTTTGTACATCCCATCCTATATAGGAAGGTTTTTTTCCCCCGTGCAATAGAAGATAATGATGTCTGAGTAAGTCTGTCATGGACAGCAGTTAATGCAGGTGTTCAACATTTAATGATGCTGTGTGAGAGCTTGCAAGTGTCACAGTGAAGTAATGAGGTAGTAATTAGGCTTAGCAGATGGTAACTGCACCCAAGACTGTATGGGCCCCATGTCCCCATGTACAGATGTCTGAGTCGCCTCACTCTGGCAGGGTCCCTGGAATGCCACCCCCCTTCTTATTAGACAGTGGGTGCAGTGTTTCTCCCTAGCCCAGCACACACACTGTTATGTATTGAGCTGCGGATGGGTCCAGGGCACTGAGCTGCACCAATCTTTATCTACCCACAAGGGCAACACTGTGGAGGTGTTGGATTTTCATTCCCAACATTTGACAGAGACAGCACTGATTAAAGTAGTGAAGGATCTGGGCACCTATAAGTCTAAAGGCCATTTCTCACTTATTCTTCTGCTGATGTTGATACAGTTGATCACTCTCTTCTCCTACAAACACTACAATCCCTAGGACTTCAGGACACAGCCCTTTCTTGGTTCTCATCCTTACCCATACTTGCCTACTTTTGAAAACTAGTTTCAGGGAGATTATAGTTGGTAATATAATTTTGCAAAGCGCTCCATTGAGAAGGCGTGTCATGGTCCACCCAAAGGGCGTGTCTAGTTTTATATATATGGAGAGATTGTGAAAAGAGATTGTGA
Source organism: Crinia signifera (assembly GCF_055691185.1). Lineage (NCBI taxonomy): Eukaryota > Metazoa > Chordata > Amphibia > Anura > Myobatrachidae > Crinia > Crinia signifera. The sequence goes on along the minus strand of NC_139221.1, from coordinate 302,900,430 downwards.
ACATGGCACCTAGAAGCGTGGGTGTGTACTGCTACATCTGAGAGGAATCTTTTAAAATGACTTATATCTAAATGTAAATGAGCCCCAAAGCAGTTAGTAAGAGCTACTATACTTGGTAAAGTGCTGGGAAATGGTGCTGATGATTCAATGTAAATGTATCTATCTCTCTCTCTCTCTCTCTTTTCCGCCCCAAAAATGTAACAGTGTAATGTGGGCTAGGTGTCATGAGGGAGATTGTTAGACTAATGAGGGAGAGAGGGAGATTACTGCTATGTCAGGGAGTCTCCTGCAGAATGCGGGAGGGGAGGTAACTATGATGTAACAGTGTAATGTGAGCTAGGTGACATGAGGGCGATTGCTAGACTAATGAGGGAGAGAGGGAGATTTCTGCTATTTCAGGGAGTCTCCTGCAGAATGCAGGAGGGGAGGAAACTATGTCGTTACCATCTAACTACTCTTTCAGTGGCTGCTTCTCTGATTTTACCTCCTTTTCGCTACTTTCCCCAATATATACCACATCTCTCTGCAGACCAATCAACTCTCTGTTGGATCTCAGTATCATCTGTACGCCAATGATACTCAAATGTACCTAACCTGTCACCATCCATATCGGGCCGTGTTACTGCGGCCTAGGTGTCATGCTTGGCTCTGACTTGATCTTTGTTCCTCACATTCATGTCTCTAAATAATGTTACATAGATTTAAAACAAATATCCAAAATATGATCGTACGTTACTGATGTCTATAATCCTTACTCTCATTGCTGCTCTCATTACCTCCCGCATTGATTATTGCAATAGTCTCCACACTGGTCTTACCATGAAGAGACTCTCACCACTACAATCCATTTTGCATGCAGCTGTGAGACTAATCTTTCTTGTTCATTGACTGCTGATCCGCTCTGTCGGTTCTTCCGATGGTTACCTGTGCTCTACCCTAGTCAATATCAAATACTTTACTTGCACACAAGGCCATAAACCAAACCACACTAACATATATCTCTTCTCTTATATCAAAATATCTCCAAACCAAAGAGTGGATGATGCAGGAAGTTTCTTGGGTCGGCCGTGTGGCAGCGGCAAAAATGGTCCTACTCCCCAAGCTAATGTACCTTTTTCGTACAATCCCTAGACCTTTCCCTGAAGCTCTGTGTAATAAATTTAACCGCCTATTATCCAAATACATCTGGGGCGGGGCAAGGCCGAGAATAGCCAGATCAACTCTGACTCTGGCCAAAAGTGTAAGGGGGGTGGCATACCCAGACTTGGAAAAATACCACTCGGCGTGCATGCTTGGCCAGATTAGAGACTGGTTTTCTAGAGATGCTCCCAAACCGTGAGTATCCATAGAACAGAACGCAGTTCTACCTTTCTCCCTATCAGATCTTCCCTGGATGCCAGGGCCTTGGCTATCCGTGAGGCCAGGAACTGTAGAGCGATTCAGACGACCTTGTCCGCTTGGCACGGTCTAATCCATAGCACTCAGGATAAGGCGCTGCCCACCCCACAGTTATCTCTCCATTCCATAGCCCTGACGATTCCGGACCTACAGCTAAACACCTGGCGAGATTTAGGCCTTCAGTCCATACAGGATGTTCTTCTTGATGGGACTGTAGCCCCCTTCTCCCTCCTCCAATCTAAATACAACATCCCGAAGCAGGATTTTTACAAATATCTGCAGATACGGAATTGGTTGCAGAAACACATGCCAAAAACCCCAGATCAGAGTGGTCTCCCTAAAATCCTATCATTTCTCCTCACTTCCCAATCTATGAAAGGGAATATCTCTAGGTGGTATCAATATTTACTCAGCGTACAGCAGAAAGTGAAGTTCCCAGCACAAGTTAAGTGGGAGAGGGATCTTCCTAACACTTTCGACGAAGAGATTTGGGAAGCTATCTTTAAATCGTGCTTTAAGATCTCTAATTGTGTTAACCACTCAGAAATGTTTTATAAATTGATTCATAGAATGTACTTCACCCCGGTGCGGTTACATACAATTTGGCCAGATGTCTCAGCTAGCTGCTGGAGGAATTGTGGAATGACGGGAGACCTCTTGCACATCTTTTGGCGCTGACCTGCAATTTACTCACTCTGGAGCGAGGTTTTCCTACTTATCTCAGAGGTACTAGGGGTAGCTGTCCCAAGGGACCCTCTAGTGTTGCTATTCCACTATCTCCCCAAAGATACGATTGGAGAAGACAAATACCTCCTGGGACATATCCTGATAGCCACAAAAGCTACCTTGGCTTATCTGTGGAAATCACCCGAAATCCCTAACATTTCAATGATTATAAATAAGGTACACAAACATTTCGTTTTCGAGACAGTTGATCACAGTTTTTCCACACTGACCCCATCTATACACACAAAGTGACTTAAGTGGTCCAAATATAGGGAGAGAACGGGTTGCCCCTCCATGCAAAATGTCCCGATTGGTCTGTCTTCCCTCAGATCTCCTAGTTCAAGCCCAGGGGCTCCCGTCCTGACTTGTGATTGGCTCTGTAGGTCGTTTATAACTTGTTGATGTTGAGACATTGTGAACCTGATGTATTTCCCCCTTCCCCATACCCCTCCCTCCCAATCTCTCCCTGTTTTTTTTTTCTGTACCCCCCCCCATCCCCCTTTCAACTTCCTCAAATACTGTAATTGTCTTATATCATGTTGATATTTTGTGCAACTAAAACAAGAAATATTTTCTCAATAAAAATCTAATGTTAAAAAAAAAAAATATATATCTCCAAACCCGACCTCTTTGCTTATGACAAGATATATGTCTATCATCCACACTCATTACTTGCTCCCATTCCCGAACAGGGTGCACCCTCTCCTAGTCTCCAAACCTTCAAGTGTTCCCTGAAAACTCAACTCTTCGGGCAGCTGATCAAACTCCAGAACCAGCCACATGACCTTCATATACCTTTCCTATCCAATGACATCCCCACTGTGCGGTCCACACATATCCTTACTTACTTTCTCTTTCTTCACTTTCCATCCTCCTGACTCCAGGCCAACGTTGCCGTGTGACCACATCATACATCACACCGAGATCCTTTTCAATCTGGTGAACCATTATGCAATAGATAACACCTCTCATTGCCTATTTCCCTATACAGTGTAAGCTTGCGAGCAGGGCCTTCCAACTCTATATCTAGATCTACATCTAGTGTTCACACTTGGCTGTTTAAGCGGGGCGCCGCGTCCTGGCTGATTTTTAAAGGGCAAAACGCACCCTGCCCGTTTTGCGGCGCCCTGCTAAAAGAACCGAGCCTGTCCGTCCCCGCTGCAGGCTTTTGCATGCCCCGTAGAGACTTCGTCGGGCTGGCCAGCCAACATTCGTGATGTTGCCGGTCAAGCCCGCCCATATTCGTGACGTTGCCGGTCCCGCCCACATTTGTGCCATCGCCGGGCGGACACGCCCACATTCATGGTGTCGGCAGGCAGGCCCGCCCCTCCGCGTTCAAAGTGCCCCTCTTCCTCCAGCACTCTGCCCTCCTGGGATGCTGGAGTGAACACTATACATCTGTCTGAAAATTTGCTGTGTTATAAAATAAATGTTTTAAAATGTAGTATTATTACTAGTAATAATAATAATAATCATACTTCTGGCCTAAAACACTTAATTTATATACTGTAGGTAAAGACAAAAAGTAAGTAATATGTAAGAGAGTATATTTCCTCCACAACAAAAAGAAAGAGACTGATTAAAATATCAGGGCTGGAATAATGTTTGTGGGGATCCCAGGGCGGGTGCCGGACGGGTTCCCGACAGTCATTTACCCGACGTCGGGATCCCGACTGTCAAAACGCTGACAGCCAGGTGCCCGACGGCCACCCGCTATTTCTCCTCATGGGGGTCCAGGACCCCCATAGAGGGAGAATAGAATAAGTGGCTTGCGTAGCGAGCCACCGCGCCCACTGCGCTCGCCATGCTGTCTGACTCCGGGCAGTCGGGATCCCGACGTCAAGATAATGACTGTCGGGATCCCGACTGTCGGAGTCCCGTACCACCCCCCCCCAGGGCAACTTATTTGTGGGAACCATACTAAAAAAAACTCTCAGTAAGATACAGTATATCAGTGGTGGTGTTAAAAAGTACTGTACAATGTGTAAATACAGGCTAGCACCATGTATGTGTTATTAGTACTGTAGAGCCCCAATTGTGTCACACAGAAATCACAGTTAAATATGAAGCCAGCTCCCCTGCCCCATTTGTGGATGTGTCTAGGCCCAGGCTTTTACAACCAGTGTGCTGCGACCGGTTCAATTTTAAAGTGTGTCAGGGAGCAATGAGATGAGATTGTGGGAGAAATCTGATATGGACAACCAATCAGAATCTACTTCTTATTTTTGTAGCACCTTCTAGAAGATAATAGATAGTATCTGATTGGTTGCCCATAGCAACAATACATCTGAAGTAGAACTCCCATCTTAGTAAATTTCCTCCGGTATATGTTATGGGGAGAAATGTAGTTATTGTTTTCTGTAGAGGCCAGTTTATGTGATTTTTTTTTTTGGGGGGGGGGGGGGGGGGGGGCTCAGGCATGTTCGGCTATGTTTGTGGTTGCTCGGGTATTGGGGATAGTGTCTACTGTTCATTCTAGCACACGCTATCTTTAAAAACCCATGCAGTTCCTTTTCCCTGCCTGGGGTGTCGCTGTCTGCTGTGGTGTTTCTAGCACAGGTCTGGTTTGCATATCAGTGCTTATATACAGACCACACTGTGCAAAGAGAACTACGGCAGACAGTGACACCCCAGGCAGGGAAGAGGAACTGCATGGGTTATCAAAGATAGCGGGTGCTAGAATGAACACTAATTGGGGCACTCGGGTACTCGAGTGTTCGGGCTCCCAGGCTATCGGTGGGAGGGAGCAGTTGCAGGAGGGGTGGCATGCAGTTGATGGGGTAAGCGACACGTGTGTGGGGGTGCACACCTACATGTCAGTGGCATGCACATAGGGTTACCACCTCATCCCTTTAATTCCGGACACATATTAATTACACAGGTTCTGTGGCTGGCTGACTTCAAGACTCCATTTCACCTGGTTTTAAACTGCCACAGAACCTGTGTAATTAATGTGTGTCCGGATTTAAAGGGATGAGGTGGCCACCCTACATGCACAGAAACCTTCCTGGGAAGCCTACGGCGGCAGTGCAGCTCAGTACGGAAAATATCCAGGCATACAACCGAATAAGTTCAAATGTTTCTGAAATGTTAAGATAAATATTTGCCAAAATGTACTTTTTTGCACAAAATCTTTTGTCCAGAAAGGACGGACAGACGGACGGACGGGGAGTTCAAGGGAAATCTTAAGATCCCTTTCTAGTGTGTGGCCAATCTATCTTTACAACCGCCAGAGACTAGAGAGTGTAGTGTAGATAATAACAGGGCCTTGAACATTTACTGTGTTGGTTACTGGTCTGCGGTAAATAAACCGCAGTGGAAAAGCTAGGATATTGGTGGAGCACCATCAAATGCACTCATTTGGTGATCTATAGAAGAGAAGGCACCTACTGTACATACAGTATGCAATGGTAAATTGAAGCGGCAATACCCAACATTGGCACAGCTCCGGAACAGCACCCCCTCTGTCCAGAGACTGTACTGTACGAGTCTCCCTCATCCGCTGCTGCTATGTAGAACTTTATAAGATGTTTGTCTCCAAATTGGTAGAGCAAAAGCAGGCAGTCCCCAGACTCCCAACTGATTAAAGTATTTCCCTATGTAACAGCAAAAAGCATCTTAATTATCTGCAAAATCTCACAGTTCCTGTAGCTCACACTAATGAAGTGATACATTATGAAGTCTGGTTATGTAATATTCATGACGGATATGCTAAGTTTATATCAGGATGAGCACAGAACATCTCCCTGAATTCACAAATATTTAATCAACATGAACTATTTAGGGTGCCAGGAGGTCCCCTATGTATTGCACACAGGTGGTGAAGGGTTAAACTCAAGCCTATAAGCTCCATGCAGGCAGCTGCCCTCTGCAACAGGCAATGGACGAGTGTCAGTGGCACCTTGTGAAGGATTATAATTGTTTGTTAGCTGCAGATATCCAGCAATCAAAGGGAAGTTCAGGACCTGCTAGGTAGAAACAGAGATGCATCTAACAATGGTGCGTACCCGCTTCATAATGGGTGTCACCACACCCACCTCCTGCAGTACTAAACCCACCCAACTGTGCTGCTGAGTACCCTGCTCCTTCCACAATATAACTCTTAGACTGTGGCTACCTTCTGCCTGCATTCACATCACGTTACTGTTCTGATCACAGAGCTGACCTCACTAACACATCTCTCTTCTGGTGTAACGGAAGGTATAATGGTTAGCATTACTGCCTCACAGCACTGAGGTCATGGGTTCGCTTCTCACCATGGCTCTAACTGTGCGGAGTTTGTATATTCTCCCCATGCTTGTGTGGGTTTCCTCCGGGTACTCCGCTTTCCTCCCACAATCCAAAAATACGGTATATTGGTAGGTTAATTGGCTCCCAACAAAAGTAACCCCAGTGTGCTTGTGCATGAGGCAGGGAATATATATTGTAAGCTCCAATGGGGCAGTGAATGATGAGATTGGTCAAACATTCTCTTTAAAGTGCTGTGGAATATGTGTGCGCTATAATGGATAATAATAATAATCTCTCATCTCCTGATGTATTCAAAGCTGTTAATGAGTGCTACTGGCTGCAGGGTGCTGTGAGTAAACAACGTCGCTGTCCGAAGGGTCCTGCTCATCTCACTATATAACACTTAGCTCAGGTTTCCTGCTGCCTCTATTCCCCTCCTAACATGCCACTGCCCTTATTACTTCCCTGAAATTAAGGTCAGCCCTGTCATCTCCTGATATACTCTGTGCTGCTGGGAAACACTTCTCTTTCCACTCTGTAACTCTCAGGGCCAGATGTACTGCACTGCGCAGTGGAGGAAATCGGTGAGGGTAGCGAAGGGAAGCCCATAGCCCATATGAAAATGCAGTAAAAACCGAGAAACCTTTTTTTACGGCATTTTTTGTTTGGTGCATCTTGCCCTAAGTCACTGTCACATACAGGATACAGCCCTCACTAACACAACACTCACCTCCTGATATACTCTGTGCGGTACTTATGTAATATCTGGGCTCCCATTTTTCTTATGAGACCGCGTGCGCTCGCCACGCTTCGGGCACGGTGGCTCGCTGCGCTCGCCACACTATATAAAATCAACTCCATGCGTAGTTGGATAGTAGAGGTATGAAAAAATGGGGTGCATTTAGCATGGGAGCCCAGATAATACATAAGTACCCTCTGTGCTGCTGGAGAAACCTGTATCTTCCACTACACAAGTTTAATGACAGGTACTTAAACAGTGGGTTATGGATTCACTGACGGATGAAGATATACATTACCTCTAGACAGATTCCTTGCTCAAACAATAGACAGATAGATATCAGAGCTCTCACCTGAGTTATTATTAGGTAATTCCAGGAGACTGCTTACAGCGCCAACAGTTAGGGGGCCACTGCCGGCCCAGGGCAAACTGAGAAGGATGCAAATGTACAAAATGCACAAGGAACAAAAGTGAAGCCGAAGTTTCCAATAGTCAGAGCACAAAGAGATGGAACTCTTTATTAAAATTACAGTGACATGTACTTTACATGAGTTGGGGGGGGGGGGTGTTCGCACATCGCCGCACTCCGCATTCATAATTATCGCATATGCAGTAACATATGCGATAATTATGGCAAAGTACAGCTCTTGCGTTAAGAGCTGTCCTTTGCGATAGTCAGCGGGTCCCATGGGGACACGGCGGCTCTCCCATTCCTCCCTTACCTGGCGCAGCTGCGCTGGGCTCTCCTTCTCCCTGCACCCGGAAGAGCTCTGTGCTGCCTGGACACAGGTGAGAGAGGGGGCGATGCGGGGCAGCGAGGGTCCATGCGGGGCGGCGGTGGGTCGGTGCGGGGCGGCGGAGGGTTGCGGTAGAAGCCCATAGATTTTTCTGGCAATGCCCCCCCACCGGGGGATTCTTACAGCATCCCAAAATGCTGTAAAAACCCCGATAATGGGGTTTTTACCGCATTTTTAGCTTAGAGAATCTCCCCCTTGATCCTTTTCATGTTCACTATGCAAACTTTGGGTGGAACATGAACCACGTGTTATAATTTATTAGCGGAGCATTTTATATTACGAGACAGCAGAATGAGAGGTACTTGTGTAATATCTGGGCGCACGACTTTTTGATCGGGTCGGAAAAATCGCATTGCATCGCATGCGATGGATGCGATTTTCCATTGGATTCAAAGTTAAATGGTCCCTGTTCATACCCCCACTATCCAAGTGGGCATGGAGTTGATTTTATATAGCGTGGCGAGTGCAGCGAGCCACCGAGCCCGAAGCGTGGCGAGCCCCGCACGGGGACGCGGAATACATAAGTAATCCGCGTCCCCTCGCCATGCTTCGGGCTCGGTGGCTCGCTGCGCTCGCCACGCTATATAAAATCAACTCCATGCCCACTTGGATAGTGGGGGTATGAACAGGGACCATTTAACAGTGAATCCAATGAAAAATCGCGTCCATCGCATCGCATGCGATTTCGTTGCATGCGATGCGATTTTCCCAAAAATCGCGTTGCATCACATCTGATTGCCTTAAGTTAAGGCATACAATCAAACACATCGGGCGCCCAGATATTACACAAGCACCGAATGAGATCTTGGGCGGGATTCACTAATAATCCCCGGTGCACATCGCCGGCATTCGCATTGTTAATAATCGCATATGCATTAACATATGCGATTATTAACTCAAAGGCGATGTCCGGCGATGTGCAGCGGGTTCCCCCCTCCCTGCCTGCACCCTTAACTGGCTTTAAGGGCTCAGTTTCCTCCTCCCTGCACTCAGAAGAGGTGCAGGGAGGAGGAGGTCACTGGTGAGGACACAGGTGAGGGGGGTGCGGATCTGCGGGGGGGGCGCGCGGGGCGGCGGGTGATGCGAAGGGAAGCCCATAGGCTTCCATGGGGTTATGCCATCTAGAACTGGCGTAACCCCCCCGCAGTGAAGCCCCGGCGGTGGGGCTTTGCTGCATATGAAAATGCGGTAAAAACCCCGAAAACTGGGTTTTTACGGCATTTCCAGTTTGGTGAATCTCGCCCCTTATGTCTCGTATTTTGTATTTGAATGACAAATTATTTGTAGCTGCGATGCGTCCACTATTAAATCTGTGCTATCCAGCAGGCACGGCCTTTGATACCTATCAGAATCCATCTCTATCCAGCAAGATCAGCAAACGCAGCTGTCAGTAATGAGCACGCAATCTGCTAAGGATTAAACGCTAGGCAAAGAATTGTACAATTGTGGATATTTTACATCTGTACTTTGCTCTTTTGTGAAGAACATGGGAATTGAATCATGTTGCCTAAACTTCTAGTCATTATGATGTGAAAGGCAATACTGCTGTTCTCAGGCAGATGCGGCACTTCATCTGTCTGTGTGTGCCGGGAACACAAGCAATTACTGGCCATTATTTTACATGATGTTACCAGTACTGACTTATCTCACGGCTGCTACGCTGGGAGGAGGAACATCGCCACCAGACGAGGTTGCAGTTATATTGCTAATAAGTCAACAAGTTCCCAAAATTAGATCCTCTTTGTGAGTAGCCCCCGGAAGATGTCCCAGGGAGGAAACTGAAGACATATCGGCCTATGTCAGCTTATACACACTGCACTCAAATTACAAATTGTTACCCTATTAGAAGGACAGTTACATGCTCTCTAATGGCCATCCAAGCCCCTGTGGGGCCTGGTCACATACCCATGGTAACTGGCTACACCCCTTAAGCATGGGCCCCTTCCCCTCCAATTCCACCAATGGAACGGTGATGTCCCAGTCTGACACAGTGATGAAAGTAGGGAGCACACCACAAGTCCACACACCCTCTATATGAGGCCACACCCCCTTTTGGATGCAGGCACCAGTGCTGTGCACAGGTTCCCTTTCTGGATATTGCATGTATGGGGAAGTATGCACTGGTTGGTGTATATAGCTAGAACAATAGAATTAGCTTTGTGAAACTCTGGGGTAGATGTTAGGTTAGTCGTTTTGTTCAGTGGCGTAGCTACGTTTTGGGCGCTCCCTCGCCGTTAGGGGGGGGGCCCCCTACCTCGCCACCGCCCCGCCAAGCACCCCTACCCCCCTGCCTTGCCGCCCCGCGGCCTCGCCGCCTATGCAAACCCCCCCCCCCCCCCAATCCCCCACAGACTTACCTATCGCGCTGGTCCCGGCGGCTCCGTTCTTCTGCTGAGGACCACCACAAAATGGCCACCCCCATACAGCAGACAGTTTCAGAGAACTGTGTGCTATATGGGGGCGCCCATTTTGTGGTGGTCCTCAGCAGAACGACGGAGGCGCCGGGACCAGCGCAATAGGTAAGTCTGCGGGGGATTGGGGGGGGGGGTTTAACTATAGCACCGCAGCCCCCGGCGCCCCCCTGCGGTGGTTGCGGTGCTATAGTTACGCCGCTGGTTTTGTTGCAACTAAGATGTGTCTTATTGACATTGCTATGAATTCCGTGAACACACACTTCTGAAGGGTATTTACAGTTGGTCTGTATACATGAATATACTGTATGCAGACCTTGCAATTGTCCCAAATCCGGCATTACCGCCACAATTCTAAGGCACTGATCAGTCCAGGCTTATGGGAAACGTAGAATGACTTTACCAATAAGGTGGTAGGTATAAACCTTACTCTAAATTAGTAATTTTATAAATATATTTGTAGCATGTCACCTCTGGCCACCTCCGAATGATCTGAACACTTTACTCAGGGTAAGGTCTTACCAGTGCCCCTACCTCTACTCCTTATACTGTACTGTAAGGATTCTATTACTCCTGTCTGCTTGTGTAGCTTCATGTATTCTGTAATCATGTATGAGGAAGATGAGATACAGTATACTGCAGCTGGAGCTTTATAGTCGGGTGGATGATAAGATTATGATGACATTTTCTCTATTTGTTTTCTATAAGGCAATTTTTGATGCCGAATTCGCTCCATCCGCAGTAATAGAAAGGACAGGCAGGATGACATCACTTGTAAGGTAAATGACATTCAAGATGATGTGTTCAAAAATAAGGTGTCATGCGAATGACATTAATAAAGTTTAAACAAATTATTTAAAAGGAAAATGCACAATTTGCAACAGATAAGGAAACTTGTACATAATATATTAAGCCAGGTATGAACTGATTAAATTATCAGGCTCTGGCTCAATGACCAGGCAAATGAGATGCCTAATCAGTGGCGTAACTATGAAGCTTTTGCTTTAGGTATACACAGGTCTGATATTAGGGTAACTTTCTGGAATTTCACCAACTTTATAAAACTGTAATATAGGAAAAGTATATTTGTGCTACCAAATTACATGTCCATGTTCTCTGAAAGACCTAGAAATAAACAATATTCCTGCTAAAGCAACACAAGTTCTCTATATATCAACAACATAGTTACAGCCTCTAAACAAACTACGTAGTATTTTTAAAAAATATATATAAATGAAGCTAATCAAATGATTCCAGACATCTGCATTATGCTACAAATAAAAGTATGTTTCCATCTCCTGGTCCGATGAACCAGTCTAACGAGTTAATCCAATTACAGCAAATTGTGGGCAATGCCCTTGGTGTGGGACACAGCAATTGGCTTAATTCTGTCTCTAATGTGCCCCTAAATTGCACATCTCAGGGGTGGTGCAAAGTTGTTCCTTTCCTTTGCTCCCAGCACTGAATTGGCTCCAGTATTAGAGATCTGGCATTTCAACAACAAAAGAACCAGACAATTGAGAGAATAATGTACAGTACATCTAGTGTTATACGGACATAATAGAGGTTGACCTAATGAGCTTTCTACAGTATATAGAACAACTTACTTATTCCAAGCTTGTCGGAGGTTCTTAGGGCTGTACTGTGTAAACCGCTCTGTAAAACACAAACGGGTCATTCAGAAGTGTATCATAGAGTCCGTTAGAACCATTATATAACTACAATACATACAGTCAACAACATGATATAACCCAGTGGTGCCCAAACTGTGCGGCTAGGCTCCCTGGGGTGCCTCGGAGCACTTGCGGGGGTGCCTCAGGTTGGTGGTCCAGAACCAATTCAAATTAATTATGGTTAATGAAATAGGCAAAATCAGTGCTTGTGGCCACCATTTATAAAATATGTGGGTAAACAGAAGTGAATCCTGTTCCCCACCACATAACTGGACCTAAGGATACATTTCAATCACAACTAATATTTGTTTCTGAAATTCTCAGTAACTAACTTTTGGTCTAGGGGTGCAGCGAAAAATATTCTGATACTGTAAGGTGCCGTAATTAAAAAAGTTCGGGAACCACTGATCTAACCAATGCCAACGGTGGTAGTACTTACTGCAACTGAATAATATAAAGAACTCTGATATAAACATGTATATATAAAAGTATATATATGCTTTTATTAATAAAACTATATATACACCAGTACATTCAACAATCCCACAAAGAACAAGAAACAGTAGTTTACAAGTAGTACCAATCTGCAATATAAGTGGCTATGTAGACGGTGTACATTTACGGCTTTGTACAAACAACCATCAGTTCTAAAGTATTCAACAAGTTCTAAAAGTGCATATTAAAGTAACAAAACACACACGGTGAACGCCCAAAAGGTTATGGTCGGCATGCTCTAAACCAGAAATGCGGTAAAAACCCTATTATCAGGTTTTTTACCACATCTCTGGATTCTCTAACCCCCCTCCACAGTGTCAGCGCTGCAGAGGGAATCGCCAGCAAAAGGATTTGTCACGGATCCCTCCCAGCATGCCCCGCGGCCGGCGCCGTGCTCTGCGCATGCACAGATGGACTCCCAGGACTCAAACCCGGAAGTCCAGCGCCGAGGCCGCGTTGCAAGGGACAGCTCTTATCGCAAGAGCTGTCCCTTATGTTAATTTGATAGGATTACCTGGTTTCAAAACTGAATGCAGTTATGGCAGTATGGACTTCTACAGCAGTATAATTGTATTTGCATAATACGGTATAGTAATAAATTATATTTATTACTAGAATAGTGTTTTATTGACATTTGACCAGTAGGTGGCGCAGTCCCAGTGCTTTATTCGGCTAATATTTGCCTTTCAGGAGTACCCAGCAGTTTTTACACTACTCTATATAATAATATTTGGGGCAACCAATTGTAGTATCTTATTTGATTGCAATGGTTTTCTGCCTAACGTATTCCGTGACACCTTGAGATAACCCCCCAGGTATGACCAATTCCTTGGCGCTCCTAAAACCTAGACTGCTCAGGCTTCTCCCCAAAAATACCCCAATGCTCTGTCTGATAGTGTCCATAGTTGTCAAGTTGCATTCATTTTATGTTTTTGTGTGTGCAATCCCTACATGGGGCATCTGTATATTGAGCCGTGTGTGTGTGGGTTGCCTGCGGGTGCTCCTGGTTCCTCGTACAACCCAAAAACTTACTGGCTTCCGTCAACAAATGTATGTGTGTATGTATATGCATTTTAAAGGGACGATTTCTTAGCATTTGCAGCTGTTATCCCATTGCCGCTTTAACAAAATAGGAAAACTCTCAAAATGTCTCCATTTGGGTTCTCGCACCCTATTATGTTTGGCCCATCATTATTGTTTTTGTTTCGATAGTCAGTGAAACCCGGCGCTGTTCATTCTTTTTCCAAATTAGCTCTGACTCCTTCCAGCTGAGTCTTCGCCCTGATCCGCCCACTTCAACACCCACTTTAACATGGAATTCGAAGGTCCCCAAGTCAGAACATCTTGCAGGCATGGCCAGATTATAAGACACATGGTTTTGGGACTGATCAAGGGCCTCTAGTGAGATACGAAGAAGCTTTGGTTAATGTTGTGTGGGTGTGGCCAGTATTATGTGGGTGTGGCCAGTTTCATGTGGGCGTGGCTAGTGCCGCTTAGGCCTGTATACTCCGTTACATGTGCTCCCTCAAAATAGTAAAAATGGAAATTCAGGTTTTTTATGTACACAGCTGGTTATCGCCATACCAATATGATAAATGGCCAACTGTATATTTACGTGGGTGCCTGGAGCTGTAGTCCCCTTTTCCCTATTGCTATCCTGGCTCTGCTTGCAGGTACACTGACTTTTCCTGCAATAATTTAATAAGTCTGTGTTCTCATTAATCTAGATACAGCTGACAAGATGGCTGCCTCTGATTTTATTTCTGGACATCTCTTCTTTGGCTGCATGTCTGTGACATAGGGAAGGCAGAATGTTGCTGCATTATAGAGTGTGACACATGTCTCAGAATGGAATCATTGCAAACCCTGCACATTACTGTTACTGTTGTTAATGACTGGTGCAGGTGCCATACCTCCTGCTGCTCACCCTGCGCTGCACCTGGAGGTTTAAATTAATTGGACCATTTTGAACTGCTCTCCTGACATTGGGAAAGTCACGGAAGGAATAAGACGCGGCATTAGCAAATTGAAGCAAAACTTCAACAATTTCCATTTTTGTTGTTATCTATTACTTTTTATGTTGTTCATACATGTGTTATGCATCAGCATTTACAGAGAATTATTTTGGGTATATATTAATTTTGGTTAATTAAGCGGAACTCTCTGGTTTTATCGCACCCCCATCTGAGAATTTTCCTCTGGCTTTGTTCACTAAAACATTGATGAAAGCAGAGTATTGGGTGGGCACATATAGACCTGAATCAGGCGGTAGACTCTAGAAGAACAATTAAGTTCTGTAGGCATTGAACCAACTGTTGTTGTCAATTTTCTGACTGTCCCAAGCGACAATACTTTGAAGCAATTCCACAGAAAGTTCCTGACTGCTGCTTGGATCCATCGGGCAGTGCAAACTTGAGATTCAGCCAATCAGCGTCCGGACAGTATTTAATTTTTTTTTTAAATTCAACAGCGCTTCCTGCTCCGCCGCCCAGCAAATAGTGTTACTTAGTTCACAGCCGCTGCATGGACCCCACTGACCCAGCGCCGCAGAGATCCCGCTGGCTGCCCGGGGATATACATGCAATAAATTGAATGTGATTTATTGCATTTAATTTGGCACAGCAAGTGAAACTGGTCTGACTTGTCCTTAGGACAAGTTGGACTAGTGTATGGGGGCCTATAGGGGGTGAATGGATTCCAAGAGGGTAACTTTAGGGTGAAATTGAGCAGGCTTAATGAAGTTTCTGCTCATGAAGAGATAATCGGACAAAGGGAACATTAGGAATTGAATAAACAAAATGGTCACAGTCCCAAATAACGTCTTTGGAGCTACTATCTTGCGTAGAGGGAAAGTTTAAGATATGTGGATCCAAATAACATATTTGGATGTTGATAAAACATGAATACAGGAGAAGAATATGTTCCATCTGTCAGGAGCAAGAAATGTCCAGAACAGGTTCCAATTGGTTAGGCGCATGCTATGGTTTGGAGGGAAGAGTGGACGTCGCAGAAGTCTGAATATAGGAGGCAGACTAAAGTTGAAGTAGATGTCTTGGGCAAATACAAAGAACTACAAAGTCAAGCCAAAAGAGTGACAGCTGCATGTAACCTAGAAGGCACCAGAATATGTTGGCCAGGAGGACCTTTGCATGGAAAACTCCATAACCAGAAAATTCAAACATGGGAACCTCTTCAAACTTGCAATGACACTAAGCTTAGTAGGCTTTGCGTGGCGGGTATGAAATCAAAACAATTGTATTGCCAATTGTACACCTTACGTTTCCTATACAGAGATGTTTCCAGATGCTCAGCCCAAATCAAAGGAAGTAGACCTAGGTCATATCTGGTGACACAAGTGCCTCAAAACCGGACTTATCTGATTCTTTTATACTCAACATAAACCTTCTGAGCACCTAATGGCTAGAATCTTAATAAGCTTCTAATCAATCTATTACTTATCTGTATGTCCCAGCTAATATTATTGCACAAACATGCAAAGGAGAAAGAATGGTGGTAAGCAACCTCACTGCTCGCCAAGGGCCTGAGCCAGATGCATGTACGTCCACTTTGGAGATATATGTATCTTACAACTGCATAGGGCGGTATTCAATGAGGATTTTGGCGATGTGCACATTCGCCACTGATCGCCGCGTCCCGGAGCCTCGACGGCTCCAGTATTCAATGAGTCAGGGGCTCGCTGCCCCTGACCGGCGAATTTTAACTCCTGCAGCGATGCCGCAGGGACCCTGAGGACGGTGGCAGGCAGGGAGATGGAAGTCTCCCTGCCTGCCACAGAATGTTTGTGGGGGGGAGGTGGGCTCCCCGGGTGCCAGGCAGCACAGGCTGCCCCCCGGCGGTGCCAGCAGGGGACCGGGTACATTCATTACACCCGATCATGCATATGTAATGATCGGGTGAAGTGAATATATGAATATCTAATGAGAGGCTCGGCTCCGGCCCCCTGCTGGCTGGTCTGTGTAAAAAAAAATATATATATATATTTTTTAATTAAATATATATTCATGTGCTTACAGCACATGAATAAAAATAGCATGCCCCTCCTCAGAATAAAATTCCTGATTTTTTGACACCAAATGTAAAATGTTATTTTAAAAGTTCACATTTCACTTCACCATAAAAAGATAGCGATTGCTACTCTGTGAATCATGGTGAAAAAAACCTTGAAATGTATTCGCCATCTGGTCATTGAATAGGGTGATTCTTTTTTTCGCATGCGCAGACTCTTGGTGCGAGCGGGCACGGTGAAGTGCATATTCGCCATCCCATTTGCACCTTGGGTAGGGGGAACAGCCCATGGGAACCCCCAACATTTCATGGGTGTTTCCATGGCAATGGCTCGAAGACGCGGTTGCGGGGAGGGGGGGGAGGTTGGCCAGGCAGCTGAAGTCAGCGTATGATTTTCCCCCAGCATCCAAGGCTGCGAATGGATGATTATGCAAATTATCCATTTGCAGTCCTGCGGGGGATCATGGCTCACGTGGGGGGGGGGGGGGGGGGGGGGCGGAGGGCGGTCATGCGGGCGGCGTCTGTGGGACTTGCAGCCTTGGGAGTCAACCAGAATAAGGTCCTATGTGAGAGGCTGGAAGTGGATGCCAGGAAGATCTCTGTACCTTTGTACTGTATCTACTTGATATGCTCTCTCAGCTTCTCTGGAGAATCTCAGTACAGCATTCCAAGCATCAGAACCAGGGACTGAGTCATGTTTGTATTGAATTACAGCGGTGCAATTCTGTCTGATGCAAACTCTAATGCCGCAGGTAGGAAAAAAGATGCCTCCTATTAGCATAGGTGAGGATCCAAGTGGCCTCGGATCGCCATCGCGATGATCGGTTACAGCCATACACTTTCACAGACACCTGCATGATCCGGACACCGGGTCCATGAAAAAGAAGATATTTTAAGAATCGCTGCAGCTACTTAGTTAGTTGTGGACAACTCTGAACACCGGTGGGGCGATTGGAGATTTCCCCATGGGAACGCCCAGCGTTTCATAGGCGTTCCCATTCAAATCGTCCTGTGATGCTGGGGGCAGCTGGCATCACCGGATGTCAGCTGCTCGCCCACTTCCTCCTGAGGGTGCATGCATATATAGGTGACCTGAGAGTCACTTAGCTATGCCTGCACCTTCGCCATCATTCGATGGTCTGAGACCTGAGACACAAAAAATTCCGCCAAAACATGAAAAGCTCCACCCATTGTGGTTTATATATTTCCCTTTCACTGATAGGGCCATGTGTACTAAGCCTTGAAAAGTGAAAAAGTGGAAAGTGACGAAGCACCAGCTCCTGTCATGTTACAGACAGTTTGAAAAATGACAGTTGGGAGCTGGTTGTTAGTTAATGTCTCAACTCTATCGCTTTCCAAGGCTTATTTCACCTGGTCCTTAATGCCATACACAAATATTTGCCTGTATGGCTTATGCTAATGTCTGGGTGATTAGATCATACTGGTTTTATGATGTCACAGTCCCAGCCAGAGCACTGGTAACCCATGGCAACACACAACGGTTCATTCTGTTGCCTGGTCTTGACTTGTGCAGTCAGTATTCTTTGAGTTCGTGATATTTGGTGTTATATTAATTTCTTCATAGTGTGATAGGAGAGGAGGAAGGAGGAAAGAGAGAGGAAGGAGGAGTCATCAGGAAGCAGCCATGAGCTGCTTCCCATTTAGCATGTGCTGGCCGTTCTATAGCAGCCAGGTAAGTGCATTGTTATTTCTATTTGTACTTTGGTGTTTGCACAATTAGGGTTTTTCATGGATATTGAAACGGGTGGAGCTAACCTGATAGTGGGCGTAGACCGTGGATTTGTCCCAATTTAGTAAGGCTAAATGTCAGGAGGTGTCTGCCCAAATCTGATTAAGCGAATGAGTTATTCATTATTTATAGTATTGTCGGGGATTGTGGGCACTTATATTATGCCCACATTGCACTTCAAATAAAGTCCATCACTTTATCTTTTCCCCATTCTTGTATTGTATTTGCTAATACCTATGGTCAGTTGTGTAACACATGTGGATACTGATCCTACTAGTGGGGCATTGTTACTCCAGATTATAAAAACATATTTATCTGAATTTAATTGTTATATCATGACAGGAGACCAGGGGGGGGGGGGGGGGGGGGGTTGATATTCACTGGTCCTTTTTCTCATGCTCATCTGGCCCCCAGATTTAGCCATGTAGAGCAGCTTGACCCGATAAAAGTAGTGGACACATTACTTTTACATAAATGCCAACACCAGCAACTGGTTGCAACCAAAATGGAAAATAATTCAATAAATCCATTGGACACCATCTATTGGCTGCCGGCGCAAAAAACAACTGGATTCCACCCAATATGACAAGAAGGGATATGTGTGTATAGCGTAAATGTCATTTATCATTTCTGTTTTCTTTATTTAAGGTGACGCAGAGTCATGTCTCCCTACTGCTGTCAGAAATGGAGAAACTGACTCTGCCCACAGTGATTCTGATGGCTCCATTACCCTCGGTGAAAATAACTGAGGAAGAACCCCGGGAGAGGCAGATGCCCCCGGCAGAAGCAGATGCCCTCGGAACCCAGGGTGAGGCAGGCACCCCTGGGGAGAGGCAGACGCCCCCTGCGCCCCGGGAGAGGCAGGCACCTCCAGCGCCCCGGGAGAGGCAGGCACCTCCAGCGCCCCGGGAGAGGCAGGCACCTCCAGCGCCCCGGGAGAGGCAGGCACCTCCAGCGCCCCGGGAGAGGCAGGCACCTCCAGCGCCCCGGGAGAGGCAGGCACCTCCAGCGCCCCGGGAGAGGCAGGCACCTCCAGCGCCCCGGGAGAGGCAGGCACCTCCAGCGCCCCGGGAGAGGCAGGCACCTCCAGCGCCCCGGGAGAGGCAGGACCCTCCAGTGCCTCGGGAGGGGAAGGCACCACCATCGCCTCGGCAGAGGCAGGCACCACCACCTCCCCGGGTTAGGCAAGCACCGCCGCCTCCCCGGGTGAGGCAGGCCCCCTCGTCATAGATGAATTCGCCCCCAATCACCACCTTTGGAGTGGCATGCGCCCCCAACCACCACCTTTGGAGTGGTATGCGCCCTCAACCACCACCTTTGGAGTGGCATGCGCCCCCCAATCAACACCTTTGGAGTGGCATGCGCCGCCAATCAACACCTTTGGAGTGGCATGCATCCCCAATCAACACTAATGGAGTGGCATGCACCCCTAACACCACCATCGGAGAGGTGCTTGCAGACACAATGTGTTTTATACAAATACAACTTGTGTAATAAAATAAGTGTTGTATAATGATACCGTTTCTCTTTCTTTTTTTTCTTTCCCCAATTGGAGCGCCTCTATGCTGAATGAATGCTTGGGAACTGCTGTGTCGTAATATGTAAAATAAAACAGAGCTGTACTGTACTTCTACTCATTTGAATATCAGCTCTGTAACCCATCAATTTCCTGTCTACAGACATAGAGGTTTTTGGTCCATCCAACAAGACAGACATAGACTGCGCCCGAATAACATCTGCACTGAGAAGAGCACAACAATAAAAAAAATATATATCAAGAGATAAAACAAAAAGCAGAGATTTTATTATCAGAACAGGAGAGGAGAGGCAACAGGACATTCACTTGTATAAATATAGCTCTGTCGCCAAGGTACATGTATATTAAGTATGCAAATTCATTATGGCGGCTGTCTATCGGTCACCGCAATTCTACTCAATCCTGTATAAATATCGGGCCGAGAAGTAGGCCCAAATCAGATGTTTGACATCTCCCTTGGGTCCTGTGCGCATCGGACCTGAGCCTGTGGTCGGACTTGCTGCCCGTCTGACCTCCGACTCGACCCCCCTACTGATGTCATGCCACTTCGGGAGTGTCCCTGGGCTCGGATGGCTATACACTGCTGCGATACATCGCATGCCGCTCGGGCGTGTCTCTGGGCTTGGATGGCTATACACTGCTGTGATACATTGCATGCCGCTCAGGAGTGTCCCTGGGCAGCTCGGATGGCTATACACTGCTGCCATATATCGCATGCCGCTCGGGAGTGTCTCTGGGCTCGGATGGCTATACACTGCTGTGATACATCGCATGCCGCTCAGGAGTGTCCCTGGGCAGCTCGGATGGCTATACACTGCTGTGATACATCGCATGCCGCTCGGGCGTGTCCCTGGGCAGCTCGGATGGCTATACACTGCTGTGATACATCGCATGCCGCTCAGGAGTGTCCCTGGGCAGCTCGGATGGCTATACACTGCTGTGATACATCGCATGCCGCTCGGGAGTGTCCCTGGGTGGCTCCGATGGCTATACACTGCTGTGATACATCACATGCCGCTCGGGAGTGTCCCTGGGCGGCTCCGATGGCTATACACTGCTGTGATACATCGCATGCCGCTCAGGAGTGTCCCTGGGCTGCTCCGATGGCTATACACTGCTGCGATACATCACGGTAGTGTATGGCCACCTTAAACCCTTCAAACAAGCCGGAAAGGACATGGATTTATTTACCAGCAGTGGCTCACGAGTATGGAAACCCAAACAGACCAGGTCTTAAGAATATCCATGCATAAGCACAGGACCCATTTACAAACCGCAGCCAGCAGCGGTGTCTATACCGCGGGACGGTGTACTCGAATACTGGTCTTCCAGGCCCCGTGACTTACCACAGTCTACACCAGCTGTCAGGTAAAAACATCCGGGCAACCACACACCGTCTGCCCGCACCTAGGGCCACACAGGGCGCTTGGACCTGACACTGCTGGAGCCTGCAGTTTACATTGATGGCAACTGTCGTTTCACATCTCACTGCGGAGGTTCAGTGGGAGAACATCAGGATCTCTGGAGTCGAGAGCTACTGAGAGAATTGCCCGTTATTGCTCATATTGAACAATCATATGTACAATAGACTTTTAACCCCTTCCTGACAGAGCCTGTTTTTGCCTTCCTGACAGAGCCCTTTTTTTCAATTCTGACATGTCTCACTTAAGTGGGGATAACTTTTTTTTGCTTTTACTTATCCCAGTGATTTTGAGATTGTTTTTTCGTGACACATTGTACTTCAAGTTAGTGGTAAATTTTCGTCGATACAGTCTGTGTTTTTTTGTGAAAAATACCAAAATATCGTGAAAAAATGGAAAATTTAGCGATTTGCAAAATGTTAAATTTTCTGCTTGTGAGACAAATAATCTTACCACTCAAAATAGTGAATAACTAACATAGACCATATGTCTACTTTATGTTGACATCATTATTTCAACTTCCTTTTAATTTTTTGGGACACTAGGAGGCTTACAATATGAATAGCAAATTCTCAAATTTTCAAGAAAATTTCAAACACTGATTTTTTTAGGGACCAGTTCAGTTCTGATGTGACTTTGAGGGACTTGTATGTGAGACACCCCCATAAATGATGCCATTTCAAAAACTGCACCCCTCACAGTATTCAAAACAGCATTTTGGAAGTTTGTTAACCCTTTAGGTGTTTCACAGGAATTAAAACAAAGTGTAGGTGAAATTTCAAAATTTCTTTTTTTTTGCAGATTTGCAATTTTAATACATTTTTCTAAGGAACACAGTACATTTTACTAGAGAAATGTGACTAAAAATTGATTCCCCCAATTCTTTTGTTTTCATAAATATCCTATATGTGGCCCTAGTGTGCACGGTGACCAAACCACAGGCTTCATAATAGAAGGAGCACCTACTTGATTTTGGAGCCTCCTTTTTATGAGATTATTTTTTAGGCACCATGTAGGTTTCTAGGCACCATAACATGCTAAAAGTTAGGAACCCCCCCACAAGTGACCCCATTTTGCAAACTACACCCCTCAGGGAATTCAGCTAGGGGTATAGTGTACATTTCAAACCCGCAGGGGTTTCACCAATTGTGGTACAACTGGGCAGTGAAAATGAAAAATTATTTTTTTTACACAAAAATGCAGTTCTGGCTCCAAATTTGTCATTTTCAGAAGGTATGAAGGAGACAAAGCACCCCAAAATCTGTGCCCCAATTTCTCCCGAGTACAGCAATGCCTCACATGTGACCAAAAAATACCAGTTGGGTGCATGGCAGGACTCAAAAGGGAAGGAGTGATTTTTGGATTTTGCAGCTCAGATTCTGGTGGAATTTTGGTGGGTGCTATGTCGCATTAGCAAGACCCCCCAAGCACCAATACAGTGGAACCCCCCCACAAGTCACCCCATTTTGCAAACTACACCCCTCAGGGAATTCATCTAGGGGTATAGTGTACATTTCAAACCCCCAGGGGTTTCACCAATTTTGATACAAGTGGGCAGTGAAAATGAAAAATTACATTTTTTTACACAAAAATGCAGTTCTGGCTCAAAATTTTTCATTTTCAGAAGGTATGAAGGAGAAAAAGCACCCCAAAATCTGTGCCCCAATTTCTCCCGAGTACGGCAATGCCTCACATGTGACCAAAAAATACCAGTTGGGTGCATGGCAGGACTCAGAAGGGAAGGAGTGATTTTTGGATTTTGCAGCACAGATTCTGGTGGAATGAATGGTGGGTGCTATGTTGCACCAATACAGTGGAACCCCCCCACAAGTCACCCCATTTTGCAAAGTACACCCCTCAGGGAATTCATCTAGGGGTATAGTGTACATTTCAAACCCCCAGGGGTTTCACCAATTTTGATACAAGTGGGCAGTGAAAATGAAAAATTACATTTTTTTACACAAAAATGCAGTTCTGGCTCACAATTTTTCATTTTCAGAAGGTATGAAGGAGAAAAAGCACCCCAAAATATGTGCCCCAATTTCTTCCGAGTACGGCAATGCCTCACATGTGACCAAAAAATACCAGTTGGGTGCATGGCAGGACTCAGAACGGAAGGAGTGATTTTTGGATTTTGCGGCTCAGATTCTGGTGGAATTTTGGTGGGTGCTATGTCGCATTAGCAAGACCCCCCAAGCACCAATACAGTGGAACCCCCCCACAAGTCACCCCATTTTGAAAACTACACCCCTCAGGGAATTCATCTAGGGGTATAGTGTACATTTAAAACCCCCAGGGGTTTCACCAATTTTGATACAAGTGGGCAGTGAAAAAGAAAAATTACATTTTTTACACAAAAATGCAGTTCTGGCTCAAAATTTTTCATTTTCAGAAGGTATGAAGGAGAAAAAGCACCCCAAAATCTGTGCCCCAATTTCTCCCGAGTACGGCAATGCCTCACATGTGACCAAAAAATACCAGTTGGGTGCATGGCAGGACTCAGAAGGGAAGGAGTGATTTTTGGATTTTGCAGCTCAGATTCTGGTGGAATTTTGGTGGGTGCTATGTCGCATTAGCAAGACCCCCCAAGCACCAATACAGTGGAACCCCCCCACAAGTCACCCCATTTTGCAAAGTACACCCCTCAGGGAATTCATCTAGGGGTATAGTGTACATTTCAAACCCCCAGGGGTTTCACCAATTTTGATACAAGTGGGCAGTGAAAATGAAAAATTACATTTTTTTACACAAAAATGCAGTTCTGGCTCACAATTTTTCATTTTCAGAAGGTATGAAGGAGAAAAAGCACCCCAAAATATGTGCCCCAATTTCTTCCGAGTACGGCAATGCCTCACATGTGACCAAAAAATACCAGTTGGGTGCATGGCAGGACTCAGAACGGAAGGAGTGATTTTTGGATTTTGTGGCTCAGATTCTGGTGGAATTTTGGTGGGTGCTATGTCGCATTAGCAAGACCCCCCAAGCACCAATACAGTGGAACCCCCCCACAAGTCACCCCATTTTGCAAACTACACCCCTCAGGGAATTCATCTAGGGGTATAGTGTACATTTCAAACCCCCAGGGGTTTCACCAATTTTGATACAAGTGGGCAGTGAACATGAAAAATTACATTTTTTACACAAAAATGCAGTTCTGGCTCAAAATTTTTCATTTTCAGAAGGTATGAAGGAGAAAAAGCACCCCAAAATCTGTGCCCCAATTTCTCCCGAGTACGGCAATGCCTCACATGTGACCAAAAAATACCAGTTGGGTGCATGGCAGGACTCAGAAGGGAAGGAGTGATTTTTGGATTTTGCAGCTCAGATTCTGGTGGAATTTTGGTGGGTGCTATGTCGCATTAGCAAGACCCCCCAAGCACCAATACAGTAGAACCCCCCCACAAGTGACCCCATTTTGCAAACTACACCCCTCAGGGAATTCATCTAGGGGTATAGTGTACATTTAAAACCCCCAGGGGTTTCACCAATTTTGATACAAGTGGGCAGTGAAAAAGAAAAATTACATTTTTTACACAAAAATGCAGTTCTGGCTCAAAATTTTTCATTTTCAGAAGGTATGAAGGAGAAAAAGCACCCCAAAATCTGTGCCCCAATTTCTCCCGAGTACGGCAATGCCTCACATGTGACCAAAAAATACCAGTTGGGTGCATGGCAGGACTCAGAAGGGAAGGAGTGATTTTTGGATTTTGCAGCACAGATTCTGGTGGAATGAATGGTGGGTGCTATGTTGCACCAATACAGTGGAACCCCCCCACAAGTCACCCCATTTTGCAAACTACACCCCTCAGGGAATTCATCTAGGGGTATAGTGTACATTTCAAACCCCCAGGGGTTTCACCAATTTTGATACAAGTGGGCAGTGAAAATGAAAAATTACATTTTTTTACACAAAAATGCAGTTCTGGCTCAAAATATTTCATTTTCACAAGGAATGAAGGAGACAAAGCACCCCAAAATCTGTGCCCCAATTTCTCCCGAGTACGGCAATGCCTCATGTGTGACCAAAAAGTGGCAGGACTCAGAAGGGAAGGAGTGATATTTGGAGTTTGCAGCACAAATTCTGGTGGAATTTTGGTGGGTGCTATGTCGCATTAGCAAGACCCCCCAAGCACCAATACAGTGGAACCCCCCCACAAGTCACCCCATTTTGAAAACTACACCCCTCAGGGAATTCATCTAGGGGTATAGTGTACATTTAAAACCCCCAGGGGTTTCACCAATTTTGATACAAGTGGGCAGTGAAAAAGAAAAATTACATTTTTTACACAAAAATGCAGTTCTGGCTCAAAATTTTTCATTTTCAGAAGGTATGAAGGAGAAAAAGCACCCCAAAATCTGTGCCCCAATATCTCCCGAGTACGGCAATGCCTCACATGTGACCAAAAAATACCAGTTGGGTGCATGGCAGGACTCAGAAGGGAAGGAGTGATTTTTGGATTTTGCGGCTCAGATTCTGGTGGAATGAATGGTGGGTGCTATGTGGCATTAGCAAGACCCCCGAAGCACGGTGAAATTATGAACCTAATATTCCATAGATGTGTGGTATAATTTAAAACACTCCTTTATACATAGGCCGGGTTTGTCGGGGCAAGTGTCACACTGGAAAATAGTTTGCTTTCTTATTCCCTTTTTATAGCAAACTTTGCACCTTTTTTGTGTCCTGCCCTTTTTTCCAGTGGAGGGGATTTCATCAGGAAAATGCTGCCCTGGTACAATACGGGGGCCAGTACTAGAAGTACTGGGGCCCTCTGCCTGCTGGTTCCCAAATATTAGGCCCTTTATGACTTCCTCTTGAAAGTGCATAAATGTCCCCCTCTGGCCGGTAGAACGGAATAGCACGTAAGCGTTATACAGTGCCATCTGGATGATATACACGGCCACCTTCTTGTACCAGATTTTTGTTTTCCGCAGGGCACTGTACGGCTTCAGTACCTGATCTGAAAGATCCACTCCGCCCATGTACCTATTGTAATCCAGGATACAATTAGGTTTTGAGGTGTGGGTACTGGTACCTCGTACAGGGACGGAGGTGGTACTGTCTCCGTGAATTGTTGTCAGTATAAGGACATCCCTCTTGTCCTTATATTTGACCAACAACATATTTTCGGTGCATATTCCCCTGCTTTCACCCCTTCTCATTACTTGGGCAATGTGCGTTTTTGGGAGGCCTCTTTGGTTCTTGCGCACAGTACCGCAAGCTGCTGTACCTCTTGAACCAAGGGCCTTAAACAGGGGGATGCTAGTGTAAAAGTTATCCACATAGAGGTGATAACCTTTATCCAGGAAGGGGTGCACTAAATCCCAGACAATTTTCCCACTAACACCTACGAGGGAGGGGGGGCATTCTGGCGGTTGAATTCTTGAATCCTTCCCTTCATAAACCCTAAACCTGTGGGTGTACCCTGAGGTGCTTTCACACAGTTTATACATTTTTATGCCATACCTTGCCCTCTTACTGGGAAGGTACTGGCGGAATTTAACCCTTCCTTTAAAATGTATAAGGGACTCGTCGATACAAATAAATTTTTCAGGGATGTACACCTCTTCAAATTTGGCACTGAAATGATCAATGACCGGCCTGACTTTGAATAGCCGGTCAAAGGTGGGATCATCTCTGGGTGGGCACTGTGCATTATCGGTGTAATGTATGAATTTAAGAATTGTCTCAAATCGAGTCCGGGGCATGGCCATACGGTAAAATGGAGTACTGTACAGAACATCTGTACTCCAATATTGCCTAATTTCTGGCTTTTTTACTATGCCCATATGAAACACCAGACCCCAAAACGTCATCATCTCTACTGCATCTACAGGGGTCCACCTAGCAAATGATGACGTGGGGTTTTGAGCAATAAACTGCTGGGCATATAAATTAGTTTGGTCCACCATTAAATTTATAAAATCATCAGAGAAAAATAATTTGAAAAAGTCAATTTCTCTGAGACCTGTGGAATCAAATTGGATTCCTGGCATGGCCAAAAACTCAGGAACCTGGGGCTCAAAATTGTCTGGTGGTGGGGTCCATACTAGATCAATTATTGGGGGGGGAATCTCAGCTGATCTACGGGGGCGTCTTTGAGGGGGTCCCTCATCAGCAGAGGAGGAAGAGGAGCTTAAGGCAAATCCTTCAAATTCCCCGCTTGCATCACTGGCTGTGTCAGAGTCAGAAGCAAGCATGGCATATGCCTCCTCCACTGAATACATTCTCCTGGATGATTGGGAGGACATTTGGGAGGACATTTGGGAGGACATTTGGGATGCCATTTTTATTTTTGTGTTACCGGTAGTGAAATGTTTCAACACGTGTATAGTGTAGGGGGGGGCACAAACTTTATTTCAATCCGGGGGGTATGTAGTGTGTAGTGTGTATGTGGTGCAGAAAAAAAAAAAAATACTTTATACCAATAAAAAAAAAAAAAAATGAAGGGGTTAAAAAAAAAAAAAGGAAGGGGTTAAAAAAAAAAAGGTCCTGCGCCAAAAATTGAGCACAGATGTTGGTCAGTAACGTCTGTCACTGAACAGCGCTCAAAGGCAACAGGAATTTGATCAAAAAAAAAAAAAAAAATAGATCAACCCTGTGCCGAAAGAGATGATCAGTGATGTACGTCACTGATCAGCGCACAGCGGCCACAGGACACCCACAAAATCACAGTGTGTGTAAAAAAAAAAATTAAAAAAATACCCCACAGCACACACACAAAAAAAAAAGGTGATCAGTGATGCGACACTGATTACCAGTGAGGTGCAGCAGGTGCACAACCTTTGGTGCAACTGACAGGTATATATAAAAAAAAAAAAACCTCTGTACCCCCAAAAAAGTTGCTGATCACCTCAGATATAGTGATCAGCACAAAAGGCGGGGACAGCAGACACAAAATTTAGCACTCTCTATCACTATCTCTCTCTATCTCTCTATCTCTCACTATCTAACACTATCTAACACTCTATGACACTGCAGCAGCAGCACTCACAGGTATATCTATATATAAAAAAAAACCTGCGCCCCCAAAAAGTTACTGATCAGTTAATTTATACTGATCAGCACAAAAGGAGGGGGCAGCAGTCAGTTATATAAAAAATATATAGCACAATCTGTCACTATCTCTCTCTATCTCTCTCTATCTCTCTCTCTCTATCTCTCTATAACTATCACACTGCAGCAGCACAAAATATAGCACTCTGTCAGTAGGCCTCTCTCTCTATCTCTCTCTCTCTATCTCTCTCTCTCTATCTATAACTATATCACACTGCAGCAGCACAAAATATAGCACTCTCTGACACTATCTCTCTCTCTATCTCTCTCTATCTCTCTCTATCTCTCTCTATCTCTCTCTATCTCTCTCTATCTCTCTCTCTCTATCTCTCTCTATCTCTCTCTATCTATCTCTATCTATCTCTCTATCTATCTAGCTAATACTAATACAGTGCAGCAGCACAATATCACAGTATGGCACAATTATTGCACAGGATCCAGGAAGCAATCAGCAGCGATCAGGTAAGTATTGCAGCAAGTATTTCTGGTCAGTATGGCGGCAGGGGGGTACGGTGACCGCACTGCACGCTTTCCAGACCGGAATGGCGTCTGCAGTGCAGTCACCGTTAGTTTAAATCTCCCTCCTTGGCTGTGATTGGTCCGTCGGTCCGACGGACCAATCACGGCCTTTGGGGGCGGGCGGGGTGAGGTGGGGTGACACCAGTGTCACCCTTACACCCCGCGGTGATTGGTGCTGTACTTTACAGCACCAATCACCTCTGATCCCGTGTCACCGGCGAACGTTATTCGCCGGTGACACAGGAAAACGCTGTGAATGGCTGTTCACACTGAACAGCCAATCACAGCGATCGCCGACGGGGGGGCGGCATCGCAGCCCCCCCGGGGCATGCACGGACATGTCTGCTGTCAGGGACAGCAGACATGTTGAAACTGTCACCGCGTCTATAGACGCGGTGACAGTTTAAATCCATGACGTACATTTACGCCATGTGTCGGGAAGTGCTTCCCGACCATGACGTAAATGTACGTCAAATGTCGGGAAGGGGTTAATAGCATTTAATGTACAGCTATCGGTGATCCACAATCAGAAAGTGCACTTCAAGTTGGAGTACATTTGAGAGAAATTACTATTAATCTATCGATTCATCGATTATAACACATATATATATATATATATATATATATATATATATATATTTCTTGCTGCTATTTATATATTTATTTTTATTGATTTTTAGCTTAATGTATATATATTTTTTATGTTTATATTTTTATCTATACATTTTTTTTCTGATCCACCTCGAAGAGATATTTGATAGATATATATATATATATATATATATATATATATATATATATATATATATGTTGTAAGTTTTAGATCATTGCAATTTAATTGTGTTTGATGTTTTTTATTTCTTGGTAAACCATCTCAAGTAGTGGTCGTTCTATATATGTATTGATTTCCTTTATTTGAAGATTAGCCTCGCAGCTGCATTCATTATGGACTGTAGTGGTGAGCGTCTGTATTGGGGAAGGCCAGTAAAGAGACTATTGCAATAATCAATGTGGGAGATGATGCGACCATGGATTAGCGGCTTACAGATGGAGCCGCTCTGGTAAGATCGGCTCACGGCGTGATGTCCGCCAATTGCTGCCTTGGGACGTGCTCAAGACGCTCAAGCGCCCCACTCTCGGCAATGGGGCGTGCTATAGAGACGCTCGTGCATCCCGTCCGCCCTCTGTCAGTGCCGACCAGCTAGTGAAATCTGGCGAGCGCCGGGGATGAATAAGGGTGGCTCCATCTGTAGCACGGCCTTGTGTACGGTAAAGGTGCCCATACACTAGTAAGATTTATCTTCAGATCTGACTGGTTGGAACAAAAACATGGTTATGGATGAGTGACAGTTTGGCAGTTTTCCAGCATTTCCAAGCAAATGGTCAACTGTCATTTGCTCTGATGCATAACCATGTTTTTGTTCCAACCAGCCAGATCTGAAGATAAATCTGCATGTGTATGGTCACCTTCAGGGCGTATTTTGAATATGTTTTTTAGATGCATGTGACATGAGACTATTTTGCCAGTCCTGGGTCCTGCAGGTCCTGGGTCTAAAGGCCGCCCTGCTACCAACTACTGTATAAACAAACTCTGACGAAAATACAACATGACAACTTTTTCTGCATATAATACAAATAAATAACAACATTTTGTCCAATGATTATTTATTGGTAATGTCATTACCGGGTCTCTGAGAAGAAGTTGTCCCCATCTCCCTACCTACATACACACCACACATACACATAAAACACATGTACAGTATCTCAAAAGGATTGTTAATAGATAAGAACATCCCATTCTGCTGTAGTGTATACTGCTTATCATAATGGTTGGAATTCATAGTAACTGTATTACACTGGTTTCTGGCAGACACATTGGTGACTTGCTCAGCGCAACACAAAATAAAATGGGGGAGGGGGGGTGGGTGGGGGAGAGAAGCCTTCATGTTTGCATACAGCTCGCCCCAGGGCGATCAACTCCAGACCCCGCTCTCAGCATCAAAATATAATTTTCTTTCAGACTGAACAACAGTTGGCAGCAAGTACATCTGCTCTTCTGACCTAGGAATGGCATTTGCAGACAGGCATTCAGTACCAGGGAACGTCCCCGAACACAGTGTCTGTTCCCACAGGAATTAGCATTAACCAGTGAGGATAATAACTTTCCAAATGTACAGGGCTACGCTGCATGCAGACTACCATATATTGTCTGATACACACAGCACCTGCAGTACTAAACATATACCGTGCATGCCACCCGCTAAATATACTGTACACGCCACCTACTAAATATACCGTACAAGCCACCTACTAAATATACTATACAAGCCACATACTAAATACACTATACACGCCACCTACTAAATATACCGTACACGCCACCCGCTAAATATACTGTACATGCCACCCGCTAAATATACTATACAAGCCACATACTAAATATATACTATACATGCCACCTACTAAATATACTGTACATCCCACCCACTAAATATACTGTACACGCCACCTACTAAATATACTGTACACGCCACCTACTAAATATACTGTACATGCCACCTACTAAATATACTATACAAGCCACATACTAAACATATACCGTACATGCCACCCGCTAAATATAGTATACAAGCCACATACTAAATATATACTGTACATGCCACCTACTAAATATACTGTACAAGCCACATACTAAATATACTGTACACGCCACCTACTAAATATACTGTACACGCCACCTACTAAACATACTGTACAAGCCACATACTAAATATATACCGTATGTGCCACGTCCTAAATATACAGTGCATGCCACCTACGGAATATACTGTATGTGCCACCTACTAAATATACTGTACACGCCACCTACTAAATATACTGTACACACCACCTACTAAATATACTGTACACCAGAGGCGTAACTACTTTTTTTGCACCCCCCCGCCGGACATTTCGCCCCCCCCCCCCCCCCGAAATATTAACCCCCTCCTTACCCGTCCCAATTGCCGCCGGCGCTTCTGCCTCTAACCCGATGCAGATCTGTGTCGGGTGACGGGCGGTCCCCGGCTCCGGCTGCAGTGCTAATATAATAACAGACACTCGGAAAATGGCTGCCCCCATACAGCATTATGGGGGCAGCCATTTTCCGAGTGTCTCTTATTATATTAGCACTGCAGCCGGAGCCGGGGACCGCCCGTCACCCGACACAGATCTGCGTGTCGGGTTAGAGGCAGCGGCGCCGGCGGCAATGGGGTAAGGAGGGGGAGGGCAGGAGTCGGGAGCCGGGACCAGGTGGTAACTATAGTCCCGCAGACCAACCAGGCGCCCACACCTGCCTAGCGCCTCCCCGCCACCGCGGGGGGCTGCGGGACTATAGTTACGCCACTGCTGTACACGCCACCTACTAAATATACTGTACACGCCACCTACTAAATATACTGTACACGCCACCTACTAAATATACTGTACACGCCACCTACTAAATATACCTTACACTCACCTACTAAATATACTGTGCATGCCACCTACTAAATATACTGTACACGCCACCTACTAAATATACTGTACACGCCACCTACTAAATATACTGTACACGCCACCTACTAAATATACTGTACATGCCACCTACTAAATATACTGTACATGCCACCTACTAAATATACTGTACACGCCACCTACTAAATATACTGTACACGCCACCTACTAAATATACTGTACACGCCACCTACTAAATATACCTTACACTCACCTACTAAATATACCGTGCATGCCACCTACTAAATATAATGTACACGCCACCTACTAAATATAATGTACACGCCACCTACTAAATATACTGTACACGCCACCTACTAAATATACTGTACACGCCACCTACTAAATATACTGTACACGCCACCTACTAAATATACTGTACACGCCACCTACTAAATATACCTTACACTCACCTACTAAATATACTGTGCAGGCCACCTACAAAATTACTGTGCATTCCACCTACTAAATATACTGTACACGCCACCTACTAAATATACTGTACACGCCACCTACTAAATATACCTTACACTCACCTACTAAATATACTGTGCAGGCCACCTACAAAATTACTGTGCATTCCACCTACTAAATATACTGTACATGCCACCTACTAAATATACTGTACACGCCACCTATGACGAGCATTACTTCACAGGTATTACACATCCCCTCGCAGGGCTCGCTGCGCTCACCACGCTTCGGTATTGGTGGTTTGCTGCGCTCGCCACACTATTTAGAATCAACTTCACGCCGACGTGGATAGTGGGGGTATGAAAAGGTCGGAGGACATAACAGTCCAAGGATTTTAAGGACTTGGGCACTATTGTTTGTGAATATATATATATATATATATATATATATATATATATTCATGTACTGTCATATGAAGTAGAAGTTGACAAGTAGAAGTTGAGTAAAATGGTTTCAGTATGAAAACATTTCAATATGAGCTCAAATTTATGACTAAATTATATATTTTCTAAACATCATTATCTGCCTTATAACTGGGCTATATCTGACAGCCTTGTGTCAAGGACAGGTTCAAAAAGAAGAATTTCAGCTGAAATCACCAGTGAGCTTATTAGCGCGATGCTGAAGGAGCTCCTGGTCTGCTGTGAGAATTGAAAAAATAAGTGCTTGCATTTTAAGTAACACTGAATGAGAAGATTTTTTTTTTCTTTCATCAGCTATAAGCACTGCCGTACGTGTATCCACATCTCCTGTGGCTGGGGAAAGGTGGTTGGTGGGAGCCACCTAACGAAAAACTGGGTATTGCAAACTACAAAAAAAATTCTGCATCTTAATTTGCAACTTGTTTTAGAAAAGTAGTTTTGCTGACTCTGAAGTACAACTCCCAACATCCTTCCTGAATTAGGTCCTGCCAAAGCATGCTGGGAATTGTATGTTATTGCACAGTGACTCCAGTTGGCCCAGGGCCGTTACTATGGTGGTGCAAATTACGCACGGACACAGCACAACAGGGTAATTACTGTTTTAATTACTTTTACTTTAATCGTCCCTCCTCTAAAGTCCGGAGTCTCCTGACCGCCGCTGTTTTCGTCCCTCACCGTTTCCATCAGTAATACCTATACAACATTCTTCAACTTTACTTGAGAGCTCTGTACTATTCAGTCACACTGTCCTTTATTACCTTCCAAAATGGTAACCTATATGGGATTCGAACCCATAGCATGTGGCATTGCAGTCAGACACTCTATTCATTTAATTATCTTATCCTACATAGAAGGCTAGAGAATTGTAACTATGTGAAGCACTACATTGTTAA
The DNA here is from genome assembly GCF_055691185.1 of Crinia signifera. NCBI lineage: Eukaryota > Metazoa > Chordata > Amphibia > Anura > Myobatrachidae > Crinia > Crinia signifera. The sequence goes on along the minus strand of NC_139221.1, from coordinate 302,866,331 downwards.
ATAAAGAATATTGAAATTAGTTATTTACTAAAAGGTATCAAAGAAGGTTTATATCCAAATACATTCTCTTTAAGTGTTCCCTAATAAATGTGGTATCCGGAGGGCTCACAGATAATGTCTAGGTAGATATCAAAAGGTTGGCATACACCAAGTCGACACTGACAAAAGGTCGACGTGGCATTAGTCCACACATGAAAAGGCAAACATACGTTTTTCCCAATTCTTTTATGCTTTACCATCCCCACGATTCAGAAGTGTGCCGAGTGCAGCGGTAGCAGAGCCAGCCATGTAACAGTACACGCTGCACTATTGGGGGCATAGAAATACTCAGATATTGGCATTGACACCCCCAAAAATTAAAATCTCATGTTGACCTTTTTTTGTTTATCGACCTTTTGCCACTGTCGATTTAGTGTGTTAGTCATTTATCAGTGTCTGCGAGTTGACCTTTTGGTGTCAACCAATTGACTGTGAGCTAATCCACACCCAGTATACATGTATGTATGTATGTATGTAATATATATTGTGGGAGGGGCATCCTAGCATGGGCTTTCGCTGGGATCAGTTGGTGATATTTATGATGTCATAATAATGGGCCTATTTGATGTGGAGGACCTGGAGATGTACTGTAGCTTCATCTGGCCCTGCTCATGCTCTTATTGGGGGGACCAATTCTCAACAAAATCTTACGGTCACAGCAGCTGTTGGCAGTACTACTATCCCCATCATGGCACATTGATTGAACAATAAAATAGGGCACATTCTTAAATGTTAAGTAGTGTCATGTTTTTACAGCGCAGATAATAGAAATAGAGGAGACCAGTAGTCATGACATCAGCAGACAACCTGAGGCATGCCAGCTGCTGTGGAACACATCTACCGGTTTTGTTGTTAGTAAATGCTATACATTTTTTGGTACTTGTGTATTTTGGCGGCGCCCATCGCATCGCATACCATAACGCATGCGATGGTATGCGATGCGACGCGATTTCGTGCCATAGTGTGCGATGGCATACAATTTTCAAATTGTATGCCATTGTACATGGCATACAATGCCATACAATGCGATGCGATTAAACATTGTATAAGCACCCTAATGGGTGCTTATACAATGTTAAGCACCCTAATGGGTGCTTACAATGTTAAATGCACCCCCACGCCACCCCCCCACTATAAACGTGAACCCGAAGCGTGGCGAGCGCAGCGAGCCCGCGAGGGGCGGCGGTACACGTCCTACGACCTTTTCATACCCCCACTATCCACGTCGGCATGGAGTTGAGAATAGAAAGTGTGGCGAGCGCAGCGTGCCCCGCGAGGGGACGCGGATACCTTCACAGGTATCCGCGTCCCCTGGCGGGCTTCACAGGTGTCCGCGTGGTGAGCCACGCGAGGGGACGCGGACACCTGTGAAGCCCGCCAGGGGACGCGGATACCTTTGAAGGTATCCGCGTCCCCTCGCCACGCTTCGGGCTCGGTGGCTCGCTGCGCTCGCCACACTTTCTATTCTCAACTCCACGCCGACGTGGATAGTGGGGGTATGAAAATGTCGTAGGACGCGTACCGCCGCCGCTCGCCACGCTTCGGGTTCACGTTTATAGTGGGGGGGGGGGGTGTGGCGTGGGGGTGCATTTAACATTGTAAGCACCCATTAGGGTGTTTATACGATTTTTCATCGCATAGGGGGTCAAAATCGCATCGCATGCCATAGGGTACATGGCATGCGATGCGTTCATCGCACGATGCTGAAATCAGGCGCCGCCAAAATACACAAGTACCCATTTTTTTAATGTGAATGGGGAGGGGGGTACCAGTGGTCTAATGGTTGTGTGTCGTCGTCACAGGCTGCTTGGTATACAGAGGTCCCAATCTGATGGAAAGACGAGAGAAGGAGGATATGAATCTAACGCTCACCTCTTATGTGTATGTTATGCATATAATGCAGACTGGAGGTGTGTGTGTATGTCAGTATCAATGATTTTACAATGGGGGCCTTAATGTTGGTTTATTCAAATGCAGTTGCTGCAAAGAGTCTTTACAACATTGTAAAAACTGTCTGCATCTAAAGCTGGCCATACACTTGTCTGATTTGGCTAATTTCCACCCGATTCCGATGGTCAAGGACAAAAATCGGGTAAAAAGTGGCCGAATCGCATCTGATCCGCGGTCCCGTGTCCATCGGATCGGAGTTCGGACCTGTCATGTTACAGGCTGCGTTTGAAAAATGAATTTTAATAAACCAACATTAAGGCATCCATTGTGATGTCATTGGTACCAACACACACGCACCTTCATACTCCATACAGATGAGCGCTATGGTTATATCCTTGTTCTCTGATATGTTTTAAACACAGTTTCGGAAATGTAACCAAAGGCCGCATTAATTGCTATGAGTTATATCTTCAGTGACTCGTGCACCAGTGTTCATAAATAACAAATATACAGCAACTAGTAAGCACGCTCGAAGCTAATGCTTCGAAAGCTAGCAGATGTAGATTCACTTGCTGCCAACAGATGTTTCGGAGACAAACGGACACTAGACATAAATATATAGAAGATAATATATCGTATAGACTGTGCATTGCATAGTATACAGTACTGCGGAACATAGGAAAAAGACGTGTTACTTATATTCTATTCCCCTCACTTTTGCTTGTTGTGGGAAAATGCCTATCACACTGTTTTCAGTGTTTATATTTGAGTCCTATGTGTGGTCTGCTGGGATGCCAGTTGGCATTTTTGTTGGCAAAGTCTGTAACACACGGAACAAAGACTAGGTCTGTCTTCCCTTCGTCAGTGCCAACGGTGGTTGGGAAACTTAGGCCACGTTCAGCGTCACGTGGGGCCTCGCTCTCATCACAAGGAGCTCCTGGCAGTCACTGGGAGATGAGTACAGGCTCCCAGACACTGGGGCAGATTACTCTGGAGTCAGACGCAGTTTAGCTACACGGCAGCCAGCGCCCTGCTTAGCAAGAATCTGGTCCAATTTACTGATCAGCGAGATTTATGTCTATGTAGTGAAAGGTGGATAAGCCGCTCGTAGGGAAATGTATTTCGAAGAAGAAACATTGTCAAAATAAAATGAGAATTTGTTTTGAATAAAAATTAAATAAAATTGGAGAATCGGTTCTATCCTGTAGTGGTCTTCTTACAGATGTGTCCTCATACATGTAACCTTAATACGCCACGCAGCGTGATGCCTGGTGTGAGTGAGCTGCCAGGTCTCGTGTCACTAGCCAGAAAATGCATCTTATTGGCCACAGAAGACCAGGAGACTGCGCTAATTAATGTCATATATGACACCGATGCGTCCACATACATCTAGCCTCCTTTCGGGTTAAACAGCCCTTCTATTTGCGCCATGCGTCAGCATCTGCATACGAAATGCTACATTAGACTGTTCTCCAGGAAACCACTGTGATGTTGAATTTCTTATGCACAAGCACACAATGAATAAAGACATGCCGCATATAATTTTAATCAGCAGAAGCTGCTTGTGCATCCTATTCACTCTGTTTTTCAAAAAAACGTGCTATTAAATTTAAAAGGTTGCAAATAAGTTACCCGGTGCTACAGATTCACACGGCTTGTATAGCACAGATGTGGACACATCTGTTTGTGTGTGCGACTGAGTCTATATACGGAGCAGAACAGAACTTGTATTGGGAAAAAAGGTGAAGACTGTTACATAGTAGCATTTCCTGTACAGACTCGGAGACTCAGTTGCACACAGATATACAGGTGTCATATTAAATTAATCAGCAAAGTCTCCTCTTCTGTCCTAGCTACTAAGATGCATTTTTGGTAAACGAGACAAATAACACTAGCAGAGTCTCACGGGAGCTTTCCGAGACTGTGCAGTGCAACTCAATTGATGAACTACCTTTCTGTATGTGGGGGTCCCTTTCTCCTGATACTTTATGCACCCACGGGGGGGGGGGGGGGGGGGCGAAAGTGTTGCCCCATTACCGGCTGCCCTAACTGCAGAGGTAACAGGTGCACTTTATATGGTTCTCTAGTCAGGGCCGGTGCTAGGGTGTCCGGCGCCCTCCTGCAAACCATACATTTTGCGCCCTTTTACATTGCCATTGCAACAAGCTGCAGCCCGATTGTGGGAGTGTATGCAACATGCGATCCTATGGAGGATCTCGGGTGCATGTACATGTATGCATACACCATCACAGTGCTGTGTCCACAAAATATTGCAGGCACTAAAGGTGCCCATACACGCTGCGAGAATCGCATACGTTATGGGCTAGATCGCATCGCACGGCATGCATGCAATGTGTGTGCGATCCGAAAGCAGTACAAAAAGTATGTGCAGCACATACTTTTAGTACTGTGCAATGCCCGCAGGAGTGCACATCGCACGCTGCTATTGCAGCGTATATGGCCACCTTTAGGCACATAACCCAGCCCATTATTTAAAAAGTGTCTAAACTAATATAAAAAAATCTACAATTATAAAAAAAATTGTTATAAACATGTATAATAAAAGACTCACTACAGTCCCTCCTCTTCTATCTGCATAAGCAGGACGCTGAGGACGCCATTCCACCCCTCTCGTGACTGAGGGGGAAAGGAGGGGAGAGAAGGAGCAGATGGAAGAAGAGGGGAGGAGATAGAGGGGCCGGAGTGTTGAGTACTGGCAGTCGCCTCTCCATACTGCCGCCCGCTGTCAGACAGGCGCTGCGGGTGGCATGCAGGAGGCAGTGACAGTGAGGGCTGAGGCAGCTTTAGCAGAGCAGGGAGGGAGACAGCGCCTTTTCAGCATGGCGCCTCCCTGCTTTGCAGGAGCTGCTGAGTGGGTAGCGCCGGCCCTGTCTCTAGTTCAGGAAGCTTAAACCATTATATGTGAATGTAGAAGATGTAGCACAGGGGATATAATCATATTCATTGCTAGAAACCTCACTATCCCCGACTCACAGTAGGAAGCCATCAGATGTGAGACTGGGAGTGTCACGGACGTCACAGCGGAAGGCCACAGGCTCTGCCTATCCCTGACAGCATCACCGAAACAAACACGTCACATGGAAAAAATTTAACATATTGAAATATTGGTACTCTTTACCTAGAACGGCGCCCGCGATTAGAATCGCGGGCGTCGGGGGTAAAAAATTGCGGTCATCGCGGGTAAATCGCGGGTACATAAAAATCGTGTACCCGCGATCACCGCGATTTTCCCATAGGGAACAATGTTAAAAAGCCTGATTGACCGCGATTTTACTTTAAAATGCCTCAATGCCCGCGATTTTTACATAGGAATCAATGTTAAATGGGCTACAGAGCCCAAATAGGCAGAATTAACCCTTAATTCACAGTATTACGCGTCCCCTCGCGGGCTTCACAGGTATCCGTGGCGAAAAGCGGACACCTGTGAAGCCCGCGAGGGGACGCGTTTACCTGTGAAGGTATCCGCGTCCCCTCGCGGGGCTCGCTGCGCTCGCCACGCTTCGGGCTCGGTGGCTCGCTGCGCTCGCCACACTATTCTATTCTCAACTCCACGCCGACGTGGATAGTAGGGCATGAAAAGGTCGGAGGACGCGTACCGCCGCCCCTCGCGGGCTCGCTGCGCTCGCCACGCTTCGGGTTGGCGTGGATCGTGGGGTGGCGTACAAAAATTGGGGGGACATTTAAGGGTTAATTCTGCCTATTTGGGCTCTGTAGCCCATTTAACATTGATTCCTATGTGAAAATCGCGGGCATTGAGGCATTGAATGCAAAATCGCGGTCAATCAGGCTTTTTAACATTGTTCCCTATGGGAAAATCGCGGTGATCGCGGGCATCGCGTCGCGGCCGTTTATGTACTGCCCGCGATGTCGCGATCACCGCGATGGGCGCCGTTCTAGGTAAAGAGTACCGAAATATTTTAGCAGCAAAAGATTATTATAAACGGGATGTTCCATGTCATCACACGGGGCAAAAAATGGTTTATTTAAAAAAAAAAGCCTCGAAAGGACAACTTAAGGTGCCCATATGCGATGAGATGTGCACTCCCAACGCACAGTTCAAAAAGTATCTGCTGAACATACTTTTTCTACTAGATCTCATCTCATCGCATTGCAAAACCTATGCAATGCGATGAGATGAGATGAGATGCGATGCGATATTGTATACAATAATTGTACCGTGTATGGGCACCTTTACCCCACAATTGTCATGTTTCAATGTGACGCATGATGGTAATATACTGTATACTGTGCAGTGTTAACATGACATTATGTCACATGTTTTATACAACTTATTACATCCTCATATGTTAAAGCCCCCATACATTAGTACGACTTGTCTGAGGCACAATTCTGACCTGATTTCCCTCTATCTCCCCTGGCAGCTCCCCGTGAGTCTGTACAGCTGATTCGGCACTTGGGGCCAGATGTACTAAGCTTCAAAAGTGATCAAATGGAGAGTGATAAACAGCCAGCCAATCAGCTCCTACCTGCCATGTCAAAGACTGTGTTTGAAATATGTCAGGCAGGAGCTGATTGGCTGGCTGTATCACTCTCCATTTTATCACTTTTGAAGCTTAGTACATCTGGCCCTTGATGTGCTATTTTTAGATGTGATTTATGGAATGGAAAAGGACTCAACACCCCATGCCACCCTTAGTTTACTGGTATCTCTGTATCAAACACACAAAACACACTAAAGTAGTTTACTAAAGCTTCTAAAAATGAAAAGAGGTTCTGTTGCCCATAACAACCAATCAGATTCTATTATTTTCTAGAATGCAATATAGAAATGATAGAAAGAATTTGATTGATTGCTATGGGCAAATCTTTTCATTTTTAGACGCTTTAGTAAGCTTTAGTAAGCTTACCCCTTAAGGTGCCCACACACGCACCGATCCCGGTGGTGCGATGCTATAGGATGGGGTGCGCGCTCCCGCGGCACCCCATCGTACAGTACAAAAAGTATGTGCTGCACATACTTTTTGTACTAGCTTTTTCTAGCATAGCATCACATCGCATGCACATCGTATGCACAAGGCATACGATGCGATGCTATGTGTGCGAGTTAAGCCCACAACGCACGCTGGGATCGGTGCGTCTGTGGGCACCTTTATGCCATTCAGGAACATTAGTAAACATATTCAGAATTACATTTAATTTAATTTTAATAATCCCTATCTACATATATAGAAGGCTAACTACTCCTCACCTCTATGAGGTGAAGTACCGCCAATGACCACTAGGGGTCACTTGACAGACCAAATTACTCCTTTGTGTGCTAAATGGTGTCCTAAGAAAGTGAAACCAATTTTTTTGCAGGGACACTGATCTGTTTCAAACTTTTTGGATATGAAGAGAGGGAGCTGTGAAGACAGAGACTGGAGGTAGGAGCAGAAAAGGGCTGGGGGTGGGGTGGAGAGTTTGTTGGCTTAAAACTTTCACAGCTCAAAGTGAAAGTAAAAACTGTCATAGCTCAAAGTAAAAGTACATTGCAAAAGCTGACATTGTGATGGGCTTTTAACTATAGTTTAGTGACAAATAGTTCATTGGGCAGCATGGACGGTGTAATGGTTAGCATTACCGCCTCACAGCACTGAGGTCATGGGTTCGAGTCCCACCATGGCCCTAAATGTGTGGAGTTTGTATGTTCTCCCCGTGCTTGTGTGGGTTTCCTCTGGGTACTCCGGTTTCCTCCCACAATCCAAAAATATACTGGTAGGTTAATTGGCTCCCAACAAATTAACCCTAGAATGTCTGTGTGCACATGTGGTAGGGAATATAGATTGTAATCTCCACTGGGGCAGGGACTGATGTGAATGTTCAAATATTCTCTGTAAAGCGCTGCGGAATATGTGTGCGCTATATAAATAACTAGTAATAAATTCTCCAAAAAAATGTAATTGAATCTGAATTTATCTAACAGGATTCTATGGCAGATGATATTTCTATACATTATATACGTAAATATAAATTTCAATATCAATGCAATTAATATGACATTAAATCTATAATATGCAATATCATTCATCAGCCTGAATTTCAGTAACATAACTTAGAAAGCATAACATTTGGTTCAGGACTAAAACCAAAAGGTGTGCCTCTTCTGCCACCTAGTGCTGAAATTTAGGTACTACTTACGTAAACTGCTGAATAACAATTTTATATTAGACATTAATCGCTTTGCAAATGGGAGGCACATTTCTATATGAAAACCTTTGCACACACAAATAATGACAGTTTGGATAAAAGCATCACTTACCTAATAAATTTAAGCTAATTTAAGGTATAGTTTTAAGGTGGAACCTTGAAGTGACATGTACAGTGTGCAGGCTGCGGAGACATATTCTCCAGTGGGTACTGTATAATATACTGTAGTTACTGTATGTGGGAATGCACAAAATTGGCGAATGACGACGGGTGGATTTATGCTGACAAAATAAAAATGTGAGAAATTAAGCGAGAGCTTACAATCTATATACAAACTGCAACAGGAATGGCTGGAAGGAAGATGGTGCTCAATAAGTCAAGGGAAACGTCTTAAAAAATAGGAGCGTTGGTACCACCTGATGGAAGGTAGAGAAGCTTTAGCGAATTTAGAATGACATAGCAACTCTTACACCCCTTTGCACCCTAAGCCTCAGTCTGACAAAGTGCTAAGGATCCAATAGGATCTGACACTCTTTCAAGCCCCCATAATTTAACCCAGGGTTGGGGAACCTTTTTTGTGCCAAGGGCCGTTTGTATGGGGAAAAAATCCTTTGGTGGCCATATGTAAAAATTTCTCTTACAAATTGTCCTGCTGCAGCCGTCCCACGCTCCAGCGGCTGCCGCTGAATAGGACTGACAGTCTCTGGCTGCTGTTAATTAAGAGGAATCTTGCAAGAACTACCGACCTCTCGTGAGAATTCTCCTGTACTTGACTCCAGGCAAAGGGTGGGAGGGCCACTCAAACCGGCTACGGGGCCGCATACGGCCCCCGGGCCTGAGGTTCCCCACCCCTGATTTAACCCAATCTCGACGGATTGTCCCAAAAAATCAAATGTGTGTGACATCCCATTTGACCCGGTGGCCAGTTCTGTGCGCGCATCGGGTTGGACCTTACAGATTGACTGCTGCACATAAAATCTAACCGGATGTATTGGGTATGATCTGTAGGTATGTACCAGCGGTAAAGCACCACTGGCACACACCTATGTTCAGGGGTGGACAGCAGTGGGGGCCAGGGAAAGGGCAGAGGCGTGTGCCAAGCAGCAATGAGTGGCAGGTGCTGGGCATTGGCGGGGTGGGCAGCGTTGGGTGCCGGGCAGTGGTGAGCGGCAGGTGCCGGGGCGGCAGGATGGAAAGCAGCAGAAGAATTTTTCGGTACTTGTTTCCTAGCACGGCCACAATCTTAAGTAATCGTGTCCCTTAATTAAGGGACACGATTACCCCGATGGACCCGATTTCTTTTGAAATCAGGTCCATTTTGCCGGCTAGGAAACAAAAATCGGGTGCATCGCGTCGGTCGGGACCATTAACATTGGTCCCGACGCGACCGACGCGATGCCCCCGATATTTCCATTGACTTCAATGTTAAAAAAAATTTTAACATTGAAATCTTGTCGGGAAGTTAAAATATCGGGGGCATCGCGTCGGTCGGGACCATTAACATTGGTCCCGACGCGATGCACCCGATTTTTGCATAGGATTCAATGTTAAAAAATTTTTTAACATTGAAATGGTGTAAAAATGTCAAAAAATGTGAAATGGGTCAATATGACCCATTTCACATTATAAATGTCCCCGTCGTCGCCCCACGATACACGCCAACCCGAAGCGTAGCGAGCGCAGCGAGCCCGCGAGGGGCGGCGGTACGCGTCCTCCGACCTTTTCATGCCCTACTATCCACTAGGGCGTGGAGTGAGAATAGAATAGTGTGGCGAGCGCAGCGAGCCACCGAGCCCGAAGCGTGGCGAGCGCAGCGAGCCCCGCGAGGGGACGCGGATATCTTCACAGTTATACGCGTCCCTTCGCGGGCTTCACAGGTGTCCGTGGCGACGCGGACAGCTGTGAAGCCCGCGAAGGGACGCGTTTACCTGTGAAGGTATCCGCGTCCCCTCGCGGGGCTCGCTGCGCTCGCCACGCTTCGGGCTCGGTGGCTCGCTGCGCTCGCCACACTATTCTATTCTCACTCCACGCCCTAGTGGATAGTAGGGCATGAAAAGGTCGGAGGACGCGTACCGCCGCCCCTCGCGGGCTCGCTGCGCTCGCCACGCTTCGGGTTGCCGTCTATCGTGGGGTGGGGTTTACGCGCTTGAATTTGGGGGGGTTGGGAATTTTTTTCATTCAATCCAATGTAAAATTGGGTCCCAGGGACCCAATTTACATTGGATTTAATGAAAAAATCGGGTGAAAAATCGGTCGGTCGCGTCGATCGCATCGCATGCGACCAAATCGCATGCGATGGACCCGATTTTTTTCAGCACGATCACCCCGATCCTAATCGGTGTGGCCGTGCTAGGAAACAAGTACCAATTTTTAAAAATACTGTCAAAAGACTGGCCGGCGACTGGTTGGCTGAGAGAATCGCACAGGGCCAAGAGCAGGTTCAGAGGGCGCTGATATTTATCAGAAAACTGTTACAAAACACATAAATGAAATCATATTTAATATAAAAAGCTTTTTTACAGCTCAGAACATCATGATCAATCAGTCTTCATCAATTGTACATAAAGGAATAAACCTGCAGAATTAAAATCCTTTAAGCTGACAGCGGTACAATCAAAGTACTAAACCGACGCGTTTCGTCCACATATGACTTCATCAGGGGTGGATGTATCAGCCGTAATAAATGTATCTATTTCTTGTATGAAGCAAGGACTTAAAGTGTGCACATCAAAAAACAATTATGCCCTGTTACAAACGGAGGAGAAATCTCAAAAATATCCTTATGAAAACAAATTTCATTCCTACATCACCATCACTTCTTTTCAATACTCAACAAAAGAGACCTGATGCTACAAAAGGTGGGGATAGACAAAAATTGTTAAACCAGCTAGAAACAAAGTGGATTTACACTTTGGACATGGTGGCACCCAGAGGCCTCAACAAAAAATTCTCTTTGAACATTTTTCTATAGAACATATTGATGTATGGTGTTATGGGCAAATCGAGCACATTGAAGCATACTAGACTGTGCTCCTAAAACTTAGGTAGTTTTTCTCCCTTTTCTTCCTTTAGGGGGTGTTTGTCCCCACTGGTTCTAGTTCAATGTGGCCTTCCCCCACCTAACGATATATTTATTTTTTAACCTCTATTCTGTAACAATTATTAATTACCATTTAGTATACTTGAAGTTAAGACCTCCTTTTCTAAGTAGGCGCTAGTAACCATGTATATAGGGCAGACCGTCTGCTGTGTTGTGGTCCCTTTACCTTTAAACATATTTTGTTGATAATAATGGTGTTTACATGCATATCAAATCTCTCGTTATTCCTTATATGTATTTGATTAATTTTGAGCTTACAAATGGTGGGCCAGATGCACTAAGCTTCAAGAGTGATAAAATGGAGAGTGATAAACAACCAACCAATCAACTCCTGCCCGATATTTTTAAAACCCAGCCTGCAACATGGCAGGTAGGAGCTGATTGACTGGCTGTTTATTATCTCCATTTTATCACTTTTGAAGCTTAGTGCATCTGGTTCAGTATCCCATATGCACATGTTTCACACACTTTTGTTTTTTGATTAAGCACGTTTTATATGACATAGGCTTACAAGAGGTTTTCTCTCCCTTTGTCTTTATTTTTCACATAGCTCCACAGGCTCCCTACCGTTATGGTGGCGCCGGATGAACCGCATGACGGCCATACGTGGGTCTCACTGAAACCTGTAAGTAGCAGAGGGCCGCAGAACGGAGTGACGTGACCCAGAAGCGGCTCAGACACCGTCCATCCGGGTGTGGTATAGGGTTCCGACAGTCGGGATCCAGACAGTCATTAGCACGACGTCGGGATCCCGACTGCCTGGACTCAGACAGCATGGTGAGCGCAACAAAGCCCTGTGCGGGCTCGCTGCGCTCGCCACGCTGCACGCACGGTGGCTCGCTACACTCACCACCTATTCTATTCTCCCTTTATGGGGGTTGTGGACCCCCATGAGGGAAAATAGCGGGTGGCCATCGGGCACCTGTCTGTCAGCGTTTTGACAGTCGGGATCCCGACGTCGGGCCGCGTACGGCCCACGTCCAGCCTGCCACCCGGGAATGTGTGGCATCCCCCGCACACAACATGGGCACTTCTAACACTACAAGAATCAGGTACTATAAGTAAGCTTCTGCTTGTCACTCTCCTGCACTTGCACCACTTCACTCATAGGGCAGTATTCAATGTGAAAGTTCTCCGTGCATGGAGAGCGTTTTATTTCGCTCTCCATGCACTCTCCATGTTCCGGAGCCTCCTGCTCCCACTATTCAATGTTTTGAAGACTCGCCGCCACTCGCGGCGAGTCTTAACCCCTGCAGCGGACGAGCGTCCGTGGCAGGGAGCTTTCAGGGAGCCAGGACACGGAAGCAGCCAGAGAGATTAAAGTCTCCCTGGCTGCTCCAGAGGACTGTGGAGGGGAGGGGGGCTCTCCGGAACCCAGGCAGCACAGGATGCCCCCCCCTATAGCCAGCGGGGGACCCAGTATTCACTGCACCCGATCGTGCATATTAACGATCGGGTGCAGTGAATATATGAATATCTAATGAGCGGCTCGAGCGCTCCGGCGCCCCCTGCTGGCTGCACTGTGTAAAAAAAAAAAATATATATATATATATATTTTTTTTTAAATTAAATATATATTCATGTGCTATAAGCACATGAATAAAAATAACATGCCCCTTCACAGAAAAAAAAAACTGATTTTTTGACACCAAAATAAAAAAAAAAAAAACCTTTTAGTTTAAAAGTTCACTTTCCAGCTCTCCATCAAAAGATGGAGAATTTCTACACGGAGAGAGACGGCGAAAATCACTATGGGCAGTATTCAATGAGAAAAGTTCTCCGTGTTTTGTGGAGAATTTGTGCTTTGTTCGCCTTGGACGGAGCATTTTGCTCTCCAAAAGCGAGCAACCCTATTCAATGTGAAATATTCTCCGTCTTTCTAAGTGATTTTCGCCGTCTCTCTCCGTGTAGAAATTCTCCATCTTTTGATGGAGAGCTGGAAAGTGAACTTTTAACCCCTTCCCGACATTGGACGTACATTTACGTCATGGTCGGGAAGTACTTCCCGACACATGGCATAAATGTACGTCATGGATTTAAACTGTCACCGCGTCTATAGACGCGGTGACAGTTTGGAGATGTCTGCTGTCCCTGACAGCAGACATCCCCCCTCGCCGCCCGGGGGGGGCAGGAATGCCCCCCCCGGTCGGCGATCGCTGTGATTGGCTGTTCAAATGTGAACAGCCAATCACAGCTATTTCTGTGTTACCGGCGGCTATGCCGCTCGGTAACACAGAAAACGGTGGTGATCGGTGCTGTTAAGTACAGCACCGATCACCACCGATCCGCGGACACCCCCTCCCTCCCACCCGGCAGCACTATGTGCTTACCCGGCACCCGGCAGCCGCTCTCCTCCCTCTGTTATGCGCCGCAGCGCTGCCTCCCCCCTCCCTCCCTCCCTCCCTCCCTCCCCCCGCCAGCAGCAGCAGCACTAGGGACATAGTAAAAATGAAAAAAAATAAAATGAAATGATTATATATATATATATATATATATATATATATATATATGTGTGTGTATATACACACACACACACATATATATATATATATATATATATATATATATATATATGTGTGTGTGTATGTGTGTATATACACACACATATATATATATATATATATGTGTGTGTATATACACATATATATATATATATATGTGTGTATATACACACACATATATATATATATATATATATATATGTGTGTATATACATATATATATATATATATATATATATATATATATATATATATATATATATATATACAGATAGATATTCCCGACCGAAGACGTATATATACGTCATGGTCGGGAGGTACTTCCCGACCGAAGACGTATATATACGTCATGGTTTTAAACTGTCACCGCGTCCATAGACGCGGTGACAGTTTGGAGATGTCTGCTGTCCCTGAGCCCCGGTCGGCGATCGCTGCGATTGGCTGTTCAAATGTGAACAGCCAATTGCAGCGTTTTCTGTGTTACCGGCGGCTAAGCCGCTCGGTAACACAGTGATCGGTGGTGATCGGTGCTGTTAAGAACAGCACCGATCACCACCGATCGCCAGCCCCCCCCCCTCCCACCCGGCAGCCCCCCTCACTCCCACCCACCCGGCTGCCGCAGCGCCAGCACCCCTCCCACCCCCCCGCCAGCCGCAGCGCCAGCCCCCCTCCCAAAGCTGGTGACCAAAATGGGGTCACTTGTGGGGGGGTTCCACTGTATTGGTGCTTCGGGGGTCTTGCTAATGCGACATAGCACCCACCATTCATTCCACCACCAAAAATCACTCCTTCCCTTCTGAGTCCTGCCATGCACCCAACTGGTATTTTTTGGTCACATGTGAGGCATTGCCGTACTCGGGAGAAATTGGGGCACAGATTTTGGGGTGCTTTGTATCCTTCATTCCTTGTGAAAATGAAAAATTTTGAGCCAGATCTGCATTTTTGTGTAAAAAAATGTAATTTTTTACAGAAAAATGCAGTTCTGGCTCAAAATTTTTCATTTTCACAAGGAATGAAGGATACAAAGCACCCCAAAATCTGTGCCCCAATTTCTCCCGAGTACGGCAATGCCTCACATGTGACCAAAAAATACCAGTTGGGTGCATGGCAGGACTCAGAAGGGAAGGAGTGATTTTTGGATTTTGCAGCACAGATTTTGGTGGAATGAATGGTGGGTGCTATGTTGCACCAATACAGTGGAACCCCCCCACAAGTCACCCCATTTTGCAAACTACACCCTTCAGGGAATTCATCAAGGGGTATAGTGTACATTTCAAACCCCCAGGGGTTTCACCAATTTTGATACAACTGAGCTGTGAAAATGAAAAATTATTTTTTTTTATTTTCACTGCCCAGTTGTACCACAATTGGTGAAACCCCTGGGGGTTTGAAATGTACACTATACCCCTAGATGAATTCCCTGAAGGGTGTAGTTTGCAAAATGGGGTCACTTGTGGGGGGTTCCTAACTTTTAGCATCTTATGGTGCCTAGAAACCTACATGGTGCCTAAAAAATAATCTCATAAAAAGGAGGCTCCAAAATCAAGTAGGTGCTCCTTCTATTATGAAGCCTGTGGTTTGGTCACCGTGCACACTAGGGCCACATATAGGATATTTATGAAAACAAAAGAATTGGGGGAATCAATTTTTAGTCACATTTCTCTAGTAAAATCTACTGTATTCGTTAGAAAAATGTATTAAAATTGAAACTCTGCAAAAAAAATGAAATTTTGAAATTTCACCTACACTTTGTTTTAATTCCTGTGAAACACCTAAAGGGTTAACAAACTTCCAAAATGCTGTTTTGAATACTGTGAGGGGTGCAGTTTTTGAAATGGCATCATTTATGGGGGTGTCTCACATACAAGTCCCTCAAAGTCACATCAGAACTGAACTGGTCCCTAAAAAAATCAGTGTTTGAAATTTTCTTGAAAATTTGAGAATTTGCTATTCATATTTTACGCCTCCTAATGTCCAAAAAAAATGAAAAGGAAGTTGAAATAATGATGGCAACATAAAGTAGACATATGGTCTATGTTAGTTATTAACTATTTTGAGTGGTATGATTATTTGTCTCACAAGCAGAAAATTTAACATTTTGCAAATCGCTAAATTTTCCATTTTTTCACGACATTTTGGTATTTTTCACAAAAAAACACAGACTGTATCGACCCAAATTTACCACTAATTTGAAGTACAATGTGTCACGAAAAAACAATCTCAAAATCACTGGGATAAGTAAAAGCAAAAAAAAGTTATCCCCACTTAAGTGAGACATGTCAGATTTGAAAAAAATGGCTCTGTCAGGAACGCAAAAACTAGCTCTGTCAGGAAGGGGTTAAACTAAAAGTTTTTTATTTTTAATTTTGGTGTCAAAAAATCTGTTTTTTTTTTTTCTGTGAAGGGGCATGTTATTTTTATTCATGTGCTTATAGCACATGAATATATATTTAATAAAAAAAAATATTTTTTTAAATTTTTTTGTTTTTACACAGTGCAGCCAGCAGGGGGCGCCGGAGCGCTCGAGCCGCTCATTAGATATTCATATATTCACTGCACCCGATCGTTAATATGCACGATCGGGTGCAGTGAATACTGGGTCCCCCGCTGGCTATAGGGGGGGCAGCCTGTGCTGCCTGGGTTCCGGAGAGCCCCCCTCCCCTCCACAGTCCTCTGGAACAGCCAGAGAGACTTTAATCTCTCTGGCTGCTTCCGTGTCCCGGCTCCCTGAAAGCTCCCTGCCGCGGACGCTCGTCCGCTGCAGGGGTTAAGACTCGCCGCGAGTGGCGGCGAGTCTTCAAAACATTGAATAGTGGGAGCAGGAGGCTCCGGAACATGGAGAGTGCATGGAGAGCGAAATAAAACGCTCTCCATGCACGGAGAACTTTCACATTGAATACTGCCCTTAGAAAGACGGAGAATATTTCACATTGAATAGGGTTGCTCGCTTTCGGAGAGCAAAATGCTCCGTCCAAGGCGAACAAAGCACAAATTCTCCACAAAACACGGAGAACTTTTCTCATTGAATACTGCCCATACAGACCGCATCCTGATTAAATGGCCGTTTGGGGCATGAAACGTTGATGGCGTCTTATGTAACGTACCTTTGTATTATTTCTTAACAAAGCAAGTTTTATAAAACCGTGGAGTGCAGACTACTGTTTTGCTTATGCAAAATACCCATCGGATATATAGATAGATAGATAGATAGATAGATAGATAGATAGATAGATAGATAGATAGATAGATAGACATAAAATGTATTTATTAATTTAATTATTTTGTTTAAGAGTGTAGTCGCTGGAGTCTGGAGTGCGGCCGTGTAGCGAGGGGAGCCAGGACAGGAGGACGACATTTAGTTGGTGCGTAGCAGTGGTGGCCGCCTGGAGTCCTCAGTCACGGGATCCTGTCACACTTGCACTGCCACGCCTCACTGCTCACGCCACGTGCCATTGGTTGGTGTGACCCCGTCCCCTCCCACACTCCCAGTAATGTTGTGCGTGGCGGGCCTCAGGCGTTGGTGGCGGCACCCACACTGCATTAGAGGGTACATGTTGTGCCACGGTGCGCTGGCTGGGGCCCTCCTCCATGACATGCGGGGGTACAGTGGGGTTATAAAGGCTGTCAGGCTGCGATCGGGGGGTCCATACCTTGCTGGAGTGCGGCCGTGTAGCGGGGGAACCAGGAGAGGAGGACGACATTTAGTTGGTGCATAACAGTGGTGGCCGCCCGGAGTCCTCAGTCACGGGACACTGTCACACTTGCACTGCCAGCCTGCCACGCCTCACTGCTCACGCCTCGCGCCATTGGTTGGTGTGACCGCGTCCCCTCCCACATTCCCAATAATGTTGTGCGTGGCGGGCCTCAGGCGTTGGTGGCGGCACCCACACTGCATTAGAGGGTACATGTTGTGCCAGGGTGCGCTGGCTGGGATCCTCCTCCATGACATACGGGGGTACAGTGGGGTTATAAAGGCTGTCAGGCTGCGAACGGGGGGTCCATACCTTGCTGGCGGGAGTGGCAGGCCCTAGCATTTTGGGGCCCTAGGGCAACTGCCCTTCTAGCCCATGTGTTAAGACAGCCCAGAATTTGCTTGCAATTTATTGCATGTAAAAATGGCACATCAAGTGCCAAATCATCAGTGAGCCTCCCGGGGAGCTGTCGGGGGAGCTCAAGGACAAGTCGGACTAGTGTAAGGGGGCCTTTAAGCTGTGTCCGCACGGTGACATTTTTTGTACTATTTCGACTATATAGTCAAAATCATATCGAAATCGAATGGACATCGTACGGTTTTCAGCAGCATTCAACGCTGTTTCGATCCCGATGTGCACTCATGTTTAGTGTAAATCGAACAGTAAAATACACTGTGCAGGCAAGACCTGTAATACATAGTCAAAATCAAATGCGTTCGGCTTGCAGTTCAATTCAATCGCGATTCGATTCCAATCATCGCACCGTGTAATCACTGCATTAGAATTAGTGGCAAATGCAGGATTTTGAGGGTGGTTACCATAAGCAGTCCACAATCTCCCACTACGCAAAACATTGGAGTAAGTGCGGGAATCTGGGGGAGCGGTAGAAGAACCTAGTATTGACCCTGGACATTAATGTAAACATTAGCCTTTTTATACACTGAAACTGTATTATATTATTAATAACTAACTGTATTGATAGTCTATAGTATCGGCTGTATCAAACATTCAAATAATATAAATATGTGGTCAGGAAAAGGTTAAATATACCATAATAAATTTATACACAAACATGACACAACCAGCACTGCATTTTCTAAGCACACATTCTCCTGCCTCATGGTAAGGATCCTGCCTCTTCTCCCTGGCAGCTGCCCTCTGGTCCAGTGCACTTATTGAGAACTCAGAGCCACAAACACACACAGCAAACTTGGTAGAAGAAGCTGCTACCACTGGGCATGTGCAGCAGCTCTGCTCTGTCCTTACACTGCTAGATGTGACATCAGCTCTAGTAGGCATATTATGTACCATTGCTATTGTTGTCAAGATATGAGCCAGGGTGGATTCTGGGCAATTCCTGCATTTGCCTATGAGAATGGACACAGGAATCGCACTGCCTGGTTTCGATCAGTAATGTTTCATTACCCCAAAAAACATAAAAGGTCAAATATGCTCAGAAAAGTAAAAGCATGGCTTAAATACATATTGTTCCAACTGCATATACAGTATACATCTCTCTTATATAATAGCCCAGATCTCGCACTCTATGAGTGTGTATAACGCTGGGCGGAGTCATAGAGTGAGTTATACAGATCTGGCCTATTATAGTGAGCACAGCACAAAAACCGCCATTATCCTGCCTCCATTACCGCTGACCTCCCTGTGCCATTGCCGCCCTGTCCTCGCTGGGTCCGGAAGCCAGTGAAAGACTCACCCCCTGGCAACGTGCATTAAAACCTTGCCCATTGGCATTCACCCCCGCCAACCCCGAGCCCACCCCTCCACCACGTAGCACACCGGCACCCAACCATCCCACAGCACCAGCAAACACCCTCTCCCAACTGCGGCAACCCCGCACCTGCCACTCCCCCACCCATGCTACTAATGCATCCACCCATGCCACGCCCCCACCCAGAACTCCTCAACCCGCAGTACTCCTGCACACAGCCACAACACCACCCAAACTACCCACCCATCCCTCCGCCACCCACACCAACCCCACTCCCTCACCCACAACAGAAAAGCCACCAACAGTATATTAGTAACCACATTTAACACAATAAAGGCATTCACATGTTTAAAGGATGAAGCCCATTACGACGGTGTGAAGAGCGCCCGTAGGGTGTGATGAATCGCCTAGATGAGGTCACATACTGTAGTTAAACATTACGTGTATTTCCCAACGTACCTGTCTTAAAATGTGGTAAGGAATGTACTCCGGGCCACGTGTCTTCATTAGGTGTTCCAAGGATCTACAAATAAGATCACAAAGTAATTAATAATAAAGTATTTACTTGATTGATAAATAAAGTCTTTCACCTGGAATGACCAATCCGCTGATGACACGGACAGGAGGCCGCACACATTACTGGGTGTCCAATGGGCTGTTATGTCACTGGTCGGATGTTGAATAAATGGCGATCTTTGTAGGAGAGGGCACAGTGACCAGGGGTGTGACTCACCGTTTTGACACAACCTTTATCACTATTAGTTGTTTTCACATCCTGTACCTTACACTCTATTACACGTCACAGCCATATTTTATTTATGTGATGCCCTGGGGTGGTCTTGCTGGACTGGTTTGGGGGTACACTACACCCCAGGTGTGAACCCAATAGTGCTGGGGACCTGCTCAAAAGAGGTGACCTTAACGTGGTGGGCAGGTACATATCTTACATAATATAAAAAGGAAATATATGTGATCAGTAATGAGTCCATAGTGCACCTGCAAACCCCCTCTGTTTTGCATGTAGCTACAAATCTCAGCACGGTACATTACAGGGTGTGCAGTCTAGGCCCCTCCCTCTTCCTGTGACTCATAGTTGTATGCAAATCCGATGGTTTGCGTATAACTACGACGGTGGGAGGGCTGCGTATGCATAGGACACGTTCTGCGCATGTGCATCATGAAAGCAAGTGCCCACTATGCCACCGGCATGCAGCCACTGGGAAGTAGGGATCTCAGGATTGGCATACCTAAAAAAAAAAAACGCCCCGTTGCCCCCACACTGGCCGCCCCGCAGATTCATTTACATGGGTGGGCGGGCAGGAACGGTGCAGAGAGCAGCGGTGCTGGGGGTCCGGTGCCTCCAAGTGGATGGCGGCAGTAGCATCAGCAGGGCAGGAGGTACGGCCCTGGAGCTGGGAAGCAATGCTGGGGCTGGGAGCGGGGATGTGACAGTGCGGCCTGCGCAGCGGAATAGTCAGAGGTCACGTAGATTGGTGCTATGCACAGAGCACAAGGACTGGCATTACATGCAGAGCGCAGGGATTGGCACTACCCACAGTGATTGGCATTATATGCAGAGCGTACGGATTGGCACAGAGCACAGGGACTGGCATTATATGCAGAGCGCAGGGATTGGCACTACACACAGAGCACAGGGACTGGCATTATATGCAGAGTGCAGGGATTGGCATTATGCACAGAGCACAGGGACTGGCATTATATGCAGAGCGCAGGGATTGGCACTACACACAGAGCACAGGGACTGGCATTATATGCAGAGCGCAGGGATTGGCATTATGCACAGAGTGCAGGTACTGCTGCCACACACAGAGCGCAGGGACTGCCACTACACAGAGAGCATAGGGACTGCCACTACAGACTGGTGCTACGCGCAGAGCGCAGGGATTGGCGTTACGCACAGGGACCGGTGCTACACACAGAGCGCAGGGACTGTTACTATGTGCAAAGCGCGCCGACTGCCACCACACACACACACGGCGCACTGACTGCCGCTACACACATGTAGGGGGTAGGGATTATTTGGCTGACCATAAATTGGTCGACAGTCATTAGGTCGACAGCACTAGGTCAGCATGCAGAAAGGTTGACATGGGTCTAGGTCGAGATGGGACAAGGTCGACAGATCATTAGGTCAACACAGTCTAGGAAAATCGACAGAAAAAAGCCAGAAAATCGACATGGGGTTTTTCACTGGTTTTTTTTTACCCGAATGTCGACATGGGCACAGGATAAAGTGCACCGTGTCCCCTAGCTACACTCGGCACACTATTCAGTTCTCCCACCACGCCCTATTGGATGGTAGGGCATGAAATACCGCCTGTCGGCACATGTCGGGTCACAAATACAGTGAAAAACCCCATGTCGACCTAATGCCCTGTCGACCTTGTCCCATGTCGACCTTTCAGCATGTTGACCTAATGACTGTCGACCTAATGACTGTATCCCCAGGCAGCGCACTGACTGCCGCCACACACAGCGCACTGAGTGCCGCTACATGTAAAGCACATGAGTGCGTATGTTCATGCAATGTCCATTCATACTGAGCAAGTGCAGGTAACTGAGGCTATTATGCAGCAACCACAGCATCTCCGCGTAAAATCTAAAGGAGACTTTGGGTTCTGGGGAAGACACTGAGGCAATGGTTCCCAAACGTTTTTGAATGATGGTGCACTAAAGTATCAGAATATTTTAATAAAAGTTTTTATTGGGAAATGTAAAAAAATAAATAAAAAATACAGTAAATCGTTTTTATACGTCATCCTTAGGATCATTTCGATGGTGAGGGACAGGATTTGCTTCTGCTTGTCCATGGATTTTATGATTGGAAACCACACGTACTGGTTCTCCCTATTACTCCAGCCACAATTGAATTAATCCTGGACCATCAATCCAAGGCACCCCTGCAAGTGTCCCCATTCACCCCAGGGCGCGGCGGTACCCAGTTTGTGAACCACTACACTACTAAGGGATGTATTGATCAATAAATATTTACTGAGGTTTTTTTAGGGTACCCTCAGATCCCTAAAGGTATCTTTGGGGGACTGCAGAAATATGATGACACTTAGGAAGGGCTGGCTACTTGCCAAATTTACCAAGATCCCTTGGCCCAGACAGCGAACGCCATCTCCAGGTGGCATTAACGCTTGCAGTCTGTGAGCTACAGTTTGTAAGATGGGGTTTGGGTCATTGGGTCGACCCGATTTAGGTCAACATGCATTGGGTCAATAACTGTAGGTCGACAGGACTAAGGTAGACACCTGAAATAGAACAACATGGCTATGGTCAACAGGGTTGGAAGGTCGACACAAGCATTAGTTTGACATGAGTTTTTCACTTTTTTTTGTCCCACATGTCAACATAGTCGCCATGCTTTGGACACGGTGCCCGTGAGACTGCCTTGGCTTCACACTATTGGAAGTCCTACCTGCCAGTCAACGGCAGTAAGGCAGTCTCATTGGAAGGTGTACCCTCCCCTCTGGGACTGCCAGACTGGGCGGTGATAATCAGAGAGCTGGCTTCCTGTAGGTCCCACTCTGCCTGATTGTGCAGCCCTAGCCAGCTATTATGGGCTGCACCCAATGCAGTCCATAAAAACAAGGGGTTTGCGCACGTGAAGTACCGTCACCGCTACTGCACTTGCGCCGGGGTCCCATCTCCATACAGTCACATTGCACAGATGCCAGAACTCGGATGGCACTGTGGACCTGGCGGCAGGGACCAGCGGCAGCCCATTTCCTCCTCCTTGGTAGGATCTGCAGCTGGTAACAGTCTATATGCACCTGTCATGCCAAGATTAATGAGCTGTTACACTTGTAGTCTATGGAGCAATTGGGAGGAACTCAGCTGTTCCCACTGCACTGATTTGTGGTTAACATAAGTACAGGCATCAGGCAGTGTCAGACACAAAGACACACTTACTGTACTGCAAATGCATCTGCTTTAGGGTTTGAGGACATTGGAACCAGTGGGTTCCATTCTGATACCTTTGACATGCTTTTACGTAACACAGAGCGCTTTAGTTGATAAACTGGTAGGATATATTTAAATGTAATATAAACAGTTGTAACGGTTGGTTGCTAGGAGTTACCACTCATAGGCACTCATAAAAAAGCAAAACATTCTGCTGTCCAAGATAGAAAGCTGTCTGTTTTCACTCTCCCAGAATCTTCAAACAATAGGTAAACATAGGTAAACATACACTAGGCATCTCTTTAATATATATTTTTAGGATTAACTGGTTAAAACATTACATATAACAACTATCGCTCACACAGATACAACGTTGAAAGGACTTTATTGTTAATTAAAGAATACTAGCAACCCCCTCTCCCTTTTAAACTGGCCAGATGGATTTTATGGCACGTTGCAAATGAATGATATAGGAAAAATAAAAACATACAGTATCTTCTATTATAATATGGTACAATTATGGTTATCTGTGCATTACCTATAAACTGCCACAAGATGGCAGCATAGGACAGTACATGTTTTACAGTCTACCTTGCCAAAAACATTGGCTGCTGTTCAAAATAAGCAACGACCTGTATTGAAGCTATGAAATATTTATAACAAATAATAACTATCAGATGGTGTAAAAAAAAAAAAAAGTATCGCTTTGTATGATACTTCTCTTACTACTTAAGAGGGTTAAAGGTTATATTCACAAGCTTCTCTCAGAATGTCAATGTACGATACAGGAGCATATGGCTTTACCACAATGCAGCAACAGAGCGAGTACTGGAGAACAGAGCTCTGCGGCTAAATGAACAGTACAATGCAGCCCAGCTGAACAAGACCCTGTTGTTTGCCAATGACTTAGAGCCTAGAACCAGAAATTAAATAAAACCATAAGTTGCACATCTGGATAGACCCGGGATGACATTACGTTCCAGCACTCAGGCAGTGAAACTACAATCAGAGCATATAATTTAGTGTGCGGTGGCTTCTATTAGAGATGAGTGACTGGCGGTGGCGGAAATCCAGATCCCACAGTGATGGGAGAGATCTGGATTCCAGAATGGTTGCCTGTGTTTGGCATTTTCAATTGATGTAACAGACACTGTCATTCCTCAGATTGTGCCGCACGCAGCGCACAGCTACATAGAAGGGAACCTGCAGCACACTAATAAGGCACCACTTATTTGTTCTGCTGTATTCCAGCTCCTCAATATGAGCGATAGTCTCCAAAGTAACATATTGAGACAGTGATGTTTAATTACAATAAAATAATAAAATAACGAGTATCTGGAAATCAAACCCATAACCTGTGTTACTGTAGGTAGACACTCTATTCATTTTACTATCTAATCCTTTATAGAAGGTTAGGGAATTTTAATTATGTGAAGCTCAACTTGGGCCCAATTCAGACCTGACCGCTAAGCTGCGTATATTCTTGGTCCACGAGCAGGTAAATGCCGCCTGCCAAACGCCCACCCCCCTCCCCCCTCACTCAAGCTTACACATCCTCCAGCATGCACCCGCACAGAGGAAAAATCATTGGATGGTCGCTCACCATTAAAAGATTTTTCCACTGTTCGTTATGAAAAGTAAGCCCCCCTGTCACTCAATTTGCAAACGCCCTGGCGAAAAATTTGACTAAGCGCATGAGCAGACCCCCAACATTGGGTACGGGGCTGAATTGGGACCTGTGCGAACCGGTCTGAATTGTACTTTGTGAAAAACGTCGTTTCAGCTGAGCAGATCTATGTAGTACGGGATCGGATGTCTGGCTGCAAACTACATAGATCTGCTCAATAAAAAATACGGAAATTACTTATTTAATAAAAGGTATAAAAAAGAGGGTTAGTTTACAAATACATTCTCTTGTAGTGCTCTATAATAAATGTATGTGTATAATATATAGTGTGGGAAAGGGCATCAGCATTGGCATCTCTGGGATTCTTTGGAATCAGTTGTGTCATGCTCTATCCTCATCAGGACTATTCTCTTTCTGGCACAGGGCACTATAAAGTCAGTTATGCTTTGGTTATTAGCAGATTGATTAGATTACTTTCACTGTAAAGTGTGCAAATCACTACAGGCCCTGGAGAGCTGCAGAAGTGTTACTCTAGCAGCTGCAGTCATGCTAAACAAGTGAATGGCAGTGACACAACTTTCGCTATCCACATTAAAGCAACGAAGCAAACATCTAAATCGATGATTATTAAATACTGTTTACACACTATGGGACTGGTTCTGAGTTGTAGGAATATCAATAAATGTAACATTGCACCCGGACAAACCATACTGCACTGACTGGGTTTCAAAATATATTAATGGCTGTTTTTGTATGCAGCCTGCAGCTGCTGGACAGCTTTTTTTTTTTACAAAGCAATGTACATTTTACTTTGGACAACAGTGCACGAAAATGAGTTATCTGCCCCATCTGCAGTGCAGCATGGTGTTACCAAGGAGCACAGATATTTGAATGAACGAATATCTCTCACTTACGCTGGAGCGGAAACCCTTTCCTTC
This sequence comes from Crinia signifera, assembly GCF_055691185.1. Lineage (NCBI taxonomy): Eukaryota > Metazoa > Chordata > Amphibia > Anura > Myobatrachidae > Crinia > Crinia signifera. Next base: position 302,840,717 of record NC_139221.1, on the reverse strand, counting down.
ACACAGATTGGTAACTAAACATTTTGGTGCCGTGCTCCAGGAAGAGCAGTTCTGGTTCGTGCCCTTACACAGAGCGGAATGTGGAAATGACGACCCCACAGCTGTTCCAAATTCTTCCTTACATTTTCCTATACCAAAATAATAAAATAACATAAAAAATCCTATCTTCCTGCCCTGCCGCCCGCTAGTTATTTACAGCTTTCAGTCTAGTGGAGAGAAAAGGTTAACCCGGCTGTACGTCACCTCATTCTAAATGAAATATTAATCAAAGGAATTCTAAAATACCTTCCTGACCCACAGAGACGGTGTTCCTGCTATCCAGCGGTGTCTGAATGCCACGAGAGCCAGCTAGCCCTGCTTAAGGGGGAGCCGTGGGAGCTCTGCAGATCACACAGCCGTCTGGGAGGGTATGAGTCATAGGGTTGACACTTTCACGGTCGACATACATTACTTCGACCACTAAAGGTCGACAAATGGCAAAACTGTAGCAGGGCATGCTGGGATGTGTAGTTCAACAACTGCTGGATGGTCAAATCTGCTGCGGGCACAGTGGCTCACTACGCTTGCCACCTATTCTATTCTCTCTCTATGGGGTTCGGGCACCCGTCTGTCTCTGTTTTGACAGTCGGGATCCCGACGTCGGGAAAATGACTGTCAGGATCCCGACTGTCGGGACCGCGTCCGGCACCCCAAAAGAACACATGGCAATAGTATTTGAGTGTTGGCCAATTCCTTCCACAGATCCTGCCTCCATCCAGATTTCTACACTGTTAAGGTGGCCATACACACGCAGATTTATCTTGAGATCTGGCTGGTTGGAACAAAAACATGGTTATGGGTGAGAGCAAATGACAGTTGACCATTTGCTTGGAAATGCTGGAAAACTGCCAAACTGTCACTCATCCATAACCATGTTTTTGTTCCAAACAGCCAGATCTGAAGATAAATCTTACTAGTGTATGGGCACCTTAAGACATAATTTCACTCCTACAAATCTCTGCTCCTCTATCTGATCTGAGATAAAAAGCCAGGATCGCCAGCAGCCGCAGTAATGTCACCTCCGAATAAAAGAAGTACTGGCATATAACAGGCAGGAGCAATTGTGAGTCCATCAATGTGTATTTTGCTTGCAACAATAAACTCAAATCTTCACAATCATTATTTTTGCTGATTCTGAGCCCTTTATCTCATCCTGAGCTTATCGGTCCTTCTTTATTGGTAGAAAATGACTCGGAATTGGATGGATGGATGCGTCTCATTGCAGAATGACATTGGGTCAGGAAGCCGTATCCAGCTGCCAAATGTTGCAGATCATCTAGAGATCGCACCTTTCGTCCTGCCTGTTATGTGACTGACAGCTATTTTCCTCCCAATTTGTACCTGTTGTGATTTAAGTTCTCAATCTCCTTAAGTCGACTTCTGTATTTGGGCTTCTCAAAAAGTATTAAATGTTACATAGCGGATCCCTGGTTTGCCGCCCAGAGACGTTCTGCACATTTATTTCATGGGCAGTATTAAAATAAACCATAAAAAATCAACATAAAATAAAATACACTCATTCAAGGAACGGAGACAAATTCTGACATAAAAACATTTAAGCTAACAGCCGTGACTGCTTTGCTAGAACAGGCCTTTTACCTACCCAAACTGCATAAAATTAAGCAGGTGGGGCAGATGTAACATGTGCAGCAAGAGTTAGATCTGGGTGAGTTATACCCCGTTCTCACTGCCGCAAAAACCCGGGTTTCAGTAATTTTCCCGTGTCCTGTCTCAGCGTTTCAGTAATTTCCTGGTGTACAGGGTCTCAGTAATTTCCCGTGTCCTGTCCCAGAAATTCCCGGGTGTTATGCCCCGGGAATTACACACAGGTTTTTTGCAGGGTTTTTCCTGGAAAATACGTGGATGAATGGCAGTGTGAACAGGCTAGACCCGGGTTTTTCTCACAAAATGCAAAAAAGCAAGTTCATTGCATTGCTCAAAGCTGCTTTTTAAACATCCAATCAAAGCTGCTCTTAGATGCCACACACTTATTGGCAGGCAGGCCAGGGGAAGCGGTGTGAACGGGGCAGACACTGGAATTTCAAGGGACTTAGGTGCAGTATGAATGGGGTCTGTAGAGCTGAGATGCTCTATGCCCCGCCAAAAACAAGGGAACAAAAACCCGTGATTTTGCAGGGGCGGCAATGAGAATGCAGCATTATTTTGTTTCTGCGCTAAAAAAAATGTAAAAAGCCACCAGTAAATACTGGTGTCTTTTTTTTCACAGCAGTTTAAGTTTGAATATGCCCCACCCAAAATCTAAATTTTTTATTTATTACATTTTTTTCTTCTTTACAGAAAGGTTAGTGAATTAAAACCACAGCTTAGAAGTGGCTTCTGTCGTCATATCTGCCCTCCGATAAATCCGCGCACCAGTCAGGCGTAGAGGATTGCCCTATGACATTCTACTATTACAGTTCCTCCGTCCCCAGAATTACAGATTTAAATATCTACAGATGTTTTGTTGCGTTTAATGCTGTGTAATTCCCAGCTCGTTAGAATAATTGCCCAGAGATAGACGCGGTAATTGTGTTACACACATCAAATTCTTTCTCCTCATTTTTCTGTGCACTCAGCGCTCTGAAGTTTGGATGGACTAATCCATCATGTCTAGACTATTGCTCTCCCATACCAATGCCGTGCCACTGGGAACATTTACCTCTGCCCAGGAGGAGGACGTCATACGTACAAACATACTGTACAAATAAGGAAGGTCTGGTTGTTATTGTCAGTGTAATGTGGGTAGTGCATTGCTTATGTAACCTGTCACCCGTCCCCCCCACTCCATGCATGCAGTCCCTGGTGATATTCTCAGATTGAGCTGCAGTACAGACAACTAGTGTTCATTCTAGCACCCGCCATATTTGAAAGCCCATGCAGTTCCTCTTCCCTGCCTGGGGTGTTGCTGTCTGCTGTAGAGGTTCTAGCACAGTGTGGTCTGTATAATCAGCACTGATATGCAAACCAGACCGGTGCTAGAAACACCACAGCAGACAGCGACAGCCTAGACATGGAAGAGGAACTGCATGGGTTTTCAAATATGGCGGGAGCTAGAATGAACACTAGAGAACATATATACGATATATACTGTACACACTGGACCCAGTGTGTACCCAGCTTAACAGCTCCCGAGGATCTCTTCAAATATACCGGGACAATTGTGCAACAGCTGGGAGATGAAATACAGTATGTGTCCCTGAGTTCCAATTGGAACTGGGAAGAGACGAGGAGGGAGAGTCTGAGAGCTTTTCTGAGCAGGTGCCTTTTTAGGGCACATGCTATATGAAACAGTGCAAGCTGTAGACCGTTCTAGAGGAGGAGCCAGTGATCTCTAGTGGAAGGGAAGAGTATGGGAAACATCTAGGATACAGAATGGAAGGAGGTAACAGGCAGAGGAAGAGTGTAGAGGGCAAGAGGGAGTGTGAGCGGAAAGGACGTTGGACATGAAGGGGAGAGGTGAGAAATGAGAATGACAGGGTGACAAGTTTAAACCGGATTCTGTATGCAGGGAAGAGGAGCCAGTGAAGGAGAGGGGATGTCCAGTCAGCAGTGAGATATGTAGACCAGGCATGCAGCAAGCATGGAGAATAAATGTCAAAGGCGAAGGGCGGAGAAAGGAACACCAGGGAGAAGGAGACTGCAATAGTCCAGGTGGGAGATTACAAGGGCATGCATAAAAGAGGTGGTAGCCTCAAGATTGACAAAGGATTAGATTTTTTTCGCAGAAGTTATTAGGATACAACATGATAGTAATGTGAAGAAGAATGACACAGATAACCCTAACCCGTCCATTCTTTCCTTTACACTAGGCAAAGACTTTGCTGGAAATAGTAAGACAAAGGTGGGAAGGAAAGTAGAACAAGAACAACAAGATCAATTTTAGAGGCTTACTGCATACTGAAGGTACAGCTCTTCCTGGACCTATGCCATTACTGCACCTACCCCACCCAGTAACCAAAGAGGTACACTCAATGCAGATTCCCTGAAGTGCATCCTCTGGTGCTTGCAGCATGCAGTCCCAGAATCTATGTAATATAACACGCGTCAACTTCAGAATTACTACGCAGGAAAATTGCCTAGAAGAATAGCTCCAATCCGGAACTACAGATGCACGGTAATGCCTGGTACACACCAGGACGACTAGGGCCCGATCCCCTCAATCTAGATCCAATTCCGACCAATTGGATGTAGATTGTAGGTAGATTGGGCCCTTTTTTTCCCTGTTCTGGTCCGATCCCGATCCGATGCGCGGCCCCGCGGGTCGGTCGGTCGTTATTCAGATCCTACCTGCTGCAGGTAGGATCTGAAGAATGACCATACAGCGGGGTGCGGGTCGCCATCGGATCGGACCCGCTCACGGTGCACATCGTGAGCGGGTCGTGCCCCCCCCGCGTCACCGTGAGCGGGTCGGACGAGACACTGACGACCCGCTCACGATGTGCATCGTGAGCGGGTCGTCGTGGTGTGTACCCTACATAAGTCCTGAGGCTAACTGAATCTACCCTTATAGCATTAAAGAAAGTGCTAAGATATCCTAGAAGACGGAAGAGCGACAGTGTGAGATATGAGAGAGGGTGGAGGGGAAAGGACAGAGCGGAAGAGGACAGGGCAGGAGAGGTAGTATTGAACAGTATCGGCAATGGATGGTATTTGAAGAAGCTGATGAGGTCTTGGATTATTACTTCTGGTACAAGAGGTGGTACTTGTTTCCTAGCACGGCGCCCCGATTTTGATTGAAGTGCATCTTATTGCATCACATGCAATATAGCGGCATGCGATGCGATGCAATTTTTAATTGTATAAGCACCCTGATGGGTGCTTACAATGTTAAATGCACCCCCATTGTCAATGCCAACCCGAAGCATGGTGAGCGGTTGCAGTACGCGTCCTCCGACCTTTTCATACCCACACTACCCACGTCGGCGTGGAGTTGATTATAGATAGTGTGGCGAGCCCCGCAAAGGGACACAGATTACTTTTTTTTTTTTTAAGTATATTTATTGGATTTTTCAATAAGCAATACAAAACAAAACATAACATTCTGTTAACAGTAATAGTACATAGGACAAAATATAGGTAGCGATTACCTGGTACTACTTAAAGGTATGTTGGCATATCGACAATAAGAAAAGTATGCTCGACGTGTCTGCATATCAAAACTTGTCATAACAGTTGTTTAATATTGACACTGTCAAATCGCTAACCAGGCCTATAAAATATAAACAAACCTACAGAACCTATAATGGGGAGGGGGGAGGAGTAGGTGTTAGAACAGGGGAGGGTGAGGGGGAGGGGGGGTAGAGAATGAGTGATCAGTCAACAGGTTACGTTTTGTGTGTTTCGTGCATCGTAGGAAAATAGCTGGAAGCCGTGAGGCAGGGACAATCACATCTTAGTAAATATAGGAGGGAAGGGGGGGTTGTCTGAACCCGGTGATAGGCATCTAAAACATCTCTAGGTTCCCACCAGTCTACCTCTGCGGTATCATAACATTGTGTAACTAGCAGTATCCTGTGGCACCTCCACTCCCCTCACCTTGGGCAGTAACAGATCATTGTATCATGCTCCAGTATCTGTCTAAAAACTAATTCACAGTATATCACAAACTCCCACTTCTGTCAGTGTAAGAGTGGATATCCAAAGCATTTAACAGATTATCAGGGACATTTTGGGGTTTAGTGCGAATATACGGCTTCCATTTCCTCAGAAAGTTTCGGGAAAACGTTGACTGGAATGTAATGAGTTGTATCTATCGAATGCCATATAACTATTGAGGAGTTCCTCCACATCTGTCAAATTAGGTATATGGTGGCTTGTCCACGATTTTAATATGGCCTTTTTAGCTGCCGTGAAGAGAACTGTGAGGAATGGGATCAGGTGGCCCTGAGTAGGTCCCAGACCCCATTCTCCAAAATTGAGGAATATAATCGGCACTGGTAGAAGATTTACTTTCAATAACAGTTTCATTTCAACAAAGTACAGTAATTTGAACCAAAACTTTTTTATATGTCCACAGGTCCAGAGATTGTGGGTGAGAGTTGCCGAATGGTAACCACACTTCAAGCATCTGCCTGTTTCGTCAGGGACGAAATAGCTTAGCTGTTTTTGCGACATGTAGGCCCTATGGACTGTTCTAAAATGTACCTGTTGGAGAGTAGAGGATTGGAGGATATTTATCGAGGACTCGTAGTGATAAAAAATGTCTGAACTTTGTATAGACGGAAAATCCTGCAACCATGTATCCCTTGTTTTGTTCTGCAAAGTAATTAAAGGACTTTTCTGAAGTTCACTGTAAATCATTTTCGGTTTAAAGGATACGTTATGTATCTTATCTGCCCATGAGTGTAAAAGAGAGCGGGGTGTTTCCACTATCCTGCGTGGGGACATAGAAGCAACAAAATGCTGTAGTTGGATTATTGGGAAGAGAGCATTAGTAAACCATATTGATCTCGTAACACCGAGAAGGGGAGGACCTTTCCACCTGGGTCAAATACTTATGATATTAATTTTAAGCCTTTATTGTGTAAACGGTTGAAAGTTGGGTTGTTGATTCCTATTGGGAATAGGGGATTACCACAAATAGGCATCCATTCCGAAATAGTGGGGTCTATACCTGTCTTGGAGCAGACCACATGCCAAGCCTTATGAATATCTCGAAACAGGGGGTTTTGGTATATATATGGGAAGGGGACACGGATTACTTTACATGTATTCCATGTCCCCTCGCGGGGCACGCTGCGCTCGCCACACTTCGGGCTCGTATTCCGCGTCTGCTCGCCATGCTTCGGGCTCGGTGGCTCGCCACACTATGGTATGAAAAGGTCGGAGGACGCGTGCCGCCGGCCCTCGCAGGCTCGTTACGCTTCGGGTTGCCGTTGATAGTGGGGGTGGTGTTGACAATGGGGGTGCATTTAACATTGTAAGCACCCATCAGGGTGCTTGTACAATTAAAAATTGCATCGCATCACATCGCATGCCATTTGCTTGAATGTGATGCTATGCGATATTTCATTGTACAAGCACTCCTGGTAATTTAACGGGAAGATTTGTATTGCATCACATCGCACACCTCTAAATACGGTATGCGATGGTATGCGATGGGTGCCATGCTAGGAAACAAGTACCCAAGAGGTTATGCAGGCCACACTCCCAGCTGTACGACCAGTGTACAGACGCGCTGTGCTGCTTAGCAGAACGGACGTGTGCTGTGGAATTTGCACCCATAAGACAGGGAATGTGCATTGTAGACCCAATAGACAGGTCCAAGTAAACAGAAATCAGAGCTGGTGAACAGCAGAAAATAGTTCCAATAACATTACTGATGTATATTACAGAAAATATTACATGGTTGGCTTCCAACACTAAACTCAATTTGGGGTGGGCGGCTTTGCTGTAAAGATACAAATCCTCCAGTAATCCGTAAGAAAAAGGGAACAGATTCAGGGTGGATTTGTGCATCCTGGTGTCGGAAATCTTTTCCTTATCTCAAATATTTTTTGTTTTTGTATATTTTTGTTAATTCAGTCTTCGGTAGCGGGATTCAATATTTAGGGAAGGGGAGAGGGGGGGGGGTAAATTAACAATTGGAAACTGGATTCTTAAATATCGGAAGAAGAAAATCAATGCTATTTTACAGCCATTATTTTTTATCCGAGCCAAGAATATAAAACGAATCGTCTGGAATAAGAGCTTTGCTTTACGGAACACATGTAAGTGTCTAGGAGGATGCGCGGCCTGAGAGTTCTATAAACAGATCACTTGGCAACGGTGTTACACTATACAGAGGGCGTCAGCGATGGTCTACAATGTTCTGTTACACCTGTGTCCGGGGACCTCTCTTATACCCCTACGGTATTACTTATTCTGAGGTAAATGTAATGTTATTAAAGGTACTTTAGCTGGATGGGGTACCAGGACAAATGCATGCCTCGCATTGGAGCACATGCAATGTATAGGTGGGCATGGCCGCTGGATAGCCCTATGTCCCTTCCCCCTCCCCAAAATCACCTTTTGGTGCAGAGCCCTCAAGTTGGGACTGTCCCGGTCTATCACTTTATCATCAATTCAAGACTTTTACGTCCTCGGGCAAATGTAGGTAGTCACCACGGCACCTCCCTAGCCTTTCCTTTCAGAAATGCTCTGTCCCAGTTAATTGGCTATCGCAATTTCATCTACCCCAACTAGAAGCATGCAATAAAGCCTACAGAAAAAAATGTATTTGTCACTTTCTGGAATGTATGGTTTTCGGAATAATTTGGATAAGGGATACTCAACCTGTATATATATATTATATATTATTATTTAGACATTAGATGTAAAGTGCACATCGGTTGTTTGTTTTTTAAAGTATGTGTGTGGTTCTCTCCCACACAATGCCACATGTGCGCTACTGAGACCAAGTCAAATACTGATGAAGAACATACTGTACAACATATTACAGCTATCAGCACAGATGTCTAATACTGAGAGACACAAGGTTTAAAAAACATTTTTGAAGCTCATCTCCATTTATTCCCTGTGTGTATATAAATCGTGTGATATATTAGGTATTTCTCCTGTGTGTAAAGGAATCCATAAGTCAGGAAACTAATGGCTCTGATTATACAGGCAGTAGGCGTGAAGCAGATGGTTAGGACCACATAGTAAGTGAACCAACAGTACACAAACTCATGACTTATGAATGAATACTAGGAATAGTGAAGACCAGTGCTATGCTTCAACAGGAACCAGCAGGAACTAAGTTCCTGAACCTCTAATTAAATTTGACATCATCAGGACCTGGGCTCCTGAACCTGTTCTAGGCCAAGATGTACTTTCCATAAGATAAGTTTTATTTTAAAGTCACCTGTCGGTGCCTTTGGGGCAGATGTATCATTAAGCTTTTTACGTTTGTGAAATAACGAGTCCCGCTTCTCCTGCATAACGAGGAGAAGCGGGCACTCGTTATGGGGAGATGTATTAACATCCCCCAAGCCGATAAGGAGAGCCGTTATGCCCAGCGTTAACGGCTCTCCTTATCGGCTCCCTCGCCGCCCCGCACATGCGCACTCCCCGTCGCCCCCCCTGCCCGGCTTACTGGGCATGCGCGAGATCTCGCAAAAAACGCGAGATCTCCAGCGCAGCCCAAGCCAGACGCAGGGCTAGCGTTGTCCCCATAGTGGGGGATAGGACAACGCTAGCCCTGAGCTGGCGAAGTGGCCGGGGCGAATTAACGCCTTAAAGGCTGTTAATACATCGCCCCGGCCGTTAATCCCTGGGGGGGATTGCAGGGACAGCCCCGCCGAGCGTAACTCGGCGGGCTGTCACTAGCGCACGTTAGGTGCGCTAGTAATACATTAGGGACAGACGTAATCCCCCCCAGTTAACCAGCGTTAAGTGCATTTTTGCACTTAACGCTGGTTAATACATCTCCCCTTTTGTTTCTAAATACAATATATACATCTCTCTCTCTCATTTTATATATTTGAACCACCCCCAGACCCAGAGTTCCTGGACCTATTTTTCCAGAAAAATAGTACTGAGTATATCCCAGATAATAATATTAATGCACAAACATGCAAAGGAGAAAGAATGGCGGTAAGCAACCTCACTGCTCGCCAAGGGCCTGAGCCAGATGCATGTACGTCCACTTTGGCACTATATTGCACAGTGTCACAGAATAGTTTGGTGCAATTCAGAGTCATATGCATGTCATGGGTGACAATGAAGTGCTGCCATGGAGGAGAAGCGTTCGGAGGGCTTTTAGAGATGGGCAGTGTAGATTATAGATGGGCATGGCCATGTTTGTATGGAATTGCAGCGGAGCAGTGGTGCACGCAATTCTGTCTGATTCAAACTCTAATGCCGCAGGTGGGAAAAAGACGCTTCCTGTTAGCATTGGTGAGGATCCAAGTGGCCTCGGATCGCCATCGCGACTATCGGTTACAGCCATAGACTTTCACAGACACCTGCATGATCCGGACACAAGGTCTAGGAAGATATTTTAAGAATCGCTGCAGCTACTTAGTTAGTTGTGGAAAACTCTGAACACCGGAGGGGCGATTTCCCCATGGGAACACCCAGCATTTCATAGGCGTTCCTGACATCACTGTCAGCTGCCCGCCCACTTCCTCCCAAGGGTGCACCCATATCTAAGTGACCGGAGTGTCACTTAAATATGCGTGCACCTTCGCCATCATTCCATTGTCAGCGACCATCAAATGATGGGGGTGATTTCCCCTAGCCTACGAATGGATGGGGGGGGGGGGGGGGGGGGAGGGGGGCAGCATTCACCGGGCGGGGTTTGGTGGACTTGCAAGGCTGCGAATTCGCAGCTTTGCGCATAAACCAGAATAACCCCCCTTGTGTCAGTAAGCCAGTGTTGCACAGGGTAGGTTGTTATAGTTACATGCAATGAGCCAGTACGTAAGCAGCATTGTCAGGACCCTACCCAAACCTTATTATGGTGCCTGGCAAGGAGTGATGGAGTGATGAAGCACCAGCTCCTGTCATGTTACAGACAGTTTGAAAATTACAGTTGGGAGCTGGTTGTTAGTTTATGTCTCAACTCTATCGCTTTCCAGGGCTTATTTCACCTGGTCCGTAATGTCATACACAAATATGTGCCGGTATGGCTTATGCTAATGTCTGGGTGATTAGATCATACTGGTTCTATGATGTCACAGCCCCAGCCAGGGCACTGGTAACCCATGGCAACACACAACGGTTCATTCTGTTGCCTGGTCTTGACTTGTGCAGTCAGTATTTCTTGGAGTTCGTGATATTTGGTGTTGAATTTTAATTTCTTCATAGTGTGATAGGAGAGGAGGAAGGAGGAAAGAGAGAGGAAGGAGGAGTCATCAGGAAGCAGCCATGAGCTGCTTCCCATTTAGCATGTGCTGGCCGTTCTATAGCAGCCAGGTAAGTGCATTGTTATTTCTGTTTGTGCTTTGGTGTTTGGTCAATTAGGGTTTTTCATGGATTTTGTAAGGGGTGGGGCTAACCTGATAGTGGGCGTAGACGGTGGATTTGTCCCAATTTAGTAAGGCTAAATGTCAGGAGGTGTCTGCCCAAATCTGATTAAGCGAAGGGGTTATTCATTATTTATAGTATTGTCTGTGATTTTGGGCACTAATATTTTGCCCACATTGCACTTCAAATGGGAATGGCATTTAATAAATTCAATTACTTAATCTTTTTCTCCTTTCCCATTCTTGTATTGTATTTGCTAATACCTATGGTCAGTTGTGTAACACATGTGGATACTGATCCTACTAGTGGGGCATTGTTACTCCAGATTATAAAAACATATTTATCTGAATTCAGTTGTTATATCATGACCCGATAAATGTGCAGCCCCGTTTCAGCACCTGTGGGAGAGTAAGCTGAAATGCCAGCTCTGGCGACTGGTCACAATCAAAAGGGAAAATAATTCAATAGATCCATTGGGCACCATCTATTGGCTGCCGGCACCAAAAACAACTGGATTCCGCCCAATATGACAAGAAGGGATATTTGTGTATAGCGAAATTATCATTTATATAGATATATAATTTCTATTTTATTTATTTAAGGTGACGCAGAGCCAGGTCTCCCTACTGCTGGCAGAAATGGAGCAACTGACTCTGCCCACAGTGATTCTGATGGCCCCATTACCCTCAGCGATGCTAGCTGAGGAAGAACCCCGGAAGAGGCAGGCACCTCCAGCGCCCCGGGAGAGGCAGGCACCTCCAGCGCCCCGGGATAGGCAGGCACCTCCAGCGCCCCGGCAGAGGCAGGCACCTCCAGCGCCCCGGGAGAGGCAGGCACCTCCAGCGCCCTGGCAGAGGCAGGCACCTCCAGCGCCCCGGCAGAGGCAGGCACCTCCAGCGCCCCGGGAGAGGCAGGCACCTCCAGCGCCCTGGGAGAGGCAGGCACCTCCAGCTGCTCGGAAGAGGCAGGCACCTCCAGCTGCTCGGAAGAGGCAGACACCACCGCCTCCCCGGGTAAGGCAAGCACCACCGCCTCCCCGGGTGAGGCAGGCCCCCTCACCTTAGATGAATTTTCTCAATCAACACCTTTAGAGTGGCATGCGCCCCCATTGAACACCTTTGGAGTGGCATGCGCCCCCATTGAACACCTTTGGAGTGGCATGCGCCCCCAATCAACACCTTTGGAGTGGCATGCGCCCCCAATCAACACCTTTGGAGTGGCATGCACCCCCAATCAACAACTCTGGAGTGGCATGCACCCCCAATCAACAACTCTGGAGTGGCATACACCCCCAATCAACAAATAAAATGAGTGTTGTATAATGATACTGTTTCTCTTTCTTTTTTGCTTTCCCCAATTGGAGCATCTCTATGCTGAATGAATGCTTGGGAACTGCAGTGTCGTAATATGTAAAATAAAACAGATACTGTATGTACTTCTACTCTTCTATATATCAGCTTTGTAACCCATCAATTTCCTATAGACATAGAGGTGTTTCTTGGTTTGGTCCATACAACAAGACAGGGAGGGTTATTAAACTGCTCCCGAATCACATCTGCACTGAGAAGAGCACAACAATAAAACAAAAATATAGAGAGATAAAACAAAAAGCAGAGATTTTATTATCAGAATCCCACAGATGCAACAGGACATTTGCAGAAAAGTAGGCCCAAATCAGAAGTTTGACATCCCCGTTGGGTCCCATGGGCATCGGACCTGAGCCTGTGGTCGAACTTGCTGCCCGTCTGACCTCTGACTTGACCCCCTATTGGTCTCATGGAACTGAGTCGCATGCAATACATGCCGCTCGGGAGTGTCCCTGGGCTCAGATGGCTATACACTGCTGCCATACAGTACATCGCATGCTGCTCGGGAGTGTCCCTGGGCTCGGATGGCTATACACTGCTGCCATAAATCGCATGCCGCTCGGGAGTGTCCCTGGGCTCGGATGGCAATACACTGCTGCGATACATTGCATGTCGCTCGGGAGTGTCCCTGTGCGGCTCAGATGGCTGTACACTGCTGCCATACATTGCATGCCGCTCGGGAGTGACCCTGGGTGGCTCAGATGGCTATACACTGCTGCGATACATCGCATGCCGCTCGGGAGTGTCCCTGGGTGGCTCGTATGGCAATACACTGCTGCCATACATCGCATACTGCTCGGGAGTGGCCCTGGGCTCGGATGGCAATTCACTGCTGCGATACATTGCATGCCACTCGGGAGTGTCCCTGGGTGGCTCAGATGGCTATACACTGCTGCGATACATCGCATGCCGCTCGGGAGTGACCCTGGGTGGCTCAGATGGCTATACACTGCTGCGATACATCGCATGCCACTCGGGAGTGTCCCTGGGTGGCTCGGATGACTATACACTGCTGTGATACATTGCAGTAGTGTATGCAGTGGCATAACTCGACATTTTTCTCCCCCTGCCAAAAAAATTTGCACGGTCCGAGGGGAAAATCCACCTACACGCTGAACATGAAATTTTTGTTAGCAGTCATGGACAACTTCAGCCACCTCTTTGTAATCGGCTGCTTCTGAATCAGAGAGGCGAAAGCTAATGGAGAACCTGACATGGGGTGTTTTCAAGCCGTTCCTGGAGATCTACCAATGGTCCTGGAGATCTACCAAGTAGTCATTACTAATAGTATTCCCTCTAAGCATCTTTTGCAGGGTGCCACACCCTGCCTGTTTTTAAAACCTCAAAATGCACCCTGCCCTTTTTGTGTTTTTGTGTGTGGCACTGTGCGTCCTAACACTGCCCCCTACCGCGCTGACATGCTGCTGAGAACGTTCGGTGTGTGCCATCATGTGTAATGGGTACTATGGTGTATGGTATACTGTGTAAGAGGCATTCCAGTGTGTGCCATAATGTGTAATTGTCATTACGACAGAATATGTAATGGGCAAAGCAGAGTATGACCATGTTTAATGGGCGTAATTCTACGTAGTGTAGTGTGCAAATTTTTAGATTTTTTTTTTTTTTTAGTTTCTAATGTAAATTTCTAACATAAAATGTGCCCCATTTGAAAAAAGTGCCTTGCCCCTTGGTCAACGCCCTGCCTGGTGGTGAGCACCATGCCCTAAAAAAATCCTAGAGGAGTGGTTCACAAACTCTTTTGCTTGGGTCTCCGAGATTTTTTCAAGGCACCCTCAAGCCAAAATAATTACCGATCTCTGTGTGAGCATTAGTCTGACAAGTCCTGTCTGTGTGTGTGTCAGTGTGCCCGGTGCTGTCTCTGTGTATAGGTGCCAGTGTGCCTACCCAATGAAACCACACCCCTTTTGACATGAACATCTTGGCTTGTTTTCCAGCAATAAAATGATGGGAGAATGTAAAATAGCTGTTTACTTAACTTTCATTAAAATATAACAACTTGTGCTTAAGTTATTGTTAAAATGGCATTATTTTTAAATTTCATGTATTTTGTACCACAAAAAAAAAAAGTCCAAAAGGTAAGAAGTAGATAAGCTGTATTCCTACAGACTTCTAATTGTATTAAAATATAATAATAAAAAAAGAGGAAGAGAAAGAAGATGAAGAGGAGAAGGACGATGGAGGCGTGTGGATCGTATTGTCGACGTATACCGCCTGTCGGCACATGTCGGCACAAAAAACTGTGAAAAGACCCATGTCGACCTCGCAACCTAATGCTTTTGTCGACCTATAGATGGAGCCGGCCTCATCTTTCAGGGTGTCTTTCAATAGCATCGCCAGCCCCCGCCAGCGGCTGGCTCCCGCCAGGGGCTCGTGCACCGAGTGGCAATGGAGCTGTCTACCGCCCCTGCTGCCTCCCCCCGGTGCCCCTCGCCGCCCTGAAATGGAGATGGGCAGGGACCCGCAGCGGCGCCGTCCTGAAGCTGGGACGCGCGTGCGTGTGAGACGCAAGCGCGTCCCAGTCAGATCGAGCGCCTCTCCACCGGCGATCGCCAGCGGGGACATTCTGGCAATCGCCGGCCAAGGAAGAGAGGCGCTCCATCTGTAAAACCATGTCGACCTTCATCCATGTCGACCTAGAACCCTGTCGACCTAAGTCGGGTCGACAATACGACCGTATACCCGATGGAGGAGTAAGGAGAGGAGGAGGAAGAAGAGGAAAAGGAAGTAGAGAAGAAAAAGAAAGATGAAGAAGAAGGAGAAGAGGGGTAAAAAGAAGAAAAAAAAAGGTGAAAAGAGAAGCGAAGGAATGAGAGGAGGAGTATCAGCGACAGTAGTACACAAAGGAAGAATTCATGTACTGTATACTATGTTAAAGGTGCCTTTAAAGTTTAAAGATTGATAATGGTTTGATTACAATAAAAAAAAAAAAAATTGGACAACTATTCCGAATATGAAAAGTTTGCGCAATCCACATTTGGAGTTGAGAAATATGTGCTGCAGCAATTGATTAAATACACAGATTCTGTAACTGACTTTTTAATGTTTCCCCCCCACACAAAATTTGATGAGCCAATAGATGAGAAATGAATTCCAAGCAAAGCAATGTATTATTTAGCATAACAGATCGTTTGTTACATGTGAGCATTTCTGCCAAATAAAAAGTAACACGTGCGGTGCGAAACATTATTCTCCTCTGTACGATTTATTCTTACATTGTGCATGTTCCCAGGCAGGCTACGCGCAGACCCAACTATGTGCTGTACAACTCGCAGAATCAATTGAGGAATGAGTTGGAATACAGCATTAAAAAAATAAGTACACTGCAATGTAAACAATATTAGAAAATGAAATTTAGTCTCATTCCAAGTATATTTACACTGCATTGTAAATGATTATTCAGCCGTGCAGATTAAACTATTACATGGTAACTGCTTTGTTTAAAGTGATGTTTTATTTATGGCCTAAATTGTAATTTTACAACCATTAATCTCTTTGGAAGCTAGACAAATATATACTGATCATGTCACGGCATTCATTTATTCCTCAGATATCCTTGGCTGCCAGCAGCGTTATGTTCTCAACCAAATAACATTGGACCGGATTCAGACGTTCGTACAGATGAGCCTATAGTTACTTCTGCGTATGCAAAAGGTAGAGGCCCCTTACTGCGCATGCACGAATCGAGGCGCGATGGTATACGCGGTTGTGTATGTTATCACTATCAATCAAGGAGACTTCTGCGACCCATGGATGGTTCAGGGGATATAATTGTAGGTGACTTAATTGTTCATAAAACCAGGTGCGTCCTATAGGCATGTTATAACGGTCTTATCGGCGTGTTATGGAAATGTAATGGGTGTCTTATGGGAGTGTTATGAGAGTGCCACTGGAGTATTAGGGGAGTGTCAGGGGTGTGTTATGAGAGTGTAATGGGCGTGTCATGGGCTTGCCATTGCAGTAATATGGGAAAGTCATGGGTGTGCTATGGGAATGTCATGGGCTAGTTATAGGAGTGCCATGGGCGTGCCATTGATTGATTATGGGAGTGTCAGGGGTGTGTTATGGGTGTGTAATGGGAGTGTCAGGGGTGTGTTATGGGAGAGTAATGGCAGTGTCGGGGGGTGTTATGGGTGTGTAATGGGAGTGTCAGGGGTGTGTCAGGGGTGTGTAATGGGAGTGTCAGGGGTGTGTTATGGGTGTGTTATGGGTGTGTTATGGGAGTGTCATGGGCATGTAATGGGAGTGCCATTGGTGTGCCATTGGAGTATTAGGGGAGTGTCAGGGGTGTGTTATGGGTGTGTAATGGGAATGTCAGGGGTGTGTTATGGGAGAGTAATGGCAGTGTCGGGGGGTGTTATGGGTGTGTAATGGGAGTGTCAGGGGTGTGTCAGGGGTGTGTAATGGGAGTGTCAGGGGTGTGTTATGGGTGTGTTATGGGAGTGTCATGGGCATGTAATGGGAGTGCCATTGGTGTGCCATTGGAGTATTAGGGGAGTGTCAGGGGTGTGTTATGGGTGTGTAATGGGAATGTCAGGGATGTGTTATGAGAGTTTCATGGGAGTATTATGGGAGTGTCATGGGCTTGCCATTGCAGTAATATGGGAAAGTCATGGGTGTGTTATGGGAATGTCATGGGCTAGTTATAGGAGTGCCATGGGCATGCCATTGATTGATTATGGGAGTGTCAGGGGTGTTTTATGGGAGTGTTAGGGGCATGTAATGGGAGTGTTATATGCATGTTACAGGAGTGCCATGGGCGTGCCATTGAAGTATTAAGGGAGTGTCAGGGGTTTGTTATGGGTGTGTAATGGGAGTGTCAGGGCTGTGTTATGGGAGAGTAATGGCAGTGTCGGGGGGTGTTATGGGTGTGTAATGGGAGTGTCAAGGGTGTGTAATGGGAGTGTCAGGGATGTGTAATGGGAGTGTCATGGGCATGTAATGGGAGTGCCATGGGTGTGCCATTGAAGTATTAAGGGAGTGTCAGGGGTTTGTTATGGGTGTGTAATGGGAGTGTCAGGGCTGTGTTATGGGAGAGTAATGGCAGTGTCGGGGGGTGTTATGGGTGTGTAATGGGAGTGTCAAGGGTGTGTAATGGGAGTGTCAGGGGTGTGTAATGGGAGTGTCATGGGCATGTAATGGGAGTGCCATGGGTGTGCCATTGAAGTATTAAGGGAGTGTCAGGGGTTTTTATGGGTGTGTAATGGGAGTGTCAGGGCTGTGTTATGGGAGAGTAATGGCAGTGTCGGGGGGTGTTATGGGTGTGTAATGGGGGTGTCAGGGTTGTGTAATGGGAGTGTCAGGGGTGTGTAATGGGAGTGTCAGGGGTGTGTAATGGGAGTGTCAGGGGCGTGTAATGGGAGTGTCAGGGGCGTGTAATGGGAGTGTCAGGGGCGTGTAATGGGAGTGCCATGGGTGTGCCATTGGAGTATTAGGGGAGTGTCAGGGGTGTGTTATGGGTGTGTAATGGGAATGTCAGGGATGTGTTATGAGAGTTTCATGGGAGTATTATGGGAGTGTCATGGGTGTGCCATTGCAGTAATATGGGAACGTCAGGGGTGTGTTATGGGAGTGCCATGGGCTAGTTATAGCAGTGCCATGGGCGTGCCATTGGATTATTGTGGGAGTGTCAGGGATGTTTTACGAGCATGTCATGGGAGTGTTAGTCATAGGCATGTTTCAATACGGGACTGCGATCTCTTTCACAGAAGTGCAGCTACAGTGGCCATATACAGTATTTAGAAACTTACAATGGGGACTCTGCACCAGGCAGGGGCTCGAGGAGTTACAGTACGACCAGTGGTGGATTAATCGAATCCCCCAGCTCACCTGAGCCTTGCGTGGGTGTTGTAGGGCTTGTGAGTCCACCTCACAAGGGGAATGCTTAACTGGCATTGGCGTATTTTTGCACTTGAGAAATCTCAGCCGTGCAGGATCTGCGCCTCTAAACCAGGAACATTATTCTTCTGCAAGATTTTAACCGCACCAATTCAACTGTCTGACTATCATGGTAACTGATGGGACCAAACCTGCCACAGGGTGCAAATACCAGGTTCACAAGCCATATAAATGGGGGACGTTGGCTGGTTGATATGGGACTTATCAGCGTAGTCAAACAGCATTCATCTGTATTCATCTTCCAATCAGATTATTGTAGTTATCACAGAATATGTGAATCATTTATAATAATGTTTAAGGGGCATACAGTATAAATAATAATAATAATAAATATTTGCTGCAATTCATGGCACCAAGATAGGGATTACCGTATATGAGGCCCAGTACGTTAATATTTCACGGAGTGACACAATTCATGGTTTGGACGCCAACACATGTGAAGCTACAAGCAGGGACTGAGCCAGGCCTGTAAAAGTGGTGTTCCAGCTCAGAGAGTAAGGTATAGGGGGGCCGCACATCGCCTAGGCGATATCGGCATCTGGCTTGCTAGGTCTTACTAGGACCATCCCGGCTAGTCCTCAGAGCTCATCCTTCCCTCAGCTGCACTGGTGACTAGCACTTAACACTGTAAACACCTAAACTATATGGATCTGTACTAGACCACAGAGAAAGCCATTGTCACTATGTTAGGATATTGGACACTATTATATAATACACAGGTACATATATTATGGTGGGAGGAGCTTAGCTGTACCACCTTCACGCCCCCTTAGACAACCGGGTACGTCTCAAGATTTGGCAGCCTTGAACAGTGCAACCTGCCTCTAACTGAGATGTATGGCAAGTAAAACCATCAACTGTAGCTCCCTACTGGTTAGTGTTCAAAAACCATCCCGTTGGGTCAAGCAGACTATCTAAACCGCTTTCACCTAATAAAAAAAAAAAATCACTACCTAATTAAGGTCATGAAATTATTTGGGTCACAGCGATGTGTTCAAATATATATATAAATTATACACTAAATCTATCATGATATATGGGATGAATTTAATAGGATGAGAGATTCAGAAAGTGAGAGATTTGGTATGAAATCACCAGTTTTTTTTAAAGCGGCAATCATTTACACTGCAAAATCAAACTGGTTTTGCAGTGTACATGATTGCCGCTTTAAAAAAACTGGAGATTTCATACCAAATCTCTCAATTAATGAATCTCACATCCTATTCCATTTTACCCACGAAATCTATGATCTGCCTAATACATTCTCGTATTGGACCGACGGCAAAAACAAGGGCGGTGAACTGAATTGTAAAAGCTTTTATAATGATGTCACCTGTGTTTCAGTGGCTGCGTACCGGAATGTGTTGTTATATTAGGAGAGACATGATGGACGTTATTTCTATCTCTGTGTTGTTGACAAAAATCGCTGCACCGAGGATTAACTAGAAAACAAAGTTTTCAGCACAATTTCTGTGAGTCAGAGATGCAGCGTAAATCCCGGTAATTCTTCATGTCTCTTTGTGCAAGGATGAAAGCAAGACCTTGGCATTTTGTGTCCTTTTCTAACGAAAGTTCTCATTAGGCGCAAGTCCTGCACCAATCTAATTGCGGTTTTCGTGTGAACTGTAATCTCCTCTTGGAAACTCGCCTGTCATAGTTTCACAGTTTCTGTTATTAAAATAGTTTGTGATGCGGCTTGGTGCCCTGGCTACATTCACCTTAGTTATAAGAAAATTGGTTACGTGGTCAGACACCAGATAGAAGGAACATAAAATAAAGTCACAAATCAAAAATAAGACGGAACACTGCTTCAAAGAGTCTATAATCACGGAGGAGGACGAGTTCCTCCCTGAGCCTATATGTCTTATTCTCACCTGAAGTCAACCATACCAGAGTAATTGTAGGGACACAGGTCTGGGATGGGTCTCCAAGAAATTAGGGGACTTTTGTGCAGAAAAGTCTGTTACAGCCTTTAGTACAGGGACAGATGGTCACAGACAGACACTTTGTTATAATGGATACAAGCTGGTAGAATTAGCATTATATTCTTTTCCCTCTATGCCAAGGGGTCATCAATAACTCTGTGGGAATGTGGCCATCAACACCGAAGATACATTATGCCTCAATGTTATAGGGGCAGCCACTGATGTGTGATCACTACGGCCAATCATGGTTGGTCTGCACAGTGCACTCTAGTTACCCTCGCTGACAATGCTATTGGCATAATCCCCCTTACTATTGGGGAGAGGGCAAGGCACCTTGCTAGCTTTATTTGTGCACTGACACCATGGGGAAAGGGCAGTTCACATTAGCTATTCATATTTATTAAGCTCACTACCTAACTCTACAAAATGTTCAAGTGTATGAGAATTCTCTACCACATCCATGTGGATTCCGAAATTTCCCTGATTATAGATCTTGGCTTGACCGTTACTCTCCTCTGCATTTCCCCTGTGGCACCCGTGCCCTCTCATGTAGTCAGTTTTCTGACCAGTGCTGTAACTTAGTATTTTGGTGCCCTGTGCGCCCCCCCATATTCAAAATAAGGCCACAGTTCCATATACATAATGCACCGTAGTGCATAATATCTCCTGTAGTGCCATATACATACTACCACCTAGTGCCGAATACATACTACCCTCAATAGTCCATATTCATAAATACATAATGCCCCTTTGTAGTGCCATATACATAGTCCATATACATAATGCCCCCCGTAGTGCCATATACATAATAATGCCCCCCGTAGTGCCATATACATAATGCCCCCCCCCATAGTTCCATATACATAATGCCCCTTGTAGTGCCATATACATAGTCCATATAGATAATGCCCCTCGTAGTGCCATATACATAATGCCCACCGTAGTGCCATATACATAATGCCCCCCATAGTGCCATATACATAATGCCCCCCCATAGTGCCATATACATAATGCCCCCCTATAGTGCCATATACATAGTCCATATACATAATGCCCCCCTATAGTGCCATATACATAATACAGGTGCCTGAACACTTGAGCACCTGAGTGCTCACAGTGGCCCTAGTGCTCAGCTGCTGAGGATGGCGGCGGGGAGCAATCTGCGATGGCAGCAATAGGGAGTGGCGGGGGATGGGATAGATGAGCTTTCAGTGGACAGTATGTAGATGCGTGCCAGTGCTGCAGGCACCGCTCACAGCAAATCCTAAACCGCATTGTGTGGGGGTCCTGGAGAATATCACTGGTGCCTCTGTCTTGGGTGGCTCAAATACTAGTTTATAGACAGACATGTTGATCATTTTCTAGGATGCAATAGAGAAATGATTGCCGGAATATGATTGGTTTGCTGGCAAATTGAAATAAAAATAAAAAATGATATCCAAAACAAAAACAACTTTCTCAAAATATACAAACATAAAATACAATCATTAGTGCGACAAACAGACCTGCAACTTTTTTGTTATTTCTCCTTAAACTAAATCGTGTTAATAATTTTTTTAATACCGAAAATGAATAATTAGACCAGGTGACGAGCTTATTACTGTGCTCACAGTTCAGTTCTTACACTGGAATATAAGGTCCCTACAAATGTTATCAGCAGCCTGCACTATTGCCTTGGTACATGTCACAAACCCCTAGAGCCCTGAAAGTGATTAAACAAGCGAAACGGTTCTCTCCCGCCTGCATGTGCTTAGTCAGGACGCGGCACAATCCTGGACGTTCCACTCTCGTGGCTGTTGTTGGACAGCAAATGATGCGTGAGACATAAAGAGCCAACACCGCCGTATTCTCAGAGGTCAGGAAACACGGAATTTGAAGGATGAGAAGCGTTATAGGAATCAGCAGAAAATAAATCATTTCAGCCTGAAGGTGCCATAAACAAACAGACACAGCCAGAAGTCATGTAAGAAACCTGGAGGACTATTACACTGCAACAGGACCAATAAACTCAATATACTGTATACAGTGGCTTACTTACTATACCAGTGGTTCCCAAACTTCTTTGAATCACGGCACCTTAGAGCATCAAAATATTTTCAAGGCACCCCTAGGTCAAATGCTTCTCATCGAGAAATTCAGAAAAAAAATATTAAATGAAGTGCATTGTGTAATTTGTGTTTATATGTCACAGTTATCTGGTGAGGGACAGGATTTGCTTCTGTTTGTCCACATATATTATGATTGGCAGCCACAAGCACTGGTTTTGCCTGGTACATGGACCATAAATAATATGAATTGATCTTGGTCCACCAACCCAAGGCACCCCTGCAAGTGTCCTGAGGCTCCCCAGGGTGCCTAGGCACACAGTTTGGAAACCACTGTACTATACCCATAATCACAGATTTATAACTAGTCAAATGTTAAAGGTTATTTAAAAATACTGGGAGACATTTGAATTTTTGGGTAGTCCTTTGCAAAACTGTGTGCTTGAAACCACAAAAAGTGGGCAGGACAGGGGCATAATGACATTTAGTAAGGGTATATTTGGAAGGGGCAGTGCCCAAATAATGGCATACCAACGCTCTACCATTAGGCAGCTGCCTAGGGCGCCAGGCTCTGGGGGGCATCACTAAGTCTGCGTATCAAAAATGAAGGATGTCTAAGAGGATCCTTGATGTACTTAATGCAGGTGGCGGCTGCAGAACTTCTAAGACCTCACCTCCGTACTTTCCCTTGACACATACTTCCCTACTTTGCTGGCTCCTACTCCTTGTACTCTGTTGTGGGTGGAAAAGGGGGGCCTCCATGGAAAGCAGAGGACTTGCTCACCTTCCCGAGGTGGGGCGGGGAGGACCACCCAATTGTTTGGGAGCCTTCCTGCCATTCCAGAATGTTTGTCAAGTATGCCTTAAGGGGTTGGAATGTGGGTATTGGTGGCAGTATGGGGGAGAAGGGGGGGTGCAGTAAGTTGAAGTTTTGCCTAGGGTGCTGTGAAGCCTTACACTGGCCCTGCTTACTATAAGAATGGCATCACCGATTTTCCACCCCCTCTTTATAAACCCACAATCCATGGCATCATGTCAGAGTAAGGTTGTTGGGCCTGTTGTGGAGAGATTCCAGCCCTGCCCCCATCAGGACATATCGGCCACAACCACTCTGCGGGTTAGTCATCAGGTATGTATATAACTTGGATATCTCCCTTGTTAGCTACATCTACACATAGGGGGAAATATTGTGTCCTTTTATTTTCCCCTGCTCCCTGATACTCTGTGTTTTATGGGTTCTGACATAAATGATAGACAATGTCTAGGTCAACAATCACTAATGCGTGACAGTGAGTAGGTCAACACCTAAAATGGTCGACTGTGGCTGAAGGTCGACCCAAGCAAAAGGTCAGCATACTCATGGTTGACACATAAAAAGGTTGACTCGATTTTCCCATATTTTTTGTTTTGTCGACATTGATACCATATAAGTGTACCGCTGCGCTCGCCATGCTTCGGGCACACTGATATTCCCCCTCCATGGGATGGCAAAGTATGAACAAGTCGGTTAAAAACAAATCATGAAAAACTTGTGATGATCTTTTAATGTTTCGACCATGTTCGTGTTGACCGTTTGCTTTTGTTGATCTTCTGTCAATGTCGACCAAGAGTCTTTCGACAATTTTTAGTTTGTTGACCTGATACCTTTTTCGGTCACAGGATTTAAAGAGGTAACTTTTTAAAAGGTGAAATCGGGCTCTGTGTACAGTCAATGCGAACATCCTAAATTAATGAGAATACAATTACATTACGGATTTTATCACTTCATATATTATAACTAAATATATATTCTTCGTTGGTTTCTTTCACAGTGGTAAAGTTGCACCTTTAGACGTACAACGAGGGGTAGTTTCATAGACGAGGAAAAAGCACAAATGCAGTTTGTTTGTGGGAAATGCCCTCTAGCACTGTCACAGTCTGTGTGGGCTCCACCTTCTATCACTGATGGAGTCTCTGTGTGGACTCTGCCCTCTATCACTGATGCAGTCTCTGTGTGGAGTCGGAACCCACCCTCTATCACCTATCCAGTCTCTGTGTGGACCCCACCCTCTATCAATGATGCAGTTACTGTGTGGGCTCCGCCCTCTATCAATGATGCAGTTACTGTGGGGGCTCCGCCCTCTATCACCGATGCAGTCACTGTGTGGGCTCCGCCCTCTATCACCGATGCAGTCACTGTGTGGGCTCCGCCCTCTATGACCAATGCAGTTGCAAAGTAAACTGTGGCAATGCAACAGAGTCTCTGTGCATGTTCCCTGTGACTTCCCGAATGCGTATGAGCAAATCTCTGGGAAAATGTCAGATGTGCCATAGTCCCGGTGATTTATACAGAGCCGGCACAGTACTCTGGAGAGGTTGGCATAATAGTGGAGTGCAGGGCATGCAGTGTGGTCCATTTTACATGCCCATGCATAACGGCAGCTCCCAAGAGTTCTACCAGTCTGGCAGAAAACACTGGCTCGAATATCCTGGCAGAAGTTCAGAGATCCAAATTACAAGATAATATATATGGTGTCCTCATCCATCAAACCGCAGGGATGCATCTCATGCATGCACCACTTCTTCATTGGGCAGAGTGCAAAACTTTGGTACATGGAAATGTATTATTCATGGCATATCATTTCTATGACAGCAGCCAGGACACGGCGGGAATTCATCTGAGAGTTTATGTTCCAAGAAACCACATGCATGTATCTATATGAATACAGTATATTAAGAGCACATCAAACCCCTTATCTCATACGTCAATCCCGTATCTTATGAATAACAAATGACAAAAAAAGTACATAAAATATAATGAACTCACCAGGAATATTCGTTCTAGTTGGTCCTGTATGTCTTTCATTCCAGGAAAAGCAGCAACACCCTGCATCATTTCAATAAATATGCATCCTACGCCCCTGCCAATGAGAACAGAGTATAAATACGTTTAATGTACGTGTCAGGATCAACATGACATCATCCGGCCAGCCCTAGCTAGTTAGTACATAGAGGTACTGTGCATTCAGACACGTGCATCAATCAATATGTCAATGATAACAGTATATTAGTGGCTTACAGGGATGGTTTGCATACATTTTATAGAACATGCCTCATTTCCAGGTAGGGTGTAATTCTGCTTTATTTAAAATAATGCTAAATAAAACACAGGGATATGGTCTGTGCGCAGAACCTTATTTTGCTGCATATATTAAACTCTCGCCATGACTATAAGTTGGCAATAATTATAACGCATTTATTATTCATTATTTATATAGAAAACATATTTCCCCACAATATTTTGGAGAAACCGGATGATACATATCAATCGTTAGCACTCAGATGCCCATTTTTACTTTGAATTGCTTTGACCACTGCTTGGCTCCCGTTTGTCATAGATTAATGTTCCATCCACCTAATCCTCCCTCTGCAAATACGCTATAGAACTGTGAAAACCAAAATCTCGAGTTTAGCCCAAAAAGACAGACAGACGAATACTGGGGCCTTAATTTTAAACTATGTAGAGTTACCGCATAAATATTTATATGCATTCAGCACTGCGCGATGGTCGGTTGCGCACAGTTGCCTATTTTGCAAACTAAAACATCACGTTTTCATGAACACCTCAGAAAAAAACCTGCAACGTATTTGGCCTCAAAGTGCTATTTCAAAATGACTCATTATGGACATCACGCAGATTTGCCTTACAAAAAAACCCAGATCCCCTTCTTTAGCTCCTGAGCCTATTACAAATACAATTAACAGGTACTTTTATCATCTTAGTCTTTCTATAGTCAAGTATTGTCATGCGGACAGTGGCGGCTCCAGAGGTGGAGCTGCAGCACAGTTCAAAATTCAAATAGGGGAGCCCCACCCACTGCCATTCCAAACGGACTGTCAATGGGTGGGGCTCCCCTATTTGAATTTAAAACGGTGCTGCAACCCCACCCCTGGAGCCGCCACTGGTGAGGACGTATCGGTCCTAGGTGTGTTCTCACATATCTATCCTCAATATTCGACGCAGCGTGAGATGCCTGATGTGAGTGAGCCAGCAGGTCCTGTGCAACTCCGCTAGTGTTGGGAGTCTTTTATTGGCAAAAACACATATAATTTATAACGGGATGGGACAAGGACGCACCAGGAGACTGTACTGATGAATTTGATGTGCAACACTTATATATTGTAGTCACGGATTCTATATACGAAACACATTGGAAATTGACACAGATAAAAGCGGTGTCCATTGCATTGTAGTGGTATGTATAAAAGTGCAAAAAAAGATGCACGGAGAGCATCACGGGATCTGGTGCGTTAAATCAAAAGATTGCGGCAAGAATGAATACAGCAATATGAAAAATAGAACGATTTGGGAGTAGCTCACTTACTACTACGTATGGGAAAACTGGCAAAGCTGAAGAGGCAACAAAATCAACAGAACAAAAGTGGTTAAAAAACAATAAGTAAAAGAAAAAAGGATGACGACAGTCCTTGGCAGCAGTGTGGTTATGTCATTAATGCAGGCATTATATGCTGACTCATATGATAAAGATAAAAGGTTATTCTATCTCTGTGACCAAAGAAAAACAAAGTCAACTACAGTAACAGGATATCTCTCTCTCTCTCTCTCTCTCTCTATATATATATATAGCAAAGATGAAAACGATAGGCACTCCCTTGTAGAGATAGACAGTAAATTGCCCAGGTGCGCTGGCAGAAAGGGATATATCCAGACAAATATACAGGCACGATGCGTGGCACTCCGGGACTTAGTACAGCAAAAAATGACACGGGCAAAAGCCTAGACCACGTGTCATTTTTTGCTGTACTAAGTCCCGGAGTGCCACGCATCGTGCCTGTATATATATATATATATATATATATATATATACACACACACCGAAACGTTGATATAATTATGGATTATTGTCATTCTTGCAACAAGCAGCATGAGTGCCACTTACAAGTGTTTTTTATATATATATATTACACATATATAGTCCAGGGTTCCTCTGTTGAGGAGTAAGCACTCTCCTTTTGTAAAATATTTAAAAGGAGAGTGCTTACTCCTCAACAGAGGAACCCTGGACTTTAATTGGTGTTTATGCCTAAGGGCATGAATCACTTGTAGGCACCCCTACAGTCATCCCCCTATATACCCTGTGAGAGTGCGGTCTTCCACAGAATCTATTACACATATATATATATATATATATATATATGTGGATATCCTGAAGACGGTATTAATAAATACCGAAACATTGATATAACTGGATTATTGTCGTTCTTGAAACAAGCAGCATGAGTGCCACTTACAAGTGTTATATTTGGAGCCGACCGGGGGTAACTCTGAATGGTCTAATGGGGGCACCCGCTCAAGATATCGATTGACATGTGAGTGCTGGACTAGGCACTTACAGGGAGAGAGTCCACTTGATGCCTAGGTGCACAAAAACCCTGGGGGACCCAGGTAACATACAGCAGCACAACTCCTGGCACTCTAGGACTTTGAATGAAGAAAC
The DNA here is from genome assembly GCF_055691185.1 of Crinia signifera. Classification (NCBI taxonomy): domain Eukaryota; kingdom Metazoa; phylum Chordata; class Amphibia; order Anura; family Myobatrachidae; genus Crinia; species Crinia signifera. The sequence goes on along the minus strand of NC_139221.1, from coordinate 302,812,977 downwards.
TAACAAGTCTTGAGGCTTATATATATATATATATATATATATATATATACACTGTGTATATATATATATATATATATATATATATATATATATATATATATATACATATATACATATATATATATATATACATATATACACACACACAGGTTTTGAAGCCACACTACCATTTGCAAGGAGGGGTTTGGTGGACTCGCAAGGCTGCAAATTTGTAGCCTTGCGAATCAACCAAAATAACCCTCAATGTCTGTCCACCGACATGGTTTTGCCTATAACATTGGCAATAAATAGTTTGAATTAGTCCTGGACCACCAGCCCAGGCCACCACCTGCAAGTGTCACATGGTAGCCAATATGCCATGGCACACCTTTGGCACATCGGAATGGAGTGGACACAGCCAGATACCGCATTTTATTTAGAAATTATACATCTCGATCAATAACACTTAGGTTTGTCAGCAAAAAAGGTTTGTCAACAAAAAAGGGAAGTCCCTCTTCCAGAAGATACAACTCCCAGATACCATGTGAAGTGCAAAGAACTGGTGGCCAGCACCACACCAGGCCAATATAGGAACTGCATCAATAAGAGGCACCATTGTCAAACATCTGACCTCTGAAGTAGCAACCTCACTAACAGCACCAACACTGAACAATGCAGGCTGTACAACAATTCAACAAAACGAAAAATTAAAAAACAATTAATTTCATTGGTGCTCTGCATTGTCGCTAATCAATGGGCAAGTCGCAACAATCAATAAGAATGTGCCATTAACCTGAACACGCCACACGTGAGGAATTACCCAGAGCGCACTCTCTGAGAGGCTATCACTCAGAGGCAATTCTGGCAAGACTCCAAAACAGTCTTATATTTTCCAATGAAACCATATGTTTTTTTTTTTTTTTTAAATAAAACAAAAAAACAGACAAAAAAAAAAAAATCATAAGAACAATCCATACAGGTCTCTACGAAATTAGAGATATTTAGTTCATCGGTATTCTGTACGAAAACACAATTTTCTTTTTTTTTTTCTCCCAATATTTTGATAGATGGCAAAAGAAAATTTACCAATCAATTCCTATGACTAAAGCAAATTAGAATAGTAGGTGATTATATATAATGTTCCATCTGTCCCGGCTGATTACTGGAGAAGCTGGATTGATTAAACTGCCAGTCATCATTTAGCCTCCTCAGAGGTCTATTTCACAGCGAGAGCCACAATAAATCTTCGTCAAGTGCTTATATAATCAGGAATGAAAACAATTTGAGTTAAAAAAAAATGAACTTCTAGAACTTTCATTACCAGAGGGAATTGTATTTTTAATGGCAACACTTTCAATTGTGCTACGGTCAACATCTGCTTGTATAAAAGTGTAACTGAGGCAAAGGCCGTATTGTGGAAATACCGGCCGACTGCGCGTCCGATTCTGCTGTTGCAAATGATAGATCACACAAAACTATTCATTTACATACAATTAGAACCTTCGGTTGAGGGAGAATTTATCCAATGTATCCTAGACAACAGTTGTATGTTTTTGAGATAAAGTACCAGCCAATCAGCTCCTAACAGTCACGTTATAGGCTGAATTTAGAAAATGACAGGATTAGTTGGTACTTTATCACCGTCCTATGTATTTCGCTACATGTCTTAGTACATCGACATATATATTAAGTACATTTTATGGATAGTTACATTCAAGTTAGTTAGTATAGTTAGTATATTACTATACAGGCTGAATCACTTTATCCACTTTATCCATTATTTTATTTTAACCCAGTTAGCCCCGAAGATGCAAGAGGGGGAGGTGAGGAGTGGCACAGCAAATCGAATTACCATGGCCATGTCCACTAAAGTGCCTTACAGCTGAAGGGCAGAGCCAAGATAATGTAACTTAATCTGGAACCGCTGGGGAACTAGGTGGATCTGTGAATTTCCACAGGATATTGGTGTCAATGAAAAAGTGAAAGATTTGCTCAGTTGTGTCACAATGTCATATCATCACACGCTGTGTCCCAACATCATGGAGGCCAAAGCCAGAAAGCTTGAACCAAAATGCAAGGCTGGGGTAATAGGAGGAGAGCCTTCTTTTGTGTTGAATGGGGACAGGCCCCTCCATTCCTCAATCTGCAACCCTCTCGTCCTAACCATCCAGTAGTGATTAGGTTCTGTTGATACTCGTCTTCTTCCATGGTTTCTGATGCTTCCATCAAGTAGTAAAGATAGTGGTGATATTGGTCTTCTCATGTGGTTTCCGAGACTTCCATCTAGTACTGTAGTTAAGGTTCTGATGATACTGGTCTTCTTTTATGGTTTCCGAGGCTCCCATCCAGTAGTTAAGGTACTGTTGGGCTAGGTATGTCTGGCCTCACAATGGGCCTTATTCTGATCGGTGCGGCCGGATCCGAATATGCGGCCAGGACCGTGCGTGCGAAACCCCGCCTTCCATACGGATCGCCAACTCCGTCCGTACGCGGTAAGAAGCTGGCCAAACGGACCGCATGTGTATTTTTCATGGAATACGCCTCCTCCATCTCAGGGAACCTCCCCCATCATTCGATGGTCGCAGACCATCGAATGCAGGACCGAGTGCTCCACCAGCTCCCGCAACCTCAGACCACACGGACATTTTTCCGTGCAAAAGCAGGGATCTGGGCGGGCAGCTGACATCCGGCGATGTCATATGTCCGCCCACTACACGTGCGTCACGGCCGCATTACCATACTTACGCCCAGCGTTTGCATGGGAACGCCCATGAAACGCGGGGCGTATGCATATGGTAATGAGCCCAAATAGCCCTTTACGCCCCTCTCCACCCCCTGTTCGGAGTGTTCACATATCATGCGGGATTTGGCCGTACGCCCCGCTCGCACATGCGCAGAGACGCCTCTGCACATGCGCAGACACAAAACATTGGCGGGCCGTACGCACGCGGATATATCCGCACCAACCAGAATAAGGGCTAATGTCGGCACAGGAAAAGCTGAAACGAGGTCAGCAAGACAAAGGTTGGAATTACAGTGCTTCTGGCTCCACCATGCAGTCACTGTTCACTGGAAACAAGGGTAATAAGCGGGCCATCTGACGGTTAGATTGCCAGAAATGCGGTCCCTGTAGTGTACCAGGAAGCCCACCACTGCTCCCAATGTTGTACTTACTGTTTAAATGAATTGACAAAGCAAAAGATGAATCCCTTTAAAAAAATAGCTTGCCCCTAGTATTGCTCCTCTAATAATTTTGTTTGGCTATCGCCAATGCCCCTGAGCTCACCCAAATCCAGGTGAAAGCAATGCTACATCAGAACACACAATAAGGGTGGATGTACTTAACCTTGGAGAGATAAATTATTAACCAATCTGCTTCCAACTCTCATTTTAAAGTGGTATTGTTGATAATCTCACTTAGTGTGCATGGGGCATAATACCTAGACCAGTATATCAGAGCATGGAGATCACTTGATGCATGGGTGGTAGTGGGAACTACAGCCTACGGATAATGAAAACATAAAATAAATTATTAAATTAAGTTTTGATAATATTTTACTGCTCCATTACAAAAACTGATGGTGGTGCTGTGGGCAGGGTTGTACATCTCCATGTGATTCTGACTCATGTATACAAGAAAGGGGAGTCGGTTTCAGATCTTTGAATGTGCCCGCCCAGTTGTGATATCAGGCACTCGCAGCTCCTGCAGGAAGCATACGTGTGGTTGGTGAACCACCCCCTGCACACATCTAGATGTGCAAATATCTGTAGATCGTCCATTGATAGAGCTGCCGAGGACAACACGATGAACGACCGCATTCAAAGACATATCAGGGGAATACACCCGCTGATGGGCTCGTGATATATCGTCCGTTCAATTAAACGGCTAATATATCCTTCAGTGCGTAGCCAGCTTTAAGTCAATTTTTCTAGTATAATTCAATAAATACATTTCTAATTATAGGTTTAAAAATAAATATATTGAAATCTAGAAAAGACATTTATACCATAAACCACTGTATTAAGTATTTTAAAAGCAACATTTTGTTAGAAGAAGAAAATAATGCTTATTACAAATCAAAGAACCACAAGAGCTTTGTTCGTCTTTTCATTGTTGGGATATTTTATTCTGCAGATGTGACCAGACCGTTTTGGTAAATATTCATAAAGCCATTTATCATGATAAAAGCACGGTAATGCCGCATTGTACTTCCGATGAAATCCTCTAAATTACCATTCTGCTTACACGGTACGTGGGGAGACACTAGTCCTCTCCAGGCGAGACACGGGGAAACCTGACCTGCATGCTTCAGTGCTTTTGTTCTGACCGCACTGATAAACATTGTGATCATCCCAATCAATATCTTGGGGCACAAATATAATTACTGGAGATGTCCAGCATTGACGGCAAAATAACACAGTAACAAAGGGAAAAGAAAAATAATAATCTTGTAAATGAGCGTATGAGTTTTGCAGTATTACAATGGAAAGATGTAAATCAGAGGTTATTAACCTATTCTCCTGAGAGCTAGATTACATCTGTTATTCCATTTAGCAAACGCCGTCACGTTTTTAATCAAAGTACTACCTGGCCTAATATTTCCTAACGTATTGCATTCAGGGCTGTGCCAACAAAAAGAATTGTTATCCCCATCCCCCCCCCATATTTTTTTCATTTGGGACAAGTCGTGTACCCTAATGGGGGAAGTGGGTGGCAAAACTAATCCCAGAGAAAGCCCAGGTTATGATGCCCCTTCCCACATTGTTTAACCCATAACCTGTTGCATTCCAGTGAGCTTGAGTCAAACATGAAGAACACGTTTCCTGCTTTTGCCTTCAGTAGTGAGCATGATACTAAAGTAAACCAACTGGTTACACAAATACAATAAGTTAGCAGATAACCACAAGAATACAACAAGCTAGCAGATAACCACAAGATCACCCAGGCAGGGACAAAGCAGAGCCCTTTTGCAGACCCAGCAGAGGAAGCCAGCCGCTGATTTCAAATTAATACAATAAATTGTTGCTCTCTACATTCTGCTCTCTCCTCATTTCAACCTTACCACACCTCTAGTAGCTGCTGTACATTCTAACTGTAGCACACCACACCACTAGTAGCTGCTGTACACTCTAACTGTAGCACACCACACCGCTAGTAGCTGCTGTACACTCTAACTGTAGCACACCACACCGCTAGCAGCTACATTATAACCTCACCACAACACTGGTAGTTACATTATAACCTTACTTCACCTCCGGTAGTTACATCATAGCTTTAGCTTACCACCAGTAGCTACATTCTAGCCTTACCACAGCACCGTTAGCTACATTCTAACCTTACCACACCACCGGGAGCTACATTCAAACCTTACCTCACCACTAGTAGCTATATTCTAGCCTTATCTCACCACTAGTAGCTATATTCTAACCTTACCACACTTCTAGTAGCTATATTCTAACCTTACCTCACCACTAGTAGCTACATTCTAACCTTACTACACCTGTAGTAGCTATATTCTAAGCTTACCTCACCACTAGTAGCTACATTCTAACCTTATCTCACCACTAGTACTGTAGCTACATTCTAACCGAACCTCACCACTAGTAGCTACATTCTAACCTTATCACACCTCTAGTAGCTATATTCTAACCTTACTTCACCACTATTAGCTACATTCTAACCTTACCAGACCACCGGGAGCTATATTCTAACCTTACCACACCTCTAGTAGCTACATTCTAACCTTACCTCATCACTAGTAGCTACATTCTAACCTTATCTCACCACTAGTACTGTAGCTACATTCTAACCTTATCTCACCACTAAGAAGATGAGGTTCAATGTAGATAAATGTAAGGTTATGCACCTTGGGAGACACAACCAGTGTGCAAGTTACAACCTTAGCGGAGAGGAACTGGGTAATTCCATACTTGAAAAGGATCTAGGAGTCCAAATAGACAGCAATCTAGGATGTAGTGCCCATTGTAATGTAGCTACAAAAAAGGCCAACAAAATTCTGGCATGTATTAAGAGGGGAATGGAAACTAGGAACTCAAGGGTAATTATGCCACTGTATAAAGCATTGGTGAGACCTCACCTAGAGTATGGAGTGCAGTTCTGGGCCCCACACTATAAAAAGGACATCATAGAATTAGAAAAAGTCCAAAGGCGAGCAACAAAGCTTATTAGGGGAATGGAGAATTTAAGCTACGGGGAGAGATTAAGCAATTTGGGACTATTTACATTAGAAAAGAGACGTTTAAGGGGGGACATGCTCAACATGTACAAGTATATCAAGGGCCAATATAAGGAACTGTCACACACCCTATTTTCTACTAGAAAGGAATCTAGGACGCAAGGGCATGAGTATAGATTAGAAGAAAAAAGATTTCATTCAGCTAGTAGAAAGAATTTCTTTACGGTCAGAACAGTCAAACTCTGGAACTCTCTTCCCAGAGAGGTGGTAATGGCTGGCTCATTAAATGCGTTCAAGGCAAAGTTGGGCAAACATTTACTGGAGAAAAACATCCATGGGTACAAATAAGAAATATAATTTGTCTGTAAAATACCAGAACCTACCAAATCAGCAATGGATATCTATACCAGGTTGAACTAGATGGACGCAAGTCTTTTTTCAGCCTTACCTACTATGTAACTAGTACTGTAGCTACATTCTAACCTTACCTCACCACATGAGATACATTCTAACCTTATCTCACCACTAGTAGCTACATTCTAACCTTACCTCACCACTAGTAGCTACATTCTAACCTTATCACACCACCAGTAGCTACATTCTAACGTTAGCACATCCCTGGTAGCTACATTCTAACCTTACCACACCACTAGCAACTACATTATAACTTTAGCACACCGCCGGTAGCTAAATTCCAAACTTACCACTCAGTCAGTAGCTACATTCTAACCATAGTACACCACCGGTAGCTACAGTCTAACCATAGTACACCACCAGTAGCTACAATCTGACCAAAGCACTGGACCGGTAACTACATTCTAACCTTATCACACAAACGGTATCTACGTTCTAACCTTGCCACACCATTTGTAGATATAGTATAGCATAAGCGACTACAATCTAAACTAAGCACAACACCGGTAGCTGCGCCCAATCAGCACTCACCAATGGCTGCTTTGTTATTGCCCGCTTCCAATGCAACGGTCTAACACAGGGGTTCTCAAACTCTGCCCCCAGGACCCGGCAGGTGCACTTTTCAAAAGATCCACAGGTGGAGCGAATTATCTCACTTGTAATTCTGTGAGGAGACCTGCAAAACATGCACTGTGTGGGTTCCTGAGGACCGACTTTGAGAACCTGTGGTCTAACAGTATCCACAAGCACACTTCATTATTCCACTACCTTATGTATCATGTCTTCCCTTCACCACTTCGACTGTAACCTCATTTGTTTTAGTTTATTGTATTTAAGCATCATAATCACTTTAATGCTCAGAGCTGCTTATAATATCTCAGTGACTTACAAATAAAGTCCAACAATTGTAGCAATAATAATAGAGATAATAATAATAATAATGATTGAATATAATCATGAGAAAAATAAAGGTAATCGAGGATGAACCAGTAACTTTTGCCTCAAAATTTTAAGTTATGTTCATTTCAATATCGGAGACACTTCACACTTGTAGCCCGGTGGACATTCTTAACCGTCTCAAGTGTTGGATCATTTCCAGTTAATAACTTTGTTCTGTTTTTCAACCCTAAAGCGTCCGGATGTGTCTACTTTAAATTAGAAGTATATCCTACTCTGTTGGGGCTTGGGAGACCTATGGATTATATCAAGCGCACTCCAGGTGTTGCCATAGAAACAGGACATGGGGATCTTTATTTAAAAATGAAAAATGTATCTCTTCATTCTCTCGGGTAGATACGTCTGTCAAAAGCATTTTCACTGTTTCTTTTCCCCACCGGAAAAGGCTAAATGTTAACAATGTTATCTAGGGAATGGGATGACATTTGACGTGTCCTTTCTCAGATTTCAAAGACAAATGAACATTACTCACTTAATTTTATCACTTTACTAATTTTTGGATTTTTTTTTGAGACCCCAATTAGCAATTATGCTCTGAATAACATAATGACCAAATTATAGCAAATCGATTTTTAACAAAAAGAAAGCTGAATTGTATAAATGTGTTGGGGAAATTCGGAAGGTGACTATAGAACTAGCCAGGCTGATCTTTTTAAGAAAAACCTGGTATCTTCTATAACAGCACTGAAGTATTCTATGAAGAGTTGAGGAACATCATTGGGAATGTGGGATATATAAAATGCAGGGTCAAACATTGGAGCAGGCATCCCGCCAGCTGAGATATAATCACCTCATTATGATTGGAGAGGCAAAAAAGGAAGGTGGAATGATGATATAAAACAGACAAGGCTATATAGTTAAGGGCTTCAGATTGCTGGCTGATGACAAAGCTTATTCAAAAGATAGCTGAAGACTCTATTACGGAAGGTAATGATTCACGAATACTCCTTTCACATCGCACCTAATTACCGGGTTCATGCCGGTTCAACACGGAAATTGGTGTGATGTGAAAGGGATTACCGGGTCCCGCAAACCTGTAGCAACATGGCAATAAGAATCAGTAAAAATGAAGGGTTCTTATCGGTTCGTTGCCGTGTTGCTTTGTGGTGTGAATGGGTCAATCAAGTTGAGAATTCAGTTTCCCTTTTACACCAATGGAGGAGGCAGTGTGTGGAGCACAGTGCCAGCTCTAATCAGTGTCCGCGCCCCTGCCCCGATGACGCTTCGCCGTGCCCCCGATGATGTCAGTGAACCGGCAATATTGCCGGTTTGCTGAGGAGGTCTAACAGACCAAAATATGCAGGGTCACACCGGGACTGAACCTTTTCAAAGTCCCGGTGCGACCCTGCATTTTGCAGTTTCAAAGGGGTATTAAATAGCGAATACCCTTAGCATATAAGAAAGGAGTTTTAATATTTTCTGTACATCCCTTGTTATCACTATGCAAAGATACTGAAGTTAGGGATTGGGGTTTAAAGGACAACCCATATATCAACATACATTGACCACTGAACCACTAAATCCAATGGTCGTACATTATCTGAAATTATCAGAAAATGTGTCTGTAAGATTCGAAAGAGGTCATTGGGATGCCTGAAAATGCGAGCTGGCGGTAAGACCAATATTTGGTCAGCCATTACTGGGCAGAGGGGCGGAGCTGCAAGACGATGGTAACTACAAGATTTCACCTGGCCAGCAAACTAGATCAAGAAGGCAAGAAACTTTTCGTTCTTTATCCGTCTCCACTGATGGCTGCATGCCACTAATGATTGGGCCCTGGCATTGTAAAGAATCTTTCATATGGCCTGATTTTTTAAAAGACATCCCTCAGAAGGGCCATTTTGATTTCGTTTTTTTTTTTTTTTTTTTTTTTAAATGCCGTTAACATTGAACGCTCCTGTACATTATTATGACTTTCCCCAATTGTCAAAACATGCAGGTCAATTTTGGCTAAGAACTTCTTGGTTCACACCAAAACGTCAGCATGCACAAGGTCGACCTTAATACAAGGTCAACATGCACAAGGTCACCTTTGACAAAAGGTTGACATGAATTTTTCAAGATTTTTTTCATTACTTTTTCATACTGTACTATACCATCCACTTTGGAAATGGTAAAGTGGCCCGCAGCATGGCATGATATACTGTACACTTACTGTCCACCTAGAATTGGTGGTCAACATGTTCAAGTGTCAACATTGACAGACGGTCAACCTTTTCATGATTCGACCCTTTCCACGTCGACATTTGCTTGTGTCAAACTTTTGGCAAAGTCGACCTTGTGCGCATTAACTTTCTTAATGTCGACCGTATGCATATCGACCAGTTGACCCTATGATCCATGGGCAAATGTACTTGTAGCGAGGGCCACTGACAGGTCGGCCAGGCCCGCTAAAATAAAGGGGCATGGTAACCGGGAAGGGGGCATGGCAGATGGGAAAGGGCGTGGCCACATCACTGAGCCAGAGAGAGAGGACAGGCTGCCGCTTTAGCAGCCTCTCTCTCTGGCTCAGCACACAGCACACCTCCCAAATGTCCCGATCTCCACAGGACTGTTCTGTTTTTTTGGGATGTTCTGGCGTCCCGCCTGGAGCCAGCAGAGTCCTGTGGCGGGGGGGGGGGGTGGGGTTTGAGTTGGGAGTCCTCCCTGTCACCTGCTGCTCTGCTCAGCATGCGCACAGCATCTATTCCCGCAGGCAGAGGGGCTGGGGGCATGGCCAGCAGCTCATAGTGCCACTCGCCATGCTTCCACAGCAGCAAAGCAGGGGGTGTGCACAAGCGTCCCTCCTTACCTGGCTCAAATGTTGGGAGGTATGAGCACAGTGCAGAGATGGGGAGAGAGGCTGTGCGCTGCAGGGGCAGCCTCTCCTCTCTCTACCACTGCCTGGCTCTGCAACAGGGGAGGGGGACCCGCGTTCCTCCATCAGACCCGGGCCTACGTAAACAGTAACAGACCAACTCATGGCCACTGATTGTAGCATGTCTTGCTTGCTCCTTGCATCATACCATCCACAAATGTATTCCAATAAGCATTCACTATAGCATGACAAGGATCTCTGTAGATATAACAGAACACCTGTGTAAGATAAGGCCTTGTGCACTCCCATACTTGTACCTTCTGTATAAAGTTGGGATTTAAAAAAAATACATACTTAAAGCATAAAGCACATTAAACCAATGAATCCATTATTGATGTGCTTCATAGGCCTTCAAAGGGTATTGATATGTGTAAACAGTTTTGCACATGAATATTACATAGTAGTTCTGGTCTAATTAACTGCTCAGTATTTCCCAATGTAAAAACGTAAGCAAAAAGTCTTCAATATTTCTAAGAGCAGCAAGAACTTTCTGTTCCATGGTCTATAAATAATGGTCCATAACTTCTGCCACATGTACAATAAATGGATCAGGTCAAGACACAACGTCTCGCCCTGAGGTTGATGGAAAAGGTTGCCTTTGTCAAAGGCACAGACTTAGGAGTCAAAAGATTAACATTAAACCTTCGTAGTCCAATTTTTTGTTTTGCAATTCAAACGGTCTGGTTTAAATTAACTGTAATTTATTTTTATTTTTTTTCAAAAATGGTCTACATTGAATGTTGAACGATGTTAATGTTCTTATTTTAAAGTGGCTCACCATTGGATCTGCTACTAGCGCTAGGGCTGTTGAGCCTGACTAGACGTTGAACCGGAAAGGGTTAATAATATAAAAAATTCTGGTTTTGTGCATAGAACTCTGAATAGTCATAATTGTTTTACATGACTGTAGTATCACTCATTAATTTACAGTAATGAACTTATACCCATTGTCGCTTCTACTGTGCCCCCCTTGTCAGCTGGTAGAAAAGCCTAGGCTACTTGCTTGTGTTTGCCACCAAGTTTCCAAGGATATCATAGAGTATGGGGAGTATCCTAGTAGCCGTGATCGTGGGTTAAAAAGTTATGGCACCGATCACCTGAAAAAAACAAACGCTTATTGCGGGTATGCAAAAACGGGTAACTGGCAGTAAAAAGTGTTGGTGAAAATAGGGAGATCAGCCTGTACCCCAAAAATGGCACAATAACATAGGATAACAGTATAGTAGAATATTAGAGGGCAAAAGAAAAAGATTTTGGGGACTTAAAATATGTTAAACGGCTGCAATATTCAATCTCATGTGCGTAAAATAAATGCTCTCAGAAAATTTGGGGGAAACAAAAATGGGTATCCTAATTATTAAAAGCCTAAAGATGCTCCTCACCTCTGTGGTGCTGGGGTTGGCCACTGTAGGGCATCTAATGGAGCTCCGTTTGGGGATGGAAGGACACACACACCTGCTCAGAATGACAGAGCCCTCTGCTCCCAGTAGCGGTGCTCACCCTACATGGTGCTGTGGGCGGCCTCTTCCCAAGCCCGATCCTCATTGCAGATGAGCACTTACTTCAGGATCCCCGTTAAGTGGCTTTCCCTCTCCAAGCAGTCTGCTGCCGCTCTGTCTCTCCTTTAAATTACTAGAAGGAGACTCCCTTGCGCCCCTATCATGTTTAGGTTTTGGGTGACAAACTGCCCTTTAAACAACCCCCAATAACTCTGTGTGACTAGTGACCACGCCCCCCCCCCCCCCTTAAAATTCAGCACTGTTGAAGGTCATTTTAATGATCATTATTACATTATTGTATAATTAAAAGTAATTTAAAACTTTAAAGTGCCTAATTAGTCATTAAGGGGGGTGGCCAAGGAGTTCTGAAATTTTTACCCAAAAATTAGGATTTTCCCAGACTTGTTACCTGCTCAGCAGAGCAAAGGTGGCCATACATCTACAGATCGATTGTCAGATTGGGCTGGTTGGAACAAACACCTGGTAATATCTTAATGACAGTTTTTGGCAGTTTTCCAGCATTTCAAAGCAAATGGTCAACTGTGATTTGCTCTCATCCATTACCAGGATTTTGTTCCAACCAGCCCAATCTGACAATAGATCTGTAGATGTATGGCCACCTTAAGTAAAGTGAAATTTGCGATGGAGAATTATCGCATGCGAGCATTTAGATAGCTGCGATAAAGCTGGTTATGAAGAAGCCACGTCTTCCGACTTTTGTGCTAAAATGTAATCAGGTGACTTATGTCTGTATATGAAGTGATTTAGTTGGAAGGGCACTTTAATTAAATGTATTTATACTGTTTTCATCTTAACAGATTTTCATTAGAAATGTTCCTTGGAGGTGGCTGAAATGGGTACAGTATGTCCTTTCTTCATGTCCAAACTGCATCCAGTTACAATGGAAATAAAGACTCCTTTCAAAAAGATTGGCAAGAACACAGGTGGGAGTAGAGGTGAGTTATACTTAACACTTTGAGTGCCAAGTGAATTTGTCAAAATTGGTGTGATAATTGCCAACATTTTTATTCATCATAATGATCTGTAATGGTTACTTTACATAGGAAATATAATCTTTTTTTTTTTTACACATTTCTTATTTGAATTTATACAACAAATGTGAGCGACGCAGGCATTTTTAGCTGATATGTTGCACATCTCTCACAGAGATGTTGACACTCAAAGGGTTAAAGGTCAGTTCAGCCATATACAGTATATAGGTAAGGCTACATGACATTATAGAGATACCAGGAACAAAAAAAAAAAAAAAAAAGATTGTCCGAGAGGTTTAGAAAGAAAGTATATAAACACAAAAACAACTGTGATAACAAAGAAATATGTATAATAATAATAACAAATAATAATAACAAAAACACGAGATTCAACGTACTGCTAGATTTGCAATCTCACATTATACTAAAAAGGAACTATTCCTAGAAAATAGGAAATGATATATATAAAAAGATATATTAAATATATTAATTAATACAAAACATATTAAAGTGTAACTTTCACAAGGGGGGAGCATTCATGTGTTTTTCCCTTCTGCCACCACTAGACGGCGCGTTTCTTGAGTTGCACCCAGCACTTTGGTCAGGTTTAGTTGTTTTACATGGCTGTCAGCGCATTTAAATGATCAAAAGAAACAAATGAATTGCCAGAAAGGAGATTGGATATGCTAAGCAATTGAATAGCATCCAATTAACTTAAAACAAAATGAAATAAATCTATTGGATATACGCACTAAATACAATTACTCTGAATGGATTTAGTAAGGGTTTAAATTCAGTCAAACATAGCGATGTGTCCACTTACATCTATCCTTTATGCGATACACGTCGTATTATACATAATGCATGAGCACCGTGTAACTGTGTAGCGCCCTGTGTCATTTTTGAGACTGTTTTCAATAAATAGTATCTGATTTGCAAAATGAAGCAGCTTCTGCTGATTAAAATGATATGTGGCATGCCTACTGTACATATGAAGCACCGGTGAACATGGATGCACGAGCGTACATTGTCGAGAATGGGGCACGCGAGCATCTCCGATGTGCGTGCACCCCATTTGACGGTGCAGGAAGACACTCAGATGAGAGCGGGTCCATCTGTATATTCAGTGTGTGACTGCAACTATATCGGCATAAGAAATGGAACGTTATAGTGCTTTCCATGAAACGTGTAATGTAGCATTTCGCATGCAGATACAGTCACTGCCACACACTGAATGTAGACATACCACATATCATTTTAATCAGGATAAGCTGCTGTTGTGTCCTGTTCACTCAGCTTTCCAAAAAAAGATGCTTTCTAAAGGGAGAAGTTGCAAAAAAATTGCCCGGTGCCACTAGAAAGGCTGTTTAACGCAAAAGGCTAGTTGTATATGGACAATCTGTATAACCATTTTAGTGCTAAAATACATATTATTTTGGGCAGTACGGATGGTGTAATGGTTAGCATTACTGCCTCACAGCGCTGAGGTCATGGGTTCGCTCCCCATCATGGCTCTAAATGTGCAGAGTTTGTATATTCTCCCCGTACTTGCGTGGGTTTCCTCCGGGTACTCTGGTTTCCTCCCACAATCCAAAAATATGCAGGTGGGTTATTTGGCTCCAAACAAAATCAACCCTAGAATGTCTGTGTGTGCGTGAACACGTGGTAGGGAATATAGATTGTAAGCTCCACTGGGGCAGGGACTGATGTGAATGTTCAACTATACTCTGTAAAGCGCTGAGGAATATGTGTGCGCTATATAAGAAACTGGTAATAAATAAAATAAAGTATTATGCCACGTTTGCAATAATACTGTACCTTCTGAGTGCAATATGAAATATGTGTTTCTAGAAAATGTAAAAATAAAAGCAACATATCCATGTGAGAAATTCAGTCAGGAATCTGATATAATGTAAAAGAATACCAGTAAGGAAGTTAACTCCAAGCACTTTTGTTGTGCGACATCTGAGTTTCACTGCAGTAACAAAAAGTGGATATACAGGGTACATGCCTCAGAATCGATAAACCTACATATTTAAAAAATTCATTATTTATCATCACTTCCAGATTTCAGCTTCCTCCCCCTCTCTATTATACAATAACTAGTTAAAAGCCTGTCAAAATGACTGCTCACTTTGATCTGTGACAGTTTTTACTTTCCCCTTAAGCTGTGACAGTTTTGAGCCCACAAACACTCCATTACACCCCCAGTCCCTATCTGCTCCTACCACCAATCTTTGCTGCATTCAATTCCCCCCGTGAGCCGCCCCGGCAGCTTCCAAGAGGCTCACATGTGATTCGGCACTTGATGTGCTATTTATACATATGATATCAAATGGAGGTGGGGGGCAAGAGTATTTTAAAAACCAAATTCAAAAGAATGTAAGTCTGCTCTCTCAGCCACCCATTCTTATGTATGTTTTTATTTTTTATTTTTATTTTTAAATACTGCTGCCCGCCACCCGCCTGTCATATACTTGCGATTTGTGCCCAATTTATGCCCCGATCCGCCAGAATTGTTGAAATTGAGCGCAAATCGCAGATTGTAAGCTTGCGAGCAGGGCCCTCCTACCTTCATGTCGGTTTGTATCTACCCAGTTTGTTTAATCACTGTTGTCTCCGATTGTAAAGGGCAACGGAATCTGCTGCGCCATATAAGAAACGGTAAATAAATAAACTGTAAATAGTGTATGGTGGCCTTTACAGAAGACCTCTTCCTATGATATATTCATTCTTACATGGCAATGGCCGCCGTGGTAGGTTTTCTGGTTGGTGGTTTAAACCCCTGTCCACAAGGCGGTCTCAGTGTAGGGCCATTGTTAAGGATGAGTATTCGCCTTTGGGCTCCAAGCTCTAGAGTGACAGGATCTGGCAATGATACCATAGCGTCCTGGGTAACCCAAGACACATAAGATGCCTGGTGGAATGTCCTGTATTACAAAATGACCTCAGCAAATAATAAATAATATGCCATCATTTTTCTAAATCATTCTTTAATGAAGAGGAGTACTCGGTGCCGCTAATTACTGTAGTTCACACAAGAGGCCCCTTTGCTTCCATCTCTGGCCCATCTACTGGCTACAGCTATTTGGGCACCTTCTGTATTTGCTATTTCCATCTCTGTCCAACTGCCCATTTCCATTTCCTGTCGCGTTATAACTGTACCCAATGTTTCCATGTATAGGCTAGATTCGAACATGCATGTCCAAACTGTGGCACTCCAGCTGTTGTGAAACTACACATCCCAGCATGCCTTGCCATAGTTTTAGCATTCCCTTATAGCAAAACTGTAACAAGGCATGATGGGACATGTAGTTTCAAAACAGCTGGAGGGCCATAGTTTGGACATGCCTGCTCTAGAACATATATACAGTACTATGCACACACTCTATAAGCAACCTCATCGCATCAGTAAACAATGCCCAGCTATTTATTAATCACCCGCTGGCTAGTGTCTTTAAACCAAACTCTGCACAATGTGGAATTGCACATGGGTCATTAGTTCTTAGCTGAATCCCTAATGCTCTGCGGCGGCAAATGAGGTGTAAAAGCAATCTGCAGATAGCGGCACCTGCTTCTCCGCACTGTCAAAGACGACAATATATGTGCAGTGGCCTGAAGGCAGCTGCTCTGCTCTGTTACAGGGAAATCTCCGGCCACTGCTCCTTACTCCACATCTGCTCCCTTAGGTGACGCTTGTGAAATCGTGAGAGGTTTGTTTTACATGGCTGCCAGTTCAAGATCACTCCCAAAGTGAGGGAAGAAGAACGGAGGACAGATACGCCATGACAGAGTATAATATGTTATCCCATCAGTACTCTTCCGAAAGAGCTACGGTACTAAAGTGCGACACTAATAGTGTCATTTGTCAGCGGTGTTCACCTCAGGAAGAGGCCACATTTACTGGTTAGGTGGTTCAACCCCCAACGCCAGCGCCATGGAAGGTCTACAAAACACTGTTTATCATATAGACACGTATTAGAATCTTAATTTTTGGAGATAAAAATCCAAACACTTTAAGCAACGTGACAGGAATTCCTAACTGCGGCAATAAACGGCTCTCTATGTTTAGTTGAAGCTTACAGTAAATAACTTCTGTTTGCTAATTGACATCTTTACCGCTTCCCTGACTTGTATTGAAGGGCTGGATTAAGCATCAGAGATGTTGCCAGCGAAGGTGGGATACTGGCTTCCTGAAAATACTGGCAAATGAAAAGGCACAAAATTACTGGCGAAAACTCATCATAGGTTGAACGCCAATTTCTTTTTGCCACCTATTTCGCATATGCACAAACACTGAGGCAATAAACAAGATAGCAGACTAGCTTTCGAAGCATTTGCTTAGAGCGGGCATACTAGTATATATTTATATATATATATCTATATATATATATATATATATATATATAGATATATATATTTATATACACTCAAATAATTATACCCATTTTTGTGTACCGTTAATTGAATTTGAGCACTAATTTTGATGAATGTGACACTTGTTTTCTATAATTTTTTTGACTTTCTGTGAAAAAATACATATAAACAGCCATTTGACCCAATTTAAGTACCCAAATACTTTTATTATGACCACGTATACACTTCCGTACTTAAGTCTTAAATTATCTGGGCTTTTTCGGGGGTTACAGTCAAATCGCTTGACACTTTCCTCTAGTTTTGCCAGCAAAAATTATCACATGAATCCTGTTTTCTACACATTTGCAATTGGATAAGTTGAAAAATGGGACAACACATACTGGCAAACAGTTGCTGCAGTGGCACTTCTCGTGTGATATGGTCAAACCACATTTTCGTAGACAATTGAACTGATGTAACTAGCCCAGTTCTGTGCTTGGGATAGAATATTCCGTTTAAAGGGTTTTGCCAGTTGGGGTGTTTCTTCAACAAATATTTGTGAACCAGGCTCCAAATATGTTAACTTAAGGAAGCACAACTTTATTGCCACTCAGTAGAAAAAGCATACTTGCTAACCCTCCTGGAAGTGGTGGGAGTCTCTCAGTTTTTTTCAAGGGTATTCCACTACACCAGGGCCATCTTAACGTATGGGCTTAATGGGAAGCTTCCCAAGGGCCCCCAATTGTAGGGGCCTTTTAGCAGGGGCAGATTGGGCTGCAAGCATCTGTTTCCTGTGATTCATGAGGGGGAAATTAGAGCAGCCAGTCAGCATTCTCTTCCTGCTTCCCAGCCTGCAGCCAGACAGTGAATGGCTGTCAGCATGCTGGTTGGTATAGACTACAACTATCAACCAATCAGAGTGCTTGACAGCAATTCATTGTATGAAAGCAAGTGTAGAGATGGAGCATAACTGCAGAAGTGGCATATTAGGATTTATAAAAAAAAAAAATAATAATTCTGTTGATGGGTGGGTATAGGCCCCAGTGCATTGCTTTTCCCAGGGCCTACAATGCTGTTAAGATGGCCCTGCCCCAAACTGCCGAAATAGCAAGCGAACCAGCAGCATCCCAGTGAAACAGGCAGGAAAAGGAGATCATACAGTACCTTGTGGCTCCTTGTAGGAGGGGATATTACATCATATAGCTCTGCCCTTACACACAGCAATTTCCCTGTAATAAAGGCAGGGCCTAATAATGTGACAGCCTTGCCTTGACCCCTGAAGTGGCCACCAGCGTCTCCTCTCCAGGTTTTTTTTTTCAGAGAGGAGGCCAAGAAAGTAGGTAAATATGGGACAGAGTGCAATAGAGCCTGGTCATTAGTGATATAAAACCTTTTAAAAAGTGGAGCCATTTCCCATAATCAACCAATCAGCTTCTACCTATCATTTTATAAAATGTACTTGGTAAATGCTGACTACATGCTGATTGACTGCTTTATAAGTGATCATAGTAACAGATTGAGACATGTAAGGTTCTCTGAAAAACACCTTTACTAATATGACAGGAGAACCGACAAAGAAAATGGACAATATCACAAATCAAGACATACACTGTAGGTGAAAGACCTTGGAAAGTGCCTGGAAATTAGTGAGATTTGGAAACGATGATAATGAGGCAATTACGGAAAGTGATTAGAGCAACGCTCTGAGAACAAATGATTGGTAGGATTACAGCATTCAATGTCTAAGTAATCCCAAACATTTCATCTACTGGATGGAAAATGCAATAAAGACCAAGTAGTCTGAGCTAATTGATTTAATTTGCAGCAATGGAATAAGGAAATAACGAGGAAATACTGTGTTAACCTAATAATGGCGGATGTGTCATTCACATAACCTTAAATAAAAGACACCAAGACAGAAACTACATTAAATGTGTAAGCTAGTTATCGAAACGAAAAACTGTATGGTGGTGAGAAAGGACAGACCATAATCATCGCAGCCCACAATGCACCAATACAAACACACAGCACGCATTGCGGGCTAAGGATCTGATTGACAGTTGATCACAAATGCAAAACCATTCTCGAATGGACAAAACCATGCTGCCCTGTAGACGGGGATATATTGCAGTAGTGTATGACCGGCTTAAGAACTTGATCAGCCAGTATTTACCCTGCAAAGAAACAAAATAACTCACCCAAACCTAACTCTCTCTGCACATGTTGCATCTGCCCCACCTGCAGTGCACATGGTTTTGCCCATTTGTTGCTTAGAGCACAAAACTAATAGTATTCAACTCAACCTTAGAACATAACAAATCACCATATGAGAGGCCTGATTCAGACATGTTCACTAGGCTGCGTATACTTGAAGCTTAACAAACAGATCAGATCTACCCCCGCCATGGCTTGGTGTTAAAGCGGTCCTTAAAAATATCCCAGGTCAAATTACCCAGTACCCACCCAGGTAGCTAACAGGGAAGACCTGGAAAGTATCTGGGCAGCCTGCAGTGTAAATGGGTGACTCGGGTCATCCAACCTGGAACACACAAAAAGGCCTATGGGGAGCGGATCACCGGCACGTGAAGATGATGTCATCTCTAAGCACCAGTAGAAGAACTGGCAATAACCCGGGTCCAGCCTGTGGTGTTGGCAGGGCTTCAAATCGCTGTGACGTGGGTCAGATGCACTAAGCTTCAAAAGTGATACAATGGAGAGTGATAAACAGCCAGCCAATCAGCTCCTACCTGCCATGTCACAGACTGTGTTTAAAAAATGAAAGGTAGGAGCTGATTGGTTGGCTGTTTATTACTCTCCAGTTTATCACTTTTGAAGCTTGGTGCATCTGGCCCACAGCTTGAAGCAGTAAGGTTGTAAGTAGGTACCAGACAACTTGAAAGATGGCTAAAAATCAATAACAACCAACCAGGGCCTGTAATAAATTATCCTGTAAAAGATTGTGACAATAGTGAAATATTAGGCTGAACTACTCTGTATCTCACTGTGGCCATCAAATAAATGTGGAGATCGGCGGGATCCTGGGATTTTGGCCTAAAAAAGTGGGATTTCAATCCCGGGATTCCAATAACGGGATTGCGGGATTAGTGCCCGATAGTAAAATATAGGGCAGGCAGCAGTGCGGCTGATAGGAACAGTGTGCTGTAGCGGCATCATGGCGGCAGCCGGGCTGCACAGCGTGACCCCTGACATCACGTCATGCTGCACAGCCTGGCTGCCGTCATGTCGCTATAGCACACTGTTCTGTACTAGGTCGCCTGGCCACACACCTGCCCGCTGTGCAGCTCGTCCCAGCCACCATCCCGCTGTGCAGCTCGTCCCAGCCACCGTCCCGCTGTGCAGCTCATCCTACCCGGCCGCCTGCTGTGCAGCTCGTCCCAGCCACCGTCCCGCTGTGCAGCTCGTCCTACCTGGCCGCCCACTGTGCAGCTCATTCCAGCCGCCCGCTTGCTGGAAATGGTCCTGCTACTGCTTGTCACCACCACCATGTAAGTGCAGTGCAGGGCAGGGGGGATAGTGGTTTGGGATTAGTCTGACTTTCATTTATGTACAGGGTGAGCAGTTTGGGCAGGATGGGGACAGGGGTGTTTGTTGTTGTTTTTTTATCAGGGAGGCCAATCCCGGGATTGAAAAAATGCCCCGGGATTGGCATCCCTACATATAATGTTACATTTATGAATATTCATCAGTTGCTAATTTGATATATTGCTGCAAGCAGACGTTCTGTACTTACCACATGTCCAAGCAGGTGGAGTACTCCGTGGAGCCCAATAGTACATCCGGAGGTCTATACCAGAGCGTCACTACTTCATTAGAGTAAGTGTGGCTGGGGATTGACTTGGCACGAGCAAGACCTGAAGGAAAAAATAAAATTTAGTTACGCAAAAAATACATAGATAATAAAAAACATCCAAAGAAAAGAAATGTGAATCTAGCTCAGTGGCCCTCCAGCTGTTGTGGAACTACACGTCCCAGCATGCCCTGCCACAGATTTTATATAATGGCTTGCTAAAACTGTGTCAGGGCATGCTGGGACATGTAGTTCCACAACAGCTGGTGGGATAGGAGTTTGACACCACTGATCTAAATGTTAATTAGTGATGTTAAATCGTGCTACTTAAGGTGCATACACACGGAAAGATTATGCAAACAATCCAATATCGTTAACGATTTCCTCAGAACTCCTGGGCAAACGATTTGGTGTCAAATGCTGAACAATTGTATAAACTATTACACTTAAACAATTCATCTTTAACAAGGGGAGTGGGAGCCAGTCACCAGCTAAACCAAATCGCTCATCGTGCATACACGTGAAACGATACAAACACATTGCAAAAGATTGGTCTAACATCTTTCTGCATGCATGAAAGATCATAGATAAAAAGTTTGTACAGTGCTGTGCTCTGCCTTTATGAAATTTGGATGTACAGTATGTAGCACATTTGTGCCAATGGCGTGATTTACAAAAATGTTCTATGCAATATATGTAAATTTCATAAACTTTTTACTGAATACACAAAGTTTCACATGGGTCCATCTCTTATATATTTAGCCAGATCCGTCACTCACAATTAGTCTAGCAAACGGTGGGCGGGCTTCCACGGGTGATTGACAGGCCCATAGTCACTGTCAGCCACAATGCAAAACATGCCAACTTCCGTAATACACAACCCTCCGCTCTCCACAGCTATCCGCCCCCTCCTCGCCCGCCACTCCCCATCGCCGCCCAGCCACACAACAAGCCCGCCCCACGGCTACACGCCATGCCCCCCCCCCCCTCAGCCTCCAGCTTGCACACCTATCCGCCCCCTCCTCGCCCGCCACTCCCCATCGCCGCCCAGCCACACAACAAGCCCGCCCCACGGCTACACGCCATGCCCCCCCCCCCCCTCAGCCTCCAGCTTGCACACCTATCCGCCCCCTCCTCGCACGCCACTCCCCATCGCCGCCCAGCCACACAACAAGCCCGCCCCCCCAACCTCGCACCAGCTGCAGTACGCACAGTCCTGCGCACAACCCCCCACACCCGCACGGACAGTGGCGGAACTATGGAGGGTGCAGGGGGTGCAATTGCTATGGGGCCCGGGCCTTTGGGGGGCCCGAGGGCTCTGCAGGCACCCCCTGCACCTATTTATTCTATTTGAGCAATGCCGCACGGGTAGTGTCAGCGGCGCTGTCCCAGACACCTTTCCCTGTCAGCGGCGGCCAGTGCGTGATCCAGCCCGCCCTCCCCTATGATGGTGCCGGGGCTCAATGTCACTATTTTAGTGACCAGCCCCGGCGTTAATCGTGCAGGACCCATGCTGCTGCCAGTGCCAGGACCCCTGGCGCTGTCCCGGACAGGACACCCTTCCCTGTCAGCGGCACTGTGTGTGACTGACTGTGAAGGGACGGAGGGAGAAGTGGTGATCCAGCCCCCTCCCCTCTGACCTCATATCGGGACTCGATGTCACTATTTAGTGACTAGCCCCGGCAGAATCATGCAGGAGGACCCATGCTGCTGCCCAGACGAATGAAAGACCCGGCGCCGACAGGGAGACCTTCCCTCAATGCTGGAGGTAAACTTCAGCACTTATTTTTAAGGGTGAGGTCGTAGATGGGGACTTGGAAGGAGCAAGGGGGGGAGGGGGGGTGTCTAACCTCTCTCATGTTTCTGTCTCTCTCTCTCTCTCCTGCTCTGTCTAACCCCCCTCCTGTCCTTTATATTTCTTTATATCCTGCACTCTCTCTCTCCTCTGGTCTAATCTCTCTCTCCCCTGCACTCTCCCCCATTTTGTTCTATCTGTTACTCTATTTCTCTGCTGCACTTTCTACCCCCACCTCTCACTCCCTCTCCATCTAACCTCTCTTCTCTTTCTTCCTCTCCTCTGTTCTCCCCTGTGCCTCACATCCATCTAGATTCTAAACGCTCTCCCTCCCTAACCACCCCTCTCTCTCTCCGCGATACCCTCTTTGGCTCTTAAATCCTTTTCTCTTCTGCCACCCCGAGGGGCATTTTAGTGACAGGTGGGGGGCCCCTTTCCGGATTTTGCTATGGGGCCCAGAAGATGATAGTTACGCCCCTGCGCACGGAGCAGCAGCAAACACCCAGAAGACGCTGCCTACCAACCCCAGCTGCCACTCCCCTGCCCACCGTCACCGTCCAGCAGAGCCTACACGCCGCACCCCCCACCCCCCTGCCTCGCTCCCTGGACACATTAGACCAGGTTAGTATGCCCCGTTCAGCGCACAACCCCCCACAGGACACTGCCTGCCACACCAGCTGAAACTCCTGTGGCCACTTTCACCCTGTAGCAGAGCCTACACGCTGCACCCCCCCCCCCCCCCCAGCCACGCTCCCTGGACACATTACACACCGGGAGACGCTGGCTGACGCCCCCAGCTGCCACTCCCGTGCCCACCTTGACCCTCTAGCACAGCCTACACGCCGCACCCCCCCCCCCAACCTTGCTCCCTGGACACATTACACACCGGGAGACGCTGCCTGACGACCCCAACTGCCACTCCCGTGCCCACCTTCACCCTCTAGCAGAGCGTACACGCCGCACCCCCCCCCCCAGCCTCGCTCCCTGGACACATTGCACCAGGTTAGTATGTTTGCCCACTGACACACATCCATACTTCCAATACACAAAACAAACACACCCCTCCATTCCTCCAATCATCACAACCACACACACACACATACACACACATCCATGCCTCCAATACTCACAACTACAAACACACAACCATCCATCACTCCAATAATCACTACGAAACACACATATACACACACAAACACACACACACACACACCAATCCATGCTCACAACTACCCACACACACACACAAACATCCAAGTACACACACCCACCCACTCCAGCATCCAATACTCACAACTACACACACACACACCCACCCATCCATGCCACCAATACTCACAACTACACACACACACATCCATGCTTCCCATAATCACAACAAAACACACACACACACACACAGCTATGGCTACAATCATAATACACACACACACCTATCCATGACTCCAATACTCACAACGACCCCATACCACTACACTACCAACACCTCTTCTAACACACTATTTTGTGTACCTTCCCATCTCAGGTCGGTACATGCTACATTTTGGACTTTAGCACACCTCATTCAACTTTAGCACACCTCATTATGTCTTATAACCCACAACAGCCCATACCACAAAACCACCAACGCCTCTCCTCCCTTCAACATTTAGTCTCACACTATATTGTGTGCCTTTCCATCTCAAGTCACAAGCTAACGCCTTTACAACTTTAACACACTCAATTTTAGGTTTTATTACACACAACACCACACACACACATCCATGCCTCCAACAACTACACACACCCATCCATGCCTCCTATACTCACAACTACACACACACATCCTTGCCTCCCATACTCACAACCACACACACACACCTCCTTACCTGCAATACTCACAACTACACAAACACCATCCATGCCTCCAATACTCACAAATACACACACACACACACACACACACACACACACACACAGATATCCATGACTCCAATACTCACAACTACACACACACATATCCATGCCTCCAATACTCACAACACACACACACATACACACACACACACACATCCCTGCCTGTAATACACACACAACCACCCATTGCACACACACACACACACATCTATGCCTCCAATACTTACAAGTACACACATCCATGCTTTCAATACTCACAACTACACAAACACACACACCCATCCATCCACACCTCCAATACTCACAAGTACACACACACACACATCCATTCCTCCAATGCTAACAACTACACACACCCATGCATGCCTCCTATACTCACAACTACACACACATCCTTGCCTCCCATACTCACAACTACACACACACCTCCTTACCTGCAATACTCACAACTACACAAATACCATCCATGCCGCAAATACTCACAACTACACACACACACACATGCCTCTAATACTCACAACTACAGATGCGCACGCACATACTCAAACACATCCATCCCTAAAATACTCTCAAGTACACACACACAAACAATGCCTGTAATACACACACCCAGCCATACCACACACACACACACATCTATGCCTCCAATACCCACAAGTACACACTCACATCCATGCTTTCAATACTCACAACTACACACACACACCCACACACACACATCCATGCCTACAATACTCACAACTACACACACACATCCATCCATGCCTCCAATGCTCACAACTACACACACCCATCTATGCCTCCTATACTCACAACTACACACACACCCATCCATGCCTCCTATACTCACAACTACACACACACCCATCCATGCCTCCTATACTCACAACGACACATACACACACACCCATGCCTCCTATACTCACAACGACACATACACACACACCCATGCCTCCTATACTCACAACGACACATACACACACATCCATGCCTCCTATACT
Source organism: Crinia signifera (assembly GCF_055691185.1). Classification (NCBI taxonomy): domain Eukaryota; kingdom Metazoa; phylum Chordata; class Amphibia; order Anura; family Myobatrachidae; genus Crinia; species Crinia signifera. The sequence goes on along the minus strand of NC_139221.1, from coordinate 302,787,226 downwards.
CACAATGACACATACACACACATCCATGCCTCCTATACTCACAACGACACATACACACACACCCATCCATGCCTCCTATACTCACAACGACACATACACACACACCCATCCATGCTTCTCACGGCCATAGCTGCAGGGTTTAGGACTTAAGCACACTTAATTTTATCTATTATAATTTTTGCTTTCACTTTAAGGTCCCTTCAAACATCACGGTGTGCCACTGTACACTTTACTATGTTTGCTAACGCACCAACATCATTTTCAAACACACACACACATCCATACTTCCAATACTCACACAAAACAAACACACCACTCCATGCCAATCATGACAACTACACACACACACACACACATCCATGCCTCCGATACTCACACAAAACAAACACACCACTCCATGCCAATCATTACAACTACACACACACACTCACACATCCATGCCTCCAATACTCACACAAAACAAACACACCACTCCATGCCAATCATGACAACTACACACATACACACACCCATGCCTCCAATACTCACACTAAACAAACACACCACTCCATTCCAATCATGACAACTACACACACACACACATCCATGCCTCCAATACTTACAACTACACACACACACAACCATCCATCCCTCCAATACTCACAACTAAACACACCCACACAAACACACACCCATCCATAGCTCTAATACTCACAACCACACACAAACATCCAAGTACACACACCCAGCCAACCATCCCAGCATCACAACTACACACACACACATCCTTGCCTACCATACTCACAACCACACACACACACACACCTCCTTACCTGCAATACTCACAACTACACAAACACCATCCATGCCTCCAATACTCACAAATACACACACACACACACACATATCCATGACTCCAATACTCACAACTACACACACACACATATCCATGACTCCAATACTCACAACTACACACACACATATCCATGCCGACAATACTCGCAACTACACACACACATCCATACCTGTAATACACACACAACCACCCATTGCACACACACACATTTATGCCTCCAATACTTACAAGTACACACATCCATGCTTTCAATACTCACAACTACACACACACCCATGCCTCCAATACTCACAAGTACACACACACACATCCATTCCTCCAATACTCACAACTACACATACCCATGCATGCCTCCAATACTCACAAACACACACACACACACATCCTTGCCTCCAATACTCACAACCACACACACACACACACATCCTTGCCTCCAATATGTGACTTTACTAATCTTATTTATATCAAAGCACTTTCCTAACTTTTTACAATAAAAAGCATCACAATGTTCAACCTCTTTTCAAAATCTTATAAAATATTTCTATTCAAATACATATTTCCTACATCTAGATTAGGTAACATTTAAACAACATAAAAATTCATCATAACACTATCACACACTACACCCCCTTTGCAATTATATGCACTTTCTTTTGTAAACATTTATGCTCTCACTCAAATTAACTTTACCCACATTATTCACCATATTACACTACATCTCACACTCACATATATTTCTACTTCTAATGGGGCGAAGCCCCTCACGACGGTGTGAAGAGCGCCCGGAGGGCGCGATGAATCACCTAGTGTATAAAATACAAAACAACAATCGTACTGTGTGCAATGAAAGTCCTTGTATGCAGTCTGGTGTTCTGTGTATCTGTTAAATGCCGGAGTTGTATCAAAACAGAAACAAAATGCACAAAAGAAAAAGAAAAGTAAGCAAAACCAAAATTATCTAAACTAAAACTCCATATATTCTCAATAGCCTTATTTCAAAGAAAGTATCACTGAGATGTGCAAGTGGCAAAGTGTCTATTAAGGTCCATACACACTGGGCGATTATGTTAATTCTAAACACTTTGTTCGGCCAAACAGGCCATTGTTAATCAAATGCCACACACACAAAAAATGTATAATGAGTACTTTAAAAAATCATCATATTAGTCACACAACATGTGTGTGGCGCAGACACTTTGTCACCAGCTGGCACATCTGCAAGCCAAAGGCAGCAATCTGAAACATTTAATCAATTTATGCGCTGACTTACTAGCCAATGAATAACTAGCCCTCCCTGATAGGTGTGGTGACAGACCTGTCAATCACACAGGGTTCAGGTCTGAATGCCTGGAACGATTACTCTCAGCACATTTACAAAGTGATTGTAAATTGGAAGATGAGACAATCTTGAAACGATTAATAAAGTTTAATTAAATATTAATTTCACAGTATTTATCAAGCACTACCTCCTTCCCTCTTTGTTCTAGGGTTCATCTATCTACATCAAATGCTGTATAAACCCTTAAAGAAATAGATTCTGTTAGCAAACGACTGAAAATAAAATAAAAACTACAAAGAGAAAGTCACAGTTAGTAATACTTCATTTATCAGTTGTACCATTATGAACATAGTTTGTAAACACACTAATGCTGCTTTCAGACCGCAAAACTCGCTTTGACCAGGTATTTTAAAACGTTTCTAAAAACGGGTCTGCCAGCTAAAACCCCTTTCACACCGCATGTCTTTAAACCAGGCATGTCCAAAGTCAGGCCCGGGGGCCAAATGCGGCCCGTGCTGTCATTTCAAGCGGCCCACAGCCTCCAGCTGGAAGCGGGCAGAGCATCAGATGTGGGAAGCACAGCACAGGACACTAAAGATGGGGCCCCGGCAAGTGCGCCTTTACCTTGCTGTCTGATGCAGTGAGGAGGTGCCGGCCACCACAATTAGATGGGTTTGGCGTCCTACCCCTGCTGCTGCAATCGTATATATCACCCTAGTCCCAGAGCCGAATTTCCCATTAGGCACGTGAGGCACGTGCCTAGGGGCGGCACATGTTTGGGGGCGGCACTTGGATGCCTGTGATAGTACTGTCAGCCCAAAATGTACCAATAACTGCAAAATATCCACTGTACTGTACTATATTCCATCTTAAATAGAGTGTAAATGGATAGGACATGCAAATACTGCCCCTATAAACTGTTCTACTTAGTAAACATTATTGTTGTGCCTAGGGGCGCCCTCATCCCTAAATCCACCCCTGCCTAGTCCACAATCACAGTGACAGCAGTGTTTGGGGAGGGAGGCAGCAAGGGGGAAGCTTTCTCCCGTAACATGCAGAGTGGAGGAGGGCAGCAGCGGGAGCCCAAGCATCTCCTGTCCTTGCAGTGCCTGCTTTGCCTCTCCTTCCTCTGGCTCACACAAGGGGCTGGGAAACATACAGAGAAGGGAGGGGGCCGAGTGGGGGACATACAGTGAAGGAGGGTCAGGCTGGGGGACATACAGTGAATGAAGGCAGTGATGGCGATTCAGAGAAGGGGGAGCAGGGGCAGGCTGGGGGACATACAGTGAATGGGGGTAGAGTAGGGAACATAGTGAATGGGAGTCATGCAGTGAAGGAGGATCAGGCTTGGGGACATACAATGAATGGAGGCACTGATGGACATTAAGAGAAGGGGGCAGGCTGGGGGACAGAGTGAATGGGTGCAGAGTAGGGAACATACAGTGAATGGGGGACATACAGTGAATGGGGGCAGGCTGGGGGACATAGAGTGAATGGGAGCAGAGTGGGGGACCATTCTGATGTGATTAATGATTCAAAGAATGTCAGGCTGAATGGTTGGCCCCCACACATTTACACTTCACCAAATATGGCCCTCGTCGCAAAAAGTTTGGACGCCCCTGCTTTAAACGGTATTTCAGTGCAGTTTTTGTCCTTAAACAGTATTTCAATTCAGTTTTTGTTCCTTCACAACACTGAACCGTTTTAACCCATAGAAAACAGTGGATGAAAAAAAAAAAAACGGGTCTGAAACGGGTAGGACCCTGCTTAATTACCGTTTAGAAATACCAGTTCAATAGAACCGGTAAATTCACTCTGCACCTTTCAGACTGCACAAATTACCATTTTAAAACAGTAAAAAAACTGCAAAATAACGGGTAAAAAGTGCGGTCTGAAAGGGGCATAAGGGATAAATTAACTAATGCCATGTTCACATTGCCAATGTGAACAACACAGCTTTTACAAGGCATTTTAATGCCGGGGACTGCAGCGCCGGACCCCGTTCTTACTGCTAATGTAACACCCCATTAACCCGGTTGAAGCAGCTCTACCCAGTAATTTGCCTTTTAACATTTTTTTTTTGCAGTGTGAAACGGTCAACCCGTGTCTGCATACCCCAGGGATGCCTACTTTTAAAATCTCCTCTCCGGGAGGAGCACAGAGGGGAGACTGTCATGAGCACTTCGAGGGGCGAGGCCTGATGTAGATGTCATCAAGCACCAGCCTCAGCACTGCAAATCCCGCAATTTGCATGTTTTCAGGGAGGGGGGTAGTGCTAAATGATGCAATTTGCATCTTTAGTACTGCCCCCTCCCCCCTGAAAAGCCATGGATCGCGGGATATTACTGTTGCCGCAGGGGAGATGCGGGGGGGTTGCCCGATTTTTAGGAGCCTCTTGGCCATTTCGGGAGGGTAGGCAACAATGGCATAGCTGGGTCTCCAACTATTGCCCTCCAGCTGTTGTGAAACTACAAGTCCCATCATGCCTTGCCACAGTTTTGCTATTAGGGGTTGCTAAAACTATGGCAAAGCATGCTGGGATGTGTAGTTTCACAACAGCTGGAGGGCCACAGTTGGGCCATGCCTGCCCTAAATGTCATTATGATGACTTTAAACTGTAAAGCGTCTCACAAAAAAAAAATCCAAATCCACCGCTGTTTGAAAAACATGGAAAGCCACCATTGAGGTCAGATGTACGTTACATGGTCGGAGAACGCCCAGGGCAGTAGTCAAGAGGGAAGTGGGTCCTTTAGCACAGCGTTATGTAATACATCTAACCTTTGTGTGATGTAGAGAGACAATGATCTACATGAATACCAATCCCCCTGTGGCTAGGCTTCTTCTACAACTGGTCACTGGCTGACACATGACCTCTTCTTTCAGGAGCCCACCCATCATATGCCCTGCCAGATAGGACATGATGCTCACCAGCTCTGCACACACAAACTGAACAGTCATTATTTATGGCCCATACATAGTTGGCGACTTTCATGTGAAAGCCGCTCAGTTTTCTCATCTGCGCAGCTTTCAGCATGAAAGCCACCCCATGTGTATGGCCCGGCGATGAGCAGTAAGCGCTGCAGCGCGCTCCCGCATCATCATTGCCGGCTGCCGCTCAGTGCCCTGCACGCTGTGGAAAGCCGTTCATTTGCTGGCAATACCAACCAGCAGATGAATGGCTTTGTGGACGGCTTTCCACAGCGCTGCGCTATGCAAAGCCGTCCGCTCCCCACAAACAGCGCCGGGCAGGGGGAAAGCCGCACAGTGTGTATGCACTGAGCATTTCCTCCCAGCAATGATAGCGATCATCGCGGTCCATACACGCTGGGCAAAATCAGTGCGTATGGACCTTAAGGATGACTTTAAATAGACCCCTACAATACACATAAAAGTCATTTCGTAATAAAAAAAAAACTTTTCAAATTTAAATTTCTGAAGGCCGCTAATAGGCAAAAACCTCGCTGTGCCTGCATCAGCAATCCGCGGTCATTTCGATGGAAGACTGTGCCCACAATGTCGGCAGTCCTATATTGGTAACCAAAAGTAAAGGAACAATTTAGGAAGAGGGTACAGCCAAACATTTTTTGAATTATATCCATTTTCTCAAAAGTGGGCTGCGGCCTTCAAACTTTGGCTGCGGCTCGCCCGTTTCTCCCATATCATTTCTATAGACCTTATGTTGACAGTAATTAGGTCGATATGGAAAATAGGCCGCACGATGAGTGTCTGTAGATGGACACAAAAAATAGTACAGGTTGAGTATCCCTTATCCAAAATGCTCGGGACCAGGAGAATTTTGGATAACGGATTATTCCGTATTTCGGAATAATTTTATATTTCAATGATGTATTTTGAAGTATCTTCCATTTATGCTGTATAAACACATAATATACACACAAATATATTTTATTACCACATAAAATACACACAAATATATTTTAATTGTTCAAAAAACAAGGTTTCAAAACGTGAAACAAAATGTGTGTACTATCTCAGCACTGAATTTGAATGCCAAGCAATCATTGTCTTGCACATATATAGTGCCAGTTACATATCATGTCCCCAGTGATGCTGTTACAAATGTCCCCAGTGAGTTTTTAGCAAAAAAAATTTTTTTTTTTCACTTTCTGGAATGTCCGTATTTCGGAATAATTCGGATAACGGATATTCGGATACGGGATACTCGACCTGTATACTTATCTGATCCATGTTGGGATTCCCTCCTTCAGGATGCCGGCGTTTGTATGCTGAACGTGTCATCCATATGTAACCCCTCTGTAGGTACTTCGAGCATAGGGGTAGGTGGATGCTTAAGTTTGTTCGTTTAAAAAAATTAATAAATCTATAAGCCAGAAATCAATAAAGCCACAAAAATGGGTACTCTTTACCTAGAAGGGCGCCCATCTCGGGCTTCGCATGTACTAAAAAAATCGCATGCGATGTGACCGACGCGATGACCGCGATTTCCCATAGGGAACAATATTAAATGGCCCACAGAGGCCAAATAGGCACCCTGAAGTGTGAAATGGCCCCCCCAATTGTTAACGCCACCCCATGATCAACGTCAACCCGAAGCGTGGAGAGCGCAGCGAGCCCGCGCGGGGCGGCGGTACGCGTCCTCCGACCTTTTCATACACCCACTATCCACGTCGGCATGGAGTTGAGAATAGAAAGTGTGGCGAGCGCAGCGAGCCACCGAGCTCGAAGCGTGGCGAGTGCAGCGGGGACGCGGACACCTTCACAGGTATACGCGTCCCCTCGCGGGCTTCACAGGTGTCCGCGTCCGCTCGCCACGCTTCGGGCTAGGTGGCTCGCTGCGCTCGCCACACTTTCTATTCTCAACTCCACGCCGACGTGGATAGTGGGGGTATGAAAAGGTCGTAGGACGCGTACCGCCGCCCGTCACGCTTCGGGTTGACGTTGATCGTGGGGTGGCGTTAACAATTGGGGGGGCCTTTTCACACTTCAGGGTGCCTATTTGGCCTCTGTGGGCCATTTAACATTGTTCCCTATGGAAAATCGGGTCAATTGGGCCATTTAACATTGTTCCCTATGGGAAATCGCGGTCATCGCGTCGGTCGCATCGCATGCGATTTTTTGGTCGCATGCGATGCGACTGACGCAATTTTTTTTTTCTTACGATGCCCACGATTAAAATCGTGGGTCCCTTCTAGGTAAAGAGTACCCAAAAATGTGATTTTTTTTTAATATGTTGTGCAAAGCTTTAAATCTCAATAAAAATATGCCATATAGTAATACATACTGCAATCAATACTGTATAAAACACTTTATCAGTTCATTCTGAGAGTTGGATAATTATGTAAAGGTTTCTTTGAAATTCTGTCTGAAAGCGTAACGGGGAACAAGCCGATGTGTCCTCAATAAATGATCTCTATGGCCGGACGTACTGTGCAGTTAGTTAGAGAGTGCTACAGTATTAGTGATACAGTATTTTAATACGTCCAGTATAATGCATATTAAGTGGTAAATTAAAAGATGTTCCGCAGACCTCTATAATAGTTATTTCACTGTGATACTGTATATTTGTATGGAAAAGAAAATCTATGGAACCATTTACATATATATGAGCAATTTTTCTTTTATAACAGACATTCAATAAAAATTACGCCACGGAGTGTCCTATGGGACATGGTGACACTAGCAGAGTCCATCTACAGAACGCTCCGGGGAATTTCCTCTTCTTGCCGATTAGCCCGATCAGTTCTGCATGTGTGAGAGGCAATCACTGGGAATGGACCAATCTATAGCGCAGTCAGGGCTGGACACTCACTTAACGCACCACACTGTGTTAGTCACAGCACATAACGACGCTGTCACTGCCCTGACAGTCACCCCAAAGCTGGCTCCGGGTCATTACGTCTGACACAGCTGTGTGATCTAAATGCACAGCGCAGAAGAAGAAAACCAATACAGACAGAAAATCCAAAACAGATGGGACTCTGGGGTCTCCTCCGAATGTACATTGTTTGCAAATAAGGAAAATAAACATCAGCTCGGGTTAAGATAGGCACACACTATAAATTCCCGGGCCGACCCACCAAAAAATATATGATTTGGATCGAAAATTGTATAAGGGGACTGATTCAGGCCTGTACGCTAGCATAGGCGTGTGCACTTTGAGAGTTAGGGGTGCACAGGCACACCCTAATGCCGTGCCCACCCTTATGAATACTTCCCTGCCACTACCAATACCGGCAATACCTTTTACCAAAGACTTTTGTATTTTAGAACTATTTTCCATTAGAATAAGCGCCCATCAATCAGTTATGTGGTTTGCATTGTTGATTGTTCTAGACCATTGTCATATCACTACATACCTGCGTCATCCATATATGGTGTTTAACTTTATTTGCCTGCACGGTTACATAGAATATTTAGGAGATTATTACTGAAGTACAGGTGGAGCACCTGTCAGCCAGCATGCAGGATTGCCAGATGTCCTGAGCTGGCACAGGCTGGCAGGCAGGAGCTATATCTGACAGGGATGCGCCAGCATCTCACATGCTTACGCGTCCCCATCAACAAGGTGGCGGGGAGCGGCTTCACTGTCCGTCTCCGCTTCAGGGAGATGGGCACGGAGTGGGAGCTGAGGGGAGCCGGCGGAGGGCTTTCAACAGAACGGGGCGCACAAGCGTCTTGTGCACCCCCTTCTGTCGGCTGGCGATAGAATTGCCATTGAGAGCTTCTCCATCTGTATGCAGGAGATTATGGTGTGGCTGAGAGATGTTTTATCTCTTATATATTTAGCCAGATCCGTCACTCACAATTAGTCTAGCAAACGGTGGGCGGGCTTCCACGGGTGATTGACAGGCCCATAGTCACTGTCAGCCACAATGCAAAACATGCCAACTTCCGTAATACACAACCCTCCGCTCTCCACAGCTATCCGCCCCCTCCTCGCCCGCCACTCCCCATCGCCGCCCAGCCACACAACAAGCCCGCCCCACGGCTACACGCCATGCCCCCCCCCCCTCAGCCTCCAGCTTGCACACCTATCCGCCCCCTCCTCGCCCGCCACTCCCCATCGCCGCCCAGCCACACAACAAGCCCGCCCCACGGCTACACGCCATGCCCCCCCCCCCCTCAGCCTCCAGCTTGCACACCTATCCGCCCCCTCCTCGCACGCCACTCCCCATCGCCGCCCAGCCACACAACAAGCCCGCCCCCCCAACCTCGCACCAGCTGCAGTACGCACAGTCCTGCGCACAACCCCCCACACCCGCACGGACAGTGGCGGAACTATGGAGGGTGCAGGGGGTGCAATTGCTATGGGGCCCGGGCCTTTGGGGGGCCCGAGGGCTCTGCAGGCACCCCCTGCACCTATTTATTCTATTTGAGCAATGCCGCACGGGTAGTGTCAGCGGCGCTGTCCCAGACACCTTTCCCTGTCAGCGGCGGCCAGTGCGTGATCCAGCCCGCCCTCCCCTATGATGGTGCCGGGGCTCAATGTCACTATTTTAGTGACCAGCCCCGGCGTTAATCGTGCAGGACCCATGCTGCTGCCAGTGCCAGGACCCCTGGCGCTGTCCCGGACAGGACACCCTTCCCTGTCAGCGGCACTGTGTGTGACTGACTGTGAAGGGACGGAGGGAGAAGTGGTGATCCAGCCCCCTCCCCTCTGACCTCATATCGGGACTCGATGTCACTATTTAGTGACTAGCCCCGGCAGAATCATGCAGGAGGACCCATGCTGCTGCCCAGACGAATGAAAGACCCGGCGCCGACAGGGAGACCTTCCCTCAATGCTGGAGGTAAACTTCAGCACTTATTTTTAAGGGTGAGGTCGTAGATGGGGACTTGGAAGGAGCAAGGGGGGGAGGGGGGGTGTCTAACCTCTCTCATGTTTCTGTCTCTCTCTCTCTCTCCTGCTCTGTCTAACCCCCCTCCTGTCCTTTATATTTCTTTATATCCTGCACTCTCTCTCTCCTCTGGTCTAATCTCTCTCTCCCCTGCACTCTCCCCCATTTTGTTCTATCTGTTACTCTATTTCTCTGCTGCACTTTCTACCCCCACCTCTCACTCCCTCTCCATCTAACCTCTCTTCTCTTTCTTCCTCTCCTCTGTTCTCCCCTGTGCCTCACATCCATCTAGATTCTAAACGCTCTCCCTCCCTAACCACCCCTCTCTCTCTCCGCGATACCCTCTTTGGCTCTTAAATCCTTTTCTCTTCTGCCACCCCGAGGGGCATTTTAGTGACAGGTGGGGGGCCCCTTTCCGGATTTTGCTATGGGGCCCAGAAGATGATAGTTACGCCCCTGCGCACGGAGCAGCAGCAAACACCCAGAAGACGCTGCCTACCAACCCCAGCTGCCACTCCCCTGCCCACCGTCACCGTCCAGCAGAGCCTACACGCCGCACCCCCCACCCCCCTGCCTCGCTCCCTGGACACATTAGACCAGGTTAGTATGCCCCGTTCAGCGCACAACCCCCCACAGGACACTGCCTGCCACACCAGCTGAAACTCCTGTGGCCACTTTCACCCTGTAGCAGAGCCTACACGCTGCACCCCCCCCCCCCCCCAGCCACGCTCCCTGGACACATTACACACCGGGAGACGCTGGCTGACGCCCCCAGCTGCCACTCCCGTGCCCACCTTGACCCTCTAGCACAGCCTACACGCCGCACCCCCCCCCCCAACCTTGCTCCCTGGACACATTACACACCGGGAGACGCTGCCTGACGACCCCAACTGCCACTCCCGTGCCCACCTTCACCCTCTAGCAGAGCGTACACGCCGCACCCCCCCCCCCCCAGCCTCGCTCCCTGGACACATTGCACCAGGTTAGTATGTTTGCCCACTGACACACATCCATACTTCCAATACACAAAACAAACACACCCCTCCATTCCTCCAATCATCACAACCACACACACACACATACACACACATCCATGCCTCCAATACTCACAACTACAAACACACAACCATCCATCACTCCAATAATCACTACGAAACACACATATACACACACAAACACACACACACACACACACCAATCCATGCTCACAACTACCCACACACACACACAAACATCCAAGTACACACACCCACCCACTCCAGCATCCAATACTCACAACTACACACACACACACCCACCCATCCATGCCACCAATACTCACAACTACACACACACACATCCATGCTTCCCATAATCACAACAAAACACACACACACACACACAGCTATGGCTACAATCATAATACACACACACACCTATCCATGACTCCAATACTCACAACGACCCCATACCACTACACTACCAACACCTCTTCTAACACACTATTTTGTGTACCTTCCCATCTCAGGTCGGTACATGCTACATTTTGGACTTTAGCACACCTCATTCAACTTTAGCACACCTCATTATGTCTTATAACCCACAACAGCCCATACCACAAAACCACCAACGCCTCTCCTCCCTTCAACATTTAGTCTCACACTATATTGTGTGCCTTTCCATCTCAAGTCACAAGCTAACGCCTTTACAACTTTAACACACTCAATTTTAGGTTTTATTACACACAACACCACACACACACATCCATGCCTCCAACAACTACACACACCCATCCATGCCTCCTATACTCACAACTACACACACACATCCTTGCCTCCCATACTCACAACCACACACACACACCTCCTTACCTGCAATACTCACAACTACACAAACACCATCCATGCCTCCAATACTCACAAATACACACACACACACACACACACACACAGATATCCATGACTCCAATACTCACAACTACACACACACATATCCATGCCTCCAATACTCACAACACACACACACACATACACACACACACACACACATCCCTGCCTGTAATACACACACAACCACCCATTGCACACACACACACACACATCTATGCCTCCAATACTTACAAGTACACACATCCATGCTTTCAATACTCACAACTACACAAACACACACACCCATCCATCCACACCTCCAATACTCACAAGTACACACACACACACACACATCCATTCCTCCAATGCTAACAACTACACACACCCATGCATGCCTCCTATACTCACAACTACACACACATCCTTGCCTCCCATACTCACAACTACACACACACCTCCTTACCTGCAATACTCACAACTACACAAATACCATCCATGCCGCAAATACTCACAACTACACACACACACACATGCCTCTAATACTCACAACTACAGATGCGCACGCACATACTCAAACACATCCATCCCTAAAATACTCTCAAGTACACACACACAAACAATGCCTGTAATACACACACCCAGCCATACCACACACACACACACATCTATGCCTCCAATACCCACAAGTACACACTCACATCCATGCTTTCAATACTCACAACTACACACACACACCCACACACACACATCCATGCCTACAATACTCACAACTACACACACACATCCATCCATGCCTCCAATGCTCACAACTACACACACCCATCTATGCCTCCTATACTCACAACTACACACACACCCATCCATGCCTCCTATACTCACAACTACACACACACCCATCCATGCCTCCTATACTCACAACGACACATACACACACACCCATGCCTCCTATACTCACAACGACACATACACACACACCCATGCCTCCTATACTCACAACGACACATACACACACATCCATGCCTCCTATACTCACAATGACACATACACACACATCCATGCCTCCTATACTCACAACGACACATACACACACACCCATCCATGCCTCCTATACTCACAACGACACATACACACACACCCATCCATGCTTCTCACGGCCATAGCTGCAGGGTTTAGGACTTAAGCACACTTAATTTTATCTATTATAATTTTTGCTTTCACTTTAAGGTCCCTTCAAACATCACGGTGTGCCACTGTACACTTTACTATGTTTGCTAACGCACCAACATCATTTTCAAACACACACACACATCCATACTTCCAATACTCACACAAAACAAACACACCACTCCATGCCAATCATGACAACTACACACACACACACACACACACACACACACATCCATGCCTCCGATACTCACACAAAACAAACACACCACTCCATGCCAATCATTACAACTACACACACACACTCACACATCCATGCCTCCAATACTCACACAAAACAAACACACCACTCCATGCCAATCATGACAACTACACACATACACACACCCATGCCTCCAATACTCACACTAAACAAACACACCACTCCATTCCAATCATGACAACTACACACACACACACATCCATGCCTCCAATACTTACAACTACACACACACACAACCATCCATCCCTCCAATACTCACAACTAAACACACCCACACAAACACACACCCATCCATAGCTCTAATACTCACAACCACACACAAACATCCAAGTACACACACCCAGCCAACCATCCCAGCATCACAACTACACACACACACATCCTTGCCTACCATACTCACAACCACACACACACACACCTCCTTACCTGCAATACTCACAACTACACAAACACCATCCATGCCTCCAATACTCACAAATACACACACACACACACATATCCATGACTCCAATACTCACAACTACACACACACACACATATCCATGACTCCAATACTCACAACTACACACACACATATCCATGCCGACAATACTCGCAACTACACACACACATCCATATCTGTAATACACACACAACCACCCATTGCACACACACACATTTATGCCTCCAATACTTACAAGTACACACATCCATGCTTTCAATACTCACAACTACACACACACCCATGCCTCCAATACTCACAAGTACACACACACACATCCATTCCTCCAATACTCACAACTACACATACCCATGCATGCCTCCAATACTCACAAACACACACACACACACATCCTTGCCTCCAATACTCACAACCACACACACACACACACATCCTTGCCTCCAATATGTGACTTTACTAATCTTATTTATATCAAAGCACTTTCCTAACTTTTTACAATAAAAAGCATCACAATGTTCAACCTCTTTTCAAAATCTTATAAAATATTTCTATTCAAATACATATTTCCTACATCTAGATTAGGTAACATTTAAACAACATAAAAATTCATCATAACACTATCACACACTACACCCCCTTTGCAATTATATGCACTTTCTTTTGTAAACATTTATGCTCTCACTCAAATTAACTTTACCCACATTATTCACCATATTACACTACATCTCACACTCACATATATTTCTACTTCTAATGGGGCGAAGCCCCTCACGACGGTGTGAAGAGCGCCCGGAGGGCGCGATGAATCACCTAGTATTATAGTAAGTGCCAATAGATGATGGTAGACGCGCCTGATTGGCAGCGTTGGACACACCCAATGGGTGGTATTAGACACGCCCAATGGGTGGTGCTAAAAAAGCCCCTTTGACAGTGCGCCACCTAATAAAATGTGCTATGCCTATGTGCGCTAGGCTGTGTATGTTGGCAGCCTAGCGAACACGTAAATGCCAACCGCCGCAAGTTGCTCACCATCGAATGATTTCTCCGGCCTTCGCGAAGAAAAGTCAACCAGGACTGATTCTTTTATCGCCCGCTATCCGCTGAATTCGGGGTGGGCACTGACATCATGTGACATCAACAGCCCATCCAAAGCAGGCATCGACACGCCTTCATCTACAGGGGTACGCCCAGCCTTTTTATGGGCACAGCCAAAAAATGCTGGGCGTTCCCCTGCTTTCCTTCCCCCCTCCGGTGAAACTCGCTGAAGACATTCGCTCCCTTGGTTTGCACATGTGCACATGCAAACCTCGACCATTGTGGACGAAGATGAATTTGGCCCGTGTTTCTGAAACGGACCCAAAACATATGCAGGATCGATGCAGGAACATTCGCTTCAAGCGCTACTGCAGGCAGTCAGAACGGTATACGGCTTAATATGAGATGCTAATAAGATGCGACTGATCCCATAGAAGACAATAGGGTGCTGCGATTCTGGCATTACTATGCGTACGAGGGTAGGAAAGTATCCACAATACTGCGCAGTATGTGTTCTGTTCATCAGCAAGATCCGGATGGTAAATCGACAGTATATGGCCGGCATGATCAAAAGACTGACGCAAGCAAATGCCCGACATGGTTGACACAATAAAAAGTTGACATGAGTTTGTGTTTTTTCCATTTTGGAACTTTTGCCTGTAATAACAAACTTGTGGACTACGATTGGGAATGGCAAAATGGTGGTGCACATGCTCCGGTGTCTACATGGACACAAAATACTTGAAAAACGTGTGTTGGCCTTTTGCTTGTGTCGACCTTGCGTGTTGACATAGACTTGACGACCTACAGAACCACACTCCCATTGAGCTGTGACCAGTGGGATGCTACCAGGTAAAAGCACAGTCACCAAATACATAAATACTAGGTGATTCATCGCGCCCTCCGGGCGCTCTTCACACCGTCGTGAGGGGCTTCGCCCCATTAGAAGTAGAAATATATGTGAGTGTGAGATGTAGTGTAATATGGTGAATAATGTGGGTAAAGTTAATTTGAGTGAGAGCATAAATGTTTACAAAAGAAAGTGCATATAATTGCAAAGGGGGTGTAGTGTGTGATAGTGTTATGATGAATTTTTATGTTGTTTAAATGTTACCTAATCTAGATGTAGGAAATATGTATTTGAATAGAAATATTTTATAAGATTTTGAAAAGAGGTTGAACATTGTGATGCTTTTTATTGTAAAAAGTTAGGAAAGTGCTTTGATATAAATAAGATTAGTAAAGTCACATATTGGAGGCAAGGATGTGTGTGTGTGTGTGTGGTTGTGAGTATTGGAGGCAAGGATGTGTGTGTGTGTGTGTTTGTGAGTATTGGAGGCATGCATGGGTATGTGTAGTTGTGAGTATTGGAGGAATGGATGTGTGTGTGTGTACTTGTGAGTATTGGAGGCATGGGTGTGTGTGTAGTTGTGAGTATTGAAAGCATGGATGTGTGTACTTGTAAGTATTGGAGGCATAAATGTGTGTGTGTGCAATGGGTGGTTGTGTGTGTATTACAGGTATGGATGTGTGTGTGTAGTTGCGAGTATTGTCGGCATGGATATGTGTGTGTGTAGTTGTGAGTATTGGAGTCATGGATATGTGTGTGTGTGTAGTTGTGAGTATTGGAGTCATGGATATGTGTGTGTGTGTGTGTATTTGTGAGTATTGGAGGCATGGATGGTGTTTGTGTAGTTGTGAGTATTGCAGGTAAGGAGGTGTGTGTGTGTGTGGTTGTGAGTATGGTAGGCAAGGATGTGTGTGTGTGTAGTTGTGATGCTGGGATGGTTGGCTGGGTGTGTGTACTTGGATGTTTGTGTGTGGTTGTGAGTATTAGAGCTATGGATGGGTGTGTGTTTGTGTGGGTGTGTTTAGTTGTGAGTATTGGAGGGATGGATGGTTGTGTGTGTGTGTAGTTGTAAGTATTGGAGGCATGGATGTGTGTGTGTGTGTAGTTGTCATGATTGGAATGGAGTGGTGTGTTTGTTTAGTGTGAGTATTGGAGGCATGGGTGTGTGTATGTGTGTAGTTGTCATGATTGGCATGGAGTGGTGTGTTTGTTTTGTGTGAGTATTGGAGGCATGGATGTGTGAGTGTGTGTGTGTAGTTGTAATGATTGGCATGGAGTGGTGTGTTTGTTTTGTGTGAGTATCGGAGGCATGGATGTGTGTGTGTGTGTGTGTGTGTGTGTAGTTGTCATGATTGGCATGGAGTGGTGTGTTTGTTTTGTGTGAGTATTGGAAGTATGGATGTGTGTGTGTGTTTGAAAATGATGTTGGTGCGTTAGCAAACATAGTAAAGTGTACAGTGGCACACCGTGATGTTTGAAGGGACCTTAAAGTGAAAGCAAAAATTATAATAGATAAAATTAAGTGTGCTTAAGTCCTAAACCCTGCAGCTATGGCCGTGAGAAGCATGGATGGGTGTGTGTGTATGTGTCGTTGTGAGTATAGGAGGCATGGATGGGTGTGTGTGTATGTGTCGTTGTGAGTATAGGAGGCATGGATGTGTGTGTATGTGTCATTGTGAGTATAGGAGGCATGGATGTGTGTGTATGTGTCGTTGTGAGTATAGGAGGCATGGGTGTGTGTGTATGTGTCGTTGTGAGTATAGGAGGCATGGGTGTGTGTGTATGTGTCGTTGTGAGTATAGGAGGCATGGATGGGTGTGTGTGTAGTTGTGAGTATAGGAGGCATGGATGGGTGTGTGTGTAGTTGTGAGTATAGGAGGCATAGATGGGTGTGTGTAGTTGTGAGCATTGGAGGCATGGATGGATGTGTGTGTGTAGTTGTGAGTATTGTAGGCATGGATGTGTGTGTGTGGGTGTGTGTGTGTAGTTGTGAGTATTGAAAGCATGGATGTGAGTGTGTACTTGTGGGTATTGGAGGCATAGATGTGTGTGTGTGTGTGGTATGGCTGGGTGTGTGTATTACAGGCATTGTTTGTGTGTGTGTACTTGAGAGTATTTTAGGGATGGATGTGTTTGAGTATGTGCGTGCGCATCTGTAGTTGTGAGTATTAGAGGCATGTGTGTGTGTGTGTGTGTAGTTGTGAGTATTTGCGGCATGGATGGTATTTGTGTAGTTGTGAGTATTGCAGGTAAGGAGGTGTGTGTGTAGTTGTGAGTATGGGAGGCAAGGATGTGTGTGTAGTTGTGAGTATAGGAGGCATGCATGGGTGTGTGTAGTTGTTAGCATTGGAGGAATGGATGTGTGTGTGTGTGTACTTGTGAGTATTGGAGGTGTGGATGGATGGGTGTGTGTGTTTGTGTAGTTGTGAGTATTGAAAGCATGGATGTGTGTACTTGTAAGTATTGGAGGCATAGATGTGTGTGTGTGTGTGTGCAATGGGTGGTTGTGTGTGTATTACAGGCAGGGATGTGTGTGTGTGTGTGTGTATGTGTGTGTGTGTTGTGAGTATTGGAGGCATGGATATGTGTGTGTGTAGTTGTGAGTATTGGAGTCATGGATATCTGTGTGTGTGTGTGTGTGTGTGTGTGTATTTGTGAGTATTGGAGGCATGGATGGTGTTTGTGTAGTTGTGAGTATTGCAGGTAAGGAGGTGTGTGTGTGTGGTTGTGAGTATGGGAGGCAAGGATGTGTGTGTGTAGTTGTGAGTATAGGAGGCATGGATGGGTGTGTGTAGTTGTTGGAGGCATGGATGTGTGTGTGTGGTGTTGTGTGTAATAAAACCTAAAATTGAGTGTGTTAAAGTTGTAAAGGCGTTAGCTTGTGACTTGAGATGGAAAGGCACACAATATAGTGTGAGACTAAATGTTGAAGGGAGGAGAGGCGTTGGTGGTTTTGTGGTATGGGCTGTTGTGGGTTATAAGACATAATGAGGTGTGCTAAAGTTGAATGAGGTGTGCTAAAGTCCAAAATGTAGCATGTACCGACCTGAGATGGGAAGGTACACAAAATAGTGTGTTAGAAGAGGTGTTGGTAGTGTAGTGGTATGGGGTCGTTGTGAGTATTGGAGTCATGGATAGGTGTGTGTGTGTATTATGATTGTAGCCATAGCTGTGTGTGTGTGTGTGTGTTTTGTTGTGATTATGGGAAGCATGGATGTGTGTGTGTGTAGTTGTGAGTATTGGTGGCATGGATGGGTGGGTGTGTGTGTGTGTAGTTGTGAGTATTGGATGCTGGAGTGGGTGGGTGTGTGTACTTGGATGTTTGTGTGTGTGTGTGGGTAGTTGTGAGCATGGATTGGTGTGTGTGTGTGTGTGTGTGTTTGTGTGTGTATATGTGTGTTTCGTAGTGATTATTGGAGTGATGGATGGTTGTGTGTTTGTAGTTGTGAGTATTGGAGGCATGGATGTGTGTGTATGTGTGTGTGTGTGGTTGTGATGATTGGAGGAATGGAGGGGTGTGTTTGTTTTGTGTATTGGAAGTATGGATGTGTGTCAGTGGGCAAACATACTAACCTGGTGCAATGTGTCCAGGGAGCGAGGCTGGGGGGGGGGGGTGCGGCGTGTACGCTCTGCTAGAGGGTGAAGGTGGGCACGGGAGTGGCAGTTGGGGTCGTCAGGCAGCGTCTCCCGGTGTGTAATGTGTCCAGGGAGCAAGGTTGGGGGGGGGGTGCGGCGTGTAGGCTGTGCTAGAGGGTCAAGGTGGGCACGGGAGTGGCAGCTGGGGGCGTCAGCCAGCGTCTCCCGGTGTGTAATGTGTCCAGGGAGCGTGGCTGGGGGGGGGGGGGGGTGCAGCGTGTAGGCTCTGCTACAGGGTGAAAGTGGCCACAGGAGTTTCAGCTGGTGTGGCAGGCAGTGTCCTGTGGGGGGTTGTGCGCTGAACGGGGCATACTAACCTGGTCTAATGTGTCCAGGGAGCGAGGCAGGGGGGTGGGGGGTGCGGCGTGTAGGCTCTGCTGGACGGTGACGGTGGGCAGGGGAGTGGCAGCTGGGGTTGGTAGGCAGCGTCTTCTGGGTGTTTGCTGCTGCTCCGTGCGCAGGGGCGTAACTATCATCTTCTGGGCCCCATAGCAAAATCCGGAAAGGGGCCCCCCACCTGTCACTAAAATGCCCCTCGGGGTGGCAGAAGAGAAAAGGATTTAAGAGCCAAAGAGGGTATCGCGGAGAGAGAGAGGGGTGGTTAGGGAGGGAGAGCGTTTAGAATCTAGATGGATGTGAGGCACAGGGGAGAACAGAGGAGAGGAAGAAAGAGAAGAGAGGTTAGATGGAGAGGGAGTGAGAGGTGGGGGTAGAAAGTGCAGCAGAGAAATAGAGTAACAGATAGAACAAAATGGGGGAGAGTGCAGGGGAGAGAGAGATTAGACCAGAGGAGAGAGAGAGTGCAGGATATAAAGAAATATAAAGGACAGGAGGGGGGTTAGACAGAGCAGGAGAGAGAGAGAGAGACAGAAACATGAGAGAGGTTAGACACCCCCCCTCCCCCCCTTGCTCCTTCCAAGTCCCCATCTACGACCTCACCCTTAAAAATAAGTGCTGAAGTTTACCTCCAGCATTGAGGGAAGGTCTCCCTGTCGGCGCCGGGTCTTTCATTCGTCTGGGCAGCAGCATGGGTCCTCCTGCATGATTCTGCCGGGGCTAGTCACTAAATAGTGACATCGAGTCCCGATATGAGGTCAGAGGGGAGGGGGCTGGATCACCACTTCTCCCTCCGTCCCTTCACAGTCAGTCACACACAGTGCCGCTGACAGGGAAGGGTGTCCTGTCCGGGACAGCGCCAGGGGTCCTGGCACTGGCAGCAGCATGGGTCCTGCACGATTAACGCCGGGGCTGGTCACTAAAATAGTGACATTGAGCCCCGGCACCATCATAGGGGAGGGCGGGCTGGATCACGCACTGGCCGCCGCTGACAGGGAAAGGTGTCTGGGACAGCGCCGCTGACACTACCCGTGCGGCATTGCTCAAATAGAATAAATAGGTGCAGGGGGTGCCTGCAGAGCCCTCGGGCCCCCCAAAGGCCCGGGCCCCATAGCAATTGCACCCCCTGCACCCTCCATAGTTCCGCCACTGTCCGTGCGGGTGTGGGGGGTTGTGCGCAGGACTGTGCGTACTGCAGCTGGTGCGAGGTTGGGGGGGCGGGCTTGTTGTGTGGCTGGGCGGCGATGGGGAGTGGCGTGCGAGGAGGGGGCGGATAGGTGTGCAAGCTGGAGGCTGAGGGGGGGGGGGGCATGGCGTGTAGCCGTGGGGCGGGCTTGTTGTGTGGCTGGGCGGCGATGGGGAGTGGCGGGCGAGGAGGGGGCGGATAGGTGTGCAAGCTGGAGGCTGAGGGGGGGGGGGCATGGCGTGTAGCCGTGGGGCGGGCTTGTTGTGTGGCTGGGCGGCGATGGGGAGTGGCGGGCGAGGAGGGGGCGGATAGCTGTGGAGAGCGGAGGGTTGTGTATTACGGAAGTTGGCATGTTTTGCATTGTGGCTGACAGTGACTATGGGCCTGTCAATCACCCGTGGAAGCCCGCCCACCGTTTGCTAGACTAATTGTGAGTGACGGATCTGGCTAAATATATAAGAGATACCCCTTTGGGTCAACACCTGAAAAACACATGTGTAGCATATCTGTGAAGAACACCATTCACATGTATATCGATGGTACACACTGGCCGATGGTCTGTCGATATATATCGGCCGTTCAATCGAGCAATGTGTTCGCACCTTAAGCCTCTATTACTAATTGTATCACATTGCAACAAACCCTCGTGATCAGACAACAGCTACTCAGAAACTACTCCTTCCAACGTGGGCGGGTGCTCCTCTGAATTTATGGATTTAAGATTGGGGGCGTTATCTGTATCCCTGGTTTTCATCGACGTTGTGATTTTTGCCTGGTGATCAGATTCCGGGCACAAATTTGAGGGGGCTCTTTGTAAGTGCCAAAGTTGGGTAGATAGCAGGACTTCAAATTAGGGAAAGGATTTTTTTTACGTGCCATTTTGACACCCCCACCCCAATGCACATGACGAGCAGAGACACGTTTAATATGGGATGCGGTCATTTGGTCTACTGCATTATGGTCGACAGTCATTAGGTCGAATCCATTAGGTCGACATGCTAAAAGGTCGACATGACTCTAGGTCGACATGGGAAAAGGTCGACATGATTCTAGTTCGAAAGGTCATTAGTTCGACAGGTCATTAGTTCGACAAGGTCATTAGTTCGACATTGTCTATGTCGACATTCACAAGGTCGACATGGAGTTTTTCACTGTTTTTTGAGCCAACATGTGCCGACAGGCGGTATTTCATGCCCTACCATCCACTAGGGCGTGGTGGGAGAATAAAATAGTGTGCCGAGCGTAGCGAGGCACCGTGCCCGACGCATAGCGAGCGCAGCGAGCGATGCGAGGGGATACAGTGCACTTTAAACTGTGTCCATGTCGACTGTGTTGACATTCAGGTAAAAAAACAGTGAAAAACCCCATGTCGACCTTGTGAATGTCGACATAGACAATGTCGAACTAATGACCTTGTCGAACTAATGACCTGTCGAACTAATGATCTTTCGACCTAGAATCATGTCGACCTTTTCCCATGTCGACCTAGAATCATGTCGACCTTTTAGCATGTCGACCTAATGGATTCGACCTAATGACTTTCGACCATAATGCAATAGACCAAATGATCCCAACCCGTTTAATATATGCTTATTTTTCTGCCATTAGTTAGTGAGCAAGTGATTGCTCGCAAAGCTTAACTAGAGCATAGGAATTTATTTCAGCTCCCGTCTCACAATGAAACGTTCTAACAGCTAATTAAAATACGTTGAGAAATGTCCTGCCCGCTGTAAGCAGAAAAGTGGAGCCGGATACTCGTTATTTTCTTTCTCCAACAAATGATTCCATTCCTGTTTCTCCCGATGTAGGACCCACATTCTTATTTCTTACTCAGCATCGAGCCAATTTGTGGAATATTCATATTTCCGCTAACTGCTTTTCCAGACCACAAGACAATCAGCGTCATGTGGATTGCAGCCCCCGTAAGACCAATTTCATCTTTCCAACCCATGCAAGCATGCAGGACTGTTACATGGAAGCTGCTGTAATTAAAAGCCTAAAACAACAAATTAATTATGAATTGCCAATAAGCGTGTGATTTTCACTTTACATACAGGACTCAGACAGAATACATGTCTAGAGCCAGAGTCTCCAGATATACTCAATGTGATATTAAAGGGTCTACGGCACTGCAAACTAACAATTAGAAACAAATCAAACAAACAACACACACATATACACACAAAGGTAAGGATTCGATTGTCCTCGCTGTGACATTGAAATGCCGCCAACAGCACCCTGACTCACTCCCGTTGGCAGCCCAATTTACACCTTGATTTGCCACCTTGGGGTAGGGAACACTTTTGAGCGTAATCCTACCACCGTAAAATGCAGCAGGTGTCATGTGGATTTGGTTGGGTGAGATAATCACTGGTGCCATAGAAAGATTCTACCAGCCAGATCTAATAGCCGTCTTGCCTTTAGTTCCAGTTAAGCCTATGTACAGTAGCGTCGAGAAGGGCAGATCGGGTTCTTTTTACCCGGCCCTGGTTCTGCTGGAGGGTCCCGCTCCGCATTGGCAGGGAGCCAGGCAGTAGGGAGAGAGAGATGACAGGCTGCCACCGCAGCAAAGTCTCTCCCCTCAGCTCAGCACATGCTGCTCACTGCTGTGTTCTGAGCTGGGGAGAGAGGCAGTGGCAGCCTGTCCTCACTCTCCCTCTATTTTATTTTTTTAACTGGGGCTTGACCACGCCCACTCATGGAGGCCCCACCCGCTCTATTTTGCGGGGGCCCAACCGACCTGACGGTGCCCCGGCCTATGTATCCGATGTCCAGCTGATCGCTCTACAGTGTCTAGACAGTCAATAGGTCGAAAACAAAAAGTCGACACGCAATAGGCCGACAGATTCAATATGTCCACAGTGTTAAAATGTCAACATGATCAAAAGGTGGATATACTGTAATTCTTTTCACAATTTTTTCCATTTTTTCGGACTACTTCATACTTCAAACTAGAGATGTGCAGGCTCTGATTTGCTCTGATTTACTCTGATTTCAAAGCAGGATCTTATTGGCTATCCACTGTCAACATCTGTCATGTGATTTGGGATAGCCAATAAGATCCTGCTTTGAAATCAGAGTAAATCAGAAGCTGCACATCTCTAATTTCAACATCCATGTTGACCTAGAGGGTTAGTACATTTCCAAAAGTGGAAATATCGTCAGTTCAGTATTCCCTGTATACCCTGTGAACACACAGAGCAGCGGCTGCCAGGAACATGTATGATCCTAGCTAAGTATACAGATTAATATATACAGAAAACGCCAGCAAGTTTTATTAATGATTTTGATTATGGCGATTCCATATCGATCCAACCAATATGATGAGGGATAACCTTTACATAGTTCATAAATAGTTTCAAACTGATTAAAGTTGACGAGCATGCCCAGTGTAGCATAAACTAGAAAAAAAATATATGGTATACAGTGTTTATTTTATTTTTTTAATAAAATCACGCTGGATACGTTTTTAAGTTCAAACAGATGATTCTTGACCTAATTCAATCATAAAAAAAAAAAAAAAAAAAAACGACAATTTCGGGGAAGCTTTTAGTAAAAATATTAGCCAGTTAAGTGTTGAAGGATATAATCCATGAGTAAGCACAGATGATTTAATTAGTACATCAGTCAGTCTGATTATACCATCTGTGCACAAGCATGGATACTCTTAATGCGCGGGCCGTGAAGGAACAAGCTTAGGGAAACCCTGGTAAAGTAGAAAGAAAAAAATCCACAAACAGAAAGAAAAAACACCCTTTATAGGTGAAAAGTTCAGGATGTCCCAAAAAGTACAATAGTAATAGCTATATAATAAAATTGGTTGCTGATAAGAAAAACAGACCAATGAGGAAGAAGAGAGTGCTGGAGAGAAAGGACAAGAAATCACCGGGGAGAGAGAGAGAGAGAGAGAGAGAGAGAGAGAGAGAGAGAGAGAGAGAGAGAGAGGAAAGAAAGACAGGGGATGGGGGTTAGAAAAAAATCAGGCAACGCTGGGATCAACATCTACAGTAGTTTACATATTTTATTATAAAAGACTAATGCTGCTCCTCCACTCCATGGGGGGAATTCAAATATTTGCATGCAGGTGGCTACTAGTTTCTCCATTCGGGTACGCAAAGCCAACATCTCTGACGTTACTGTTATATTGTTCCGCCATTTTGAGGGGCTGGTAATTAGAGTAGTATATAATAATAAAAGTCTAAAGCCCCATACACACTACACGATACTAGTCACAATATCATACAGAAAGGGCTTTCTGAGTGATATTGTGGACAATATCGCCTGGTGTGTAGCTCCCTGTCGTTAACGATGTGCCCCTTGTCCAAGCATGTCCGGACAAGGGAGGTCATCATTAACAATGGCCATGCTGCAGCGGCAGCACTTGTGTATGCAGTTGCCTATGCCTGCCCCCCCCCCCCGCCGTGTCAACAAGGCCGACAATATCGGCGAGCATCATTTAGTATGTATGGGCCTTTATCCTATAATCCCTGCCATATATAGTGAATAGAAATTGCGCAACGTACTTCTACATGTTAGAACCCCTCTGAACTGCCCATGTGTATACTATGCCTTGTGTATACTTTTTCATTTTATATTTGCTTAGAGAAATGTAAAAAATATAAACAACTTCCATTAGAAATCTGACATGAATTTTAAAATTGTAAAAATAATATCACTTAAAAAAAAAAAGGGGGATTACACTAATAAAACAAAAAATACACTTTTATTGAACGAGCCTTCGAAAAAACATGATTTGAGGCTTGGGGGGGGTGGGGGGGTTTTTCCATGTAAGCATGCTATTTCGAGATAACCATTCCATTACAAAAAACATGCACAATAAGGATCAGATATTATCTAAGGAACAAACAAAAATCAATGAAGGCCGCTGGCTTCTTTCTTTAAATAAGAAAATAAAAAATCAAAGTGAAAGGTCTACTTACCAAAGTCAGCCAACTTCAGCAACCCTGTATCGCTTATTAGAAGGTTCTGTGGTTTCAGGTCTCTGTGTAATATGTGGCCTTGGTGAATATAAGACAGGCCTCGGAGCAACTGAAATAAAAACAACTGCAGAAAGAGAGAGAAAAAAAATTATATTTCCAGAATTTGGAATGTTTGAGAAATGCAAAAAAAATAAAAACAATGCTACGTATGCAAAACACTAAACATATTACATATTGCCCACACAATATAATGGATGGTGTCATTGTAAACCAAACAATCCTACAGCCAATGTCGCGAGGAAAGTGGCCACAATATACACACGACCAACCAAAACAGATATATAGATATATACAGATATAAACAGATATACTCGGCCCTCGTTTTATTCTAATGTGCTCCATGTTTCCAGTAGTATTTACCACCAGATGTAGATCTATTGAGTTACGTAGTCCTTACATTTGTGGGAAACCCTGATTCCCAGATGGCCAATCAGATTTCCCGATTGGCAAACTTAGCTGACCAATAAAATCCATGACGCCGATTCCGGGTTGGAATTGGCAAATCAAGTTTGTCCAAAATACTGCATATTGCTGATCATCCAATACAATCAAATCATTGGCTCGATAGAATGGGCCCCACTGGTAAGAGTGTGGACCCCCACTAGTCAATTAACATACTGAATTTCACTGATCATTGAGCCAATGATTTAATTGAATTGGATAGAGTCTTCAAGTATGGGCCCCACTGGTCAATTAACACACAGCAAGATCATCTGGAAAACATGCACTGAGTGTGTTCCGTGAAGACCATGTTTCAGAAACACTGTAGCATAGCGATAATACATTATTTCACGTGAAAGAGTGGATTTGTGGGTTTTGAAGAATTGAAGAATTTTTGGCCAATGAACAAATACTTTTTAATTGAAACACATATTGTAGATTTTGATGTATGTGTAAAAGATCATACTCTGATTGCTCTTTTCTCTCTGACCTTTTGACATTAATAACGTGATGTCTATGCATAAATGCCCGCCGGCTTTCCAAAGTTTCAGGCATAACAGGAAATATTAAGTCATTTATTCAATTCCTTTTGCATTGTAGTAAGCATTCATTTCACAGGCACCTAAAGTGCAGGAAACATTTTGTTCTTCAAGGGGAAAACAAATGCTCACACGCCCAGTCCAAGCGAGCCGAACAGAGAACGCGGAAGAGTCAGCAACTTCCATATCTACAGAATTGCTGCTTACAGGACAGGGGCGGATTGGGAATTAAAACCAGCCCGGGAAATATCTTGAAGCAGCCCTAATGGGGGTGTGTGTGTAGCATTATGGGGGTGTGGCCTATTTCAACGAGGCCACACCCCATTTTCGCTGCTGTGGGGGCATGGCTAGTTGCTCTCCGAGCTGCTTGCTGTGTCCCCAGCCCCTCAGGCTACAGAATAGGCGCATGGGAGGGGGGACGCAGGGTGGTGTAGAATGATGGGAGGGGAGATGCAGGGTGGCTGAGGACGAAGGGAGGGAGGACGTATGCAGGGTGGCATAGGACCAGTGGCGTCACTAGGGTTGGTGTCACCCGGTGTAGGAACTCATGGTGTCACCCCTTCCCCCCCCCCCCTGCCAACTTTCTGGAAGACAGAGAATGGATGCTTGTACGCGCCGGAGGCGTGCCGAAAAATTGGGGGTGTGGCCTATCAGAAGGGGGCGTGGTCTGTACCATGATTGTACTGTGTACCTGCAGATTGCACATTTTAGCAAACTATACCCATTACACATGACGTAATGCCAATTACACATAATGCGGCACACGTGATGCCAGTTACACATTACGCCCCACACCGCAATGCTAATTACACGATACACTGCATTCTGTGATGCTAATTACACATTATGCCGCACACCTTGATACCCATTACACCCCACACTGTGATGGCAATTACCCAACGCTCCCCACACCGTAATGCCCATTACACTGCACAATGTGATGTCCATTAAACATATGCCCCCACAGTGCAACACATATGCCCCCAGTGCCAGATATGCCCCCCACAGTGCAACACATATGTCGTAGTGCCAGATATGCCCCCCACAGTGCAACACATATGTCCCAGTGCCAGATATGCCCCCACAGTGCAACACATATGCCCCGGTGCCAGATATGCCCCCAGTGCCAGATATGCCCCCACAGTGCAACTTACTGTTGTCCCCTGCCGCCGCTGCTTGCTTCTTCCCTGGGGAGGGGAGCGCATCTTCTGTCTCTCCTGCCCCTCCGTCTTCTATCTCGTGGGCTGGCTCCTGACTGGCTGCCAGCCCGCGAGCTCTGATTGGTGTCTGTGTCACAGTGACACAGGGAGGGGAAGGAGAGATGCGCTCCCCTCCGAACGCTATCAGCAGTGGCGGGGCGGCGGAGGCCACGCCCCTGCCACTTACATATGCGCGCATGCGCATTTACAAGTTTTAGGGGAATTAGTTATGGGGGTACGGGGTACCGGCAGTATATCTTTTACCGGTACGCCATACTGCCATACTTGCACCACTGGTGTCACCCCACTTACTGGTGACACCCTGTGCGGGTCGCACCCCCCGCACCTGCCTAGTGACGCCACGGCATAGGACGCAGATTGTGAGGGGGCATGGTGGCACAGGATGCAGTGTAGGAGGGGGAACGCAGAGTGACAGAGAATGCAGGGAGGGGAGTCGCAAAGTGGTAGAGGATACAGTGGCGTTGGTTGCATGGTGGCAGAGGATACAGGGAGGGGGGACGCAGGGTGGCGTTGGATGTAGGGTGACAGAGGGGAGACACAGAGTGGCATAGGATGTGGGTTTGCGGAGGATTCAGGTAGGCAGGGGGAAGCAGGGTGGCGTATATACATTATACATATGCCACACACCGTGATGCCCATTATACATATGTCACACACCGTGATGCCCATTATACATATGTCACACACCGTGATGCCCATTATACATATGTCCCACACCGTGATGCCCATTATACATATGCCGCACACCGTGATGCCCATTATACATACTGTATGTCGCACACCGTGATGCTCCATTATACATATGCCGCACACCGTGATGCCCATTATACATATGCCGCACACCGTGATGCCCATTATACATATGCCGCACACCTTGATGCTCCATTATACATATGTCGCACACCGTGATGCTCATTATACATATGTCACACACCGTGATGCCCATTATACATATGCCACACCGTGATGTCCATTATACATATGCGACACACCGTGATGCTCCATTATACATATGTCACACACCGTGATGCCCATTATACATATGTCACACACCGTGATGCCCATTATACATATGTCACACCATGATGCCCATTATACATATGTCACACACCGTGATGCCCATTATATATATGCTACACACTGTGATGTCCATTATACATGTCACACACCGTGATGTCCATTATACATGTCACACACCGTGATGCCCATTATACATATGTCACACACCGTGATGCCCATTATACATATGTCACACACCGTGATGCCCATTATACATATGTCGCACACCGTGATGCCCATTATACATATGTCGCACACCGTGATGCCCATTATACATATGTCACACACGTGATGCCCATTATACATATGTCACACACCGTGATGCCCATTATACATATGCCCCACACCGTGATGCTCCATTATACATATGCCACACACCGTGATGCCCATTATATATGCCACACACCGTGATGCCCATTATACATATGCCACACACCGTGATGCTCCATTATACATATGTCACACACCGTGATGCCCATTATACATATGCCACACCGTGATGTCCATTATACATATGCCACACACCGTGATGCTCCATTATACATATGCCGCACACCGTGATGCTCCATTATACATATGCCATACACCGTGATGCTCCATTATACATATGCCGCACACCGTGATGCTCCATTATACATATGTCACACACCGTGATGCCCATTATACATATGCCACACCGTGATGTCCATTATACATATGCCACACCGTGATGCTCCATTATACATATGCCCCACACCGTGATGCTCCATTATACATATGCCACACCGTGATGTCCATTATACATATGCCACACACCGTGATGCTCCATTATACATATGCCACACACCGTGATGCCATTATACATATACCGCACACCGTGATGCCCATTATACATATGCCACACCGTGATGTCCATTATACATATGCCACACCGTGATGCTCCATTATACATATGCCACACACCGTGATGCCATTATACATATACCGCACACCGTGATGCCCATTATACATATGCCGCACACCGTGATGTCCATTATACATATGTCGCACACCGTGATGCCCATTATACATATGTCACACACGTGATGCCCATTATACATATGTCACACACCGTGATGCCCATTATACATATGCCCCACACCGTGATGCTCCATTATACATATGCCACACACCGTGATGCCCATTATATATGCCACACACCGTGATGCCCATTATACATATGCCACACACCGTGATGCTCCATTATACATATGTCACACACCGTGATGCCCATTATACATATGCCACACCGTGATGTCCATTATACATATGCCACACACCGTGATGCTCCATTATACATATGCCGCACACCGTGATGCTCCATTATACATATGCCATACACCGTGATGCTCCATTATACATATGCCGCACACCGTGATGCTCCATTATACATATGTCACACACCGTGATGCCCATTATACATATGCCACACCGTGATGTCCATTATACATATGCCACACCGTGATGCTCCATTATACATATGCCCCACACCGTGATGCTCCATTATACATATGCCACACCGTGATGTCCATTATACATATGCCACACACCGTGATGCTCCATTATACATATGCCACACACCGTGATGCCATTATACATATACCGCACACCGTGATGCCCATTATACATATGCCACACCGTGATGTCCATTATACATATGCCACACCGTGATGCTCCATTATACATATGCCACACACCGTGATGCCATTATACATATACCGCACACCGTGATGCCCATTATACATATGCCGCACACCGTGATGTCCATTATACATATGCCACACACCGTGATGCCCATTATACATATACCACACACCGTGATGTCCATTATACATATGCGACACACTGTGATGCTCCATTATACATATGCCACACCGTGATGCCCATTATACATATGCCACACCGTGATGCTCCATTATACATATGCGACACACCGTGATGCCCATTATACATATGTTACACACCATGATGCTCCATTATACATATGCCACACACATGATGCCCATTATACATATGCCACACACCATGATGCTCCATTATACATATGCCACACACCGTGATGCCCATTATACATATACCACACACCGTGATGTTCATTATACATATGTCACACACATGATGCCCATTATACATATGTCACACACCGTGAGGCTCCATTATACATATGCCACACACCGTGATGTTCATTATACATATGTCACACACATGATGCCCATTATACATATGTCACACACCGTGATGCCCATTATACATGTCACGCACCGTGATGCCCATTATACATATGTCACACACCGTGATGCCCATTATACATATACCACACACCGTGATGTTCATTATACATATGTCACACACATGATGCCCATTATACATATGTCACACACCGTGAGGCTCCATTATACATATGCCACACACCGTGATGTTCATTATACATATGTCACACACATGATGCCCATTATACATATGTCACACACCGTGATGCTCCATTATACATATGCCACACCGTGATGCTCCATTATACATATGCCACACACCGTGATGCCATTATACATATACCGCACACCGTGATGCTCCATTATACATATGCCGCACACTGTGATGCTCCATTATACATATGCCACACACCGTGATGTTCATTATACATATGTCACACACATGATGCCCATTATACATATGTCACACACCGTGATGCTCCATTATACATATGCCACACACCGTAATGCCCATTATACATATGCCATTGATACACCGCTCACCAGAGTAGGTGAGCGGGCTGTCTGCGAGGTGGGGGACTGGATGTGGCTGGATCAGCTGAAACGCTGCTTTGAGTTGAGCAGCGTGTCAGCTCTTCCAGCCACATCCAGTCCCCCACTGCGCTGACAGCCCGCCAACCTCTTATGCTGAGAGTGGCTGTCCGTTGTTACAGCCATATAGCATCCCTTCCCACGCCCCTTAGCAGCAGAATGGACTTACATACTTATACACATAACGCCAGCAGTAGTAACGATACTTATACACATAACACCCATGGTAGTAACGATACTTATACACTTAATGCCCACAGTAGTAACAATGCTTATACACATAACGCCAGAAGTAGTAACAACGCTTGTACACGTAATGCCTACAGTAATAACAATGCTTATACATGTAATGCCCGCAGTAGTAACGATACTTATACACATAACGTCAGCAGTAATAACGATACTTATACACATAATGCCCACAGTAGTAACACTTATACACATGATGCCCACAGTATTAACAACGCTTATACACATAATGCCCACAGTAGTAACAATGCTTATACATGTAATGCCCGCAGTAGTAACGATACTTATACACAACGCCAGCAGTAGTAACAATACTTATACACATAACGCCAGCAGTAGTAACAACGCTTGTACACGTAATGCCCACAGTAGTAACAACGCTTATACACATGATGCCCACAGTAGTAACAACACTTATACACATAACGCCCGCAGTAGTAATGACACCTATACATGTAATGCCCACCGTAGTAACAACACTTATACACATAATGCCCGCAGTAGTAATGACACCTATACATGTAATGCCCACAGTAGTAACAACACTTATACACATGATGCCCACAGTAGTAACAACACTTATACACATGATGCCCACAGTAGTAATGACACCTATACATGTAATGCCCACAGTAGCAACAACACTTATATAAATGATGCCCACAGTAGTAACGATACTTTTACACATAATGCCCGCAGTAGTAATGACACCTATACATGTAATGCCCACAGTAGTAACAACACTTATACACATAACGCCCGCAGTAGTAACGATACTTATACACATAACGCCCGCAGTAGTAATGACACCTATACATGTAATGCCCACAGTAGTATCGATGTTTATACATGTAACGCCCACAGTAGTAACAATACTTATACACATAATGCCCACAGTAGTAACAACACTTATCCACATAATGCCCACAGTAGTAACGATACTTATACACATAATGCCCACAGTAGTAACGATACTTTTACACATAATGCCCGCAGTTGTAATGACGCCTATACATGTAACGCCCACAGTGTGGCTGGGTGGTGGGTGAAGGAACTTGCGCGGCAGGAGGGTTAAGTGGGCGGTCGGCTGAGTAGGGTGCTGTGTAGGCGGCTGAGTGCATCATCACCGCAGCCATGCTTTGGGGCCCCTGAGAACGCCGGGGCCCGGTCAGCTGTACCCTTTGACCCACCCTGTCGCCGGGCCTGAGTACATCCCCCACCCCCATAGGCAGACATGTCACGTAATCAGATCCCCCTCCAGCACAGCCCCCAGTCCCCCCAGCAAATAGGCAGACTTGTCACATATTCCCATGCCCCAGGCCCTCCAGAACAGCCCCCCCATAGGCAGACATGTTACATACCCCTCCAGCACAGCCCCTATAGACAGACATGGGGGGGGGATCTGAATGTCACATGTCTGCCTATGGGGGAGCTGAGCTGGAGGGGGATCTGAGTTGTCACAGTGAGTCTGTCTGCCCTAATGTCACAGACCCCCTTCCCCCTCATGTGCAGGAATGTCACACACACAGATTCCCCTCCAGCAAAGCCTACCTACACTGTAACTGGCACATGCAGGGAGATTTATTCCCCATGTCCCTCACACACAGCGACAAAGGTGAGTGTCTCTCTCTCCCCTTACACTACACCCCCCCCCCCTAACAAGTTTGCCAACCAGTGTCCCCAGAGCCCACAGTGTGACTCACATTATAATTCTTTCTGGAAGATGAGAAGCCCGGCCACAGCGCTGCTGCTCCTCGTCTCTCTTCCCTCTCAGGCTGACGTCATCAGTCTGAGAGGTGCTCCCCCTGGCTGCCAGCGGCTGTATCTGCAGCTCATTGCAGCAGCAGCAGCAGGGAGGAGGGAGCCGGACGGAACGAAGCACACGCAGCCATCTTCATTGAGGGCACAGTGCCGCGGCCCAGCACGTAGATGCCGCGGCAGCCCAGTGAGGTAGGCGGCCCATTCTGACTTAAAAGGTGGCGGCCCACCGGGAAACGGCCCGGTTTCCCGGTGGGCCAATCCGCCCCTGTTACAGGATCATTACGGTTTATAGACTAGAGTGTATGCCTTTAAACATCCCTCCCGACATATTTACAGTAAGAGCTGGAAGCTGTGGACGCCATGGTCCTGCATGCAGGAAAGTTAGGGGCCATCATCCGTTAACTTCTGCACCTGGGAGCCGTGCACTTGGCAATTAATAGGTGTTTTAGATGGTTACGGTGAGTCCTGGTGCTTTAGAAGGGTATGCGCTTGAAGCATGGCTAGCGCCATACACTGATATGGTGTCCATGTCAACTTACGTCGACATAGACACAAAGAAAACGTGAAAAAATCACGTCGACCTTCCCATTGTCGACCTAATGCTTGTGTCGACTTTTCGACACTGATCACCTAAGCGACCTGATCCCTTCTGAAGTCCCGAAACATTATATAGGAAAGTTGTTGCTTTTTTTTATACACTGTATAGTTTTTGTGTTTTGTTTTTTTTTACCCTACAATATTAATGCTTATATAGCAACTTTATGGTTGTGTATTTTTAGTATGCTTACGGAAATAGGGGCGTGTCCGATGGATCATTTGCATCTGGAATGGAGTGGGCGTGCATCCCGATATGAATGATGGTGTGCTGCAGAAAGGAGAACAGAGGACAACCAGGCCTTCCGCATGCAGGAAGACAGACACTACACAAAGGGGCAGATGTATTAAGCTTTAACAAGAGATAAATGCAAGGGTGATAAAGTTATATATACATCCAGCCAATCACCTGCTAACTGCCATGTTACAGGCTGTGTTTGAAAAAACTCAGTAAGGAGCTGATTGGCTGGACATTTATCTCTCTTTCTCACACTTGCATTTATCTCTTGTTAAGGGTTAAGAGAGGCGAGTTCTGCATTGTAACAAGCAGGCGGGAAGGAGGCCGCAGAGGAGTCTGAATCAGAATGCTGCTCTGAGTGTCAATTTTGTTTTGCTTTTACCAATAAATAATGGATAACTCTATCTGGATATATATTTTTGATTTGGAATGATAAAGCTGTATCAGTCGCTCTGTTGTTCCTGATGAAGTTGCCCCTGATGAAGTCATGAGAATGACGAAACGCGTTGGACTTTCCACCATCAACCCACCAGAGTTGTGCATACATTTGTGAACATCTTTTGAGCAATTCATCTACCCACCAGAAGTGGCATATTGTTGTAACACTTGTGTTTGTGTTTATTTGTTACACCCGATATAGGGTGATTCATGTGCAATTTCATTCTTAATCCTTTTGTATTAAATACAATTATTTTATCTAAATTGCTGTGTTATTCTAGCGCCCTCTGAAACCCCCCTTTCTTTCTCATTTCTATTTCCTGGATCCTATGTAACAGAGGATCCCTCGGAGGTGCTGCTTCCAAAAACTCTGAGCGCAGAGAGGGGACCCCCATACCTTGTTATATATATATATATATATATATATATATATATATATATATATATATATATATATATATATATATATATATATATATATATATATATATATATATATATAGACAATGAATAACCTGCACCCATCGGGTTTCTTACTGGATCAATAATCACTCAGACGCCAAAGCTTTAAGCAACGTTTCGGGGGTTTATTCCCGTCCTCAGGCTTGGAATAAACCCCCGAAACGTTGCTTAAAGCTTTGGCGTCTGAGTGATTATTGATCCAGTAAGAAACCCGATGGGTGCAGGTTATTCATTGTCTATGATACCTGCCTCTCCTGCACCTCGGTAATTGACCTTGGAAGGACAGAGTGCCAGCACTTCGTACAATATATATATATATATA
Source organism: Crinia signifera (assembly GCF_055691185.1). NCBI lineage: Eukaryota > Metazoa > Chordata > Amphibia > Anura > Myobatrachidae > Crinia > Crinia signifera. Next base: position 302,751,392 of record NC_139221.1, on the reverse strand, counting down.
TATATATATATATATATAGGTACAGGATAGGTGCGGCACTCAGCTTTCTCAAAGAAACACGACAATACAGTGTCTTGGTGATCAACGTTTCAGTGCTCTCTTTATTGGCACTATCGTCAGGATATCCTAACGATAGTGCCAATAAAGAGAGCACTGAAACGTTGATCACCAAGACACTGTATTGTCGTGTTTCTTTGAGAAAGCTGAGTGCCGCACCTATCCTGTACCTACAATCCGCTGCACCATCAGCTGTGAAGGCACCAGCGCCAGTACTCTCCTGCAGCTTGGAGTGCCGGTCCAACTGGATCCTATATATATATATATATATATATATATATATAGTCTAGTTGCGATAAAGCGGCACTGGAAGTCTTGTGAAATCTTTTTTAATGCTGGTTCAAAACATACACAATGTCCGACGTTTCGGAGATCAACCGTCCCCTTTTTCAAGGTGTGTGAGCTCACACACCTTGAAAAAAGGGGACGGTTGATCCCCGAAACGTCGGACATTGTGTATGTTTTAAACCAGCATTAAAAAAGATTTCACAAGACTTCGAGTGCCGCTTTATCGCAACTAGACTGTATCCACTTACTAAAGGAGGGCACGGAAGCAGCTGCAGATATAGCAGGAGTGCCGGACCGTCGACAAGTATATATATATATATATATATTTATATTTATTCACAAGGTCCGGCACTGCCTGTACACATACAAAGATAAACTTGGCTGGCAGCTCGTCCACTAGTCAGCGTTTGTTGCTGACCACATATAGAAATCCCAAATGAAACACGTCACTCTGGGTCTCTTTTAAACAAAAGTGTGATTTACTGATGCCTCAGTAAATCACACTTTTGTTTATAAGAGACCCGGAGTGACGTGTTTCATTTGGGATATATATATATATATATATATATATCCCCTGCAGTTACCCATTGACCAAGTTTACACTGCCTTTACTCTGTGTTTTAACAGTGTAATATTTTCCCATGCAGTTTGCGGCCAGTAATGACAAGTGCAAGGGGGTCCCCCTGTCTAAAGTGCCCCGGGCCCCCCGAAGGCTTAATCTGGCACTGACTTAAGCCAAGATCTGCCAAGTTTCAGGCTTGATAAATATATGCCTATAAACTGTAATATGGCACAAGCGCTTTATATAAAAAAAGATAAGTCTGTAGGTAGAGTAAACACAGAAGCGTAGTAAGTAACCTTTATATGGAGGCTGGGGCAGCCCTGCCAGAGATTACCAGGCACCCATCTGTTATCATTTACTTTAAACAAACAGAGAAAAAGCAAAACAGATTTATTGTGCATTTAAATCCTCTTGTACCAGAGAGCCGTTACCCTCCGGGAAGAGACTGGACCTTGACCATCTCATACCGTCCAGTGCTATAAACCTGCTGAGCAGTCTACTCTCAGGAGAGTGTCTGGCTAATGGTCCATCTTCCTAATATGCATGCTGGAACAGCCTCGGTGTGTTTGGATAGCCATTATTGACTGTAGCCTGGCAGTGTGTGCAGTGCTTTCATTTATAATTAGGATGCTCAGACCCAGGTGCTTGGACACATTATAGCAGAGGGCACCTTTACTGTATTATGTATGCAGAAGGGTCTTCTCCATAACAAACTAAAATAACGCAGACTGCAATAGTGAATGCCTGTGTACATAGAATAGAATCACCTAGTCTGCCCATTAACATACAGGATGAAGCTAATCTACACATCACCTTTTTTATTCAGATGTTTTAGTAAATCTATACCTACAGGTCTGACTCAGAGACGCATTAAAATCAGCTAGATCTGTGCACACATTCCCGTCTTGAAAACAGCCTTCTGCAGGTAAATTAGGAATGGTTAACACGGGTTAACCATCGATGGTCACCATGGATGGTATCACTGATGGATAACATCAATGTTGTAAAACCATCTGCAAGGGAATCATCAATGCTTTCACCCACCAATGGTCACATCTGCTTTATCATTCAATAGGCTGCGGGCCAATCAGAGCCTGGAGGTGTGGCTTCAGGGGGCAGAGCTAGGCTCTGGGGTGGATGTTTGAAGCAGTGATAAGGGAGGAGAAGTGATACGTGCCTGATCGTGAATGTTTCTGTATCATCGATGGCAGAAATTCATCTGTTTGTCCCAGCAGCAATGGTAAAAGTATTAGCATAAGCCATCGATGTTTCTAACACATTAATTACTCACAGTCGGCTGTAACTATGCCTCTACTCTGCCGCTATGCAGCCATTTGTAAGATCACGGATCACTACTATCAGTACGGATCTGCACCAGTCCTGTCCTGGGATTGGATGCTCCAATCCCGGGATTCAAATCCCGTTGTTTTTAGGGCTAAATTCCGGGATCCCACCATACTTGCAAGAATATTTTGTGTTCCAATAAAAGCATAATGAATTTTAATTACTACAGACATGCGGGTGAGGTATATCAAACCTTTTACAGAGTCAGGGTGAGAAGATGCCCATACTTGATGCAGTACAATGATAGAAGCTGATTCGTTGCTACGGGCAACGTCTACTCTGAAGAATTGATACATCTCCCTCAAAATACTAAACAAATTCCGAACATCTGCCTTCTACAGTCTGGAAGCCACCAAACTATGGGACAGGCAAAAGGGGCAAAGTATCGGACCATGATAGGAGATTATTACATTGGAGGCAACTAGCACATGTCATGTTACAGGTCGTCAGGCAGACTTGGACAGTGATAAAGTGGACAGATAAAGTACCAGCCAATCAGCTCCAAACTGCCATGTTACAGGCTGTGTTTGAAGAATCCCAGGATCTGATTGGTTGGGACTATCACTCTACAAATCTTGATACATCTTCCCCAAAGAGATATCAACAGTTGCACTAAACACAGGAAAATCCCACAATTGAGAACCAGATATCTCTTTCCTAGAGTGCCGCAGCTGGGTTCTTTTCCCAGTAACATATATAAGGAGTTACACAATATGTTTATATTATGCTTCAGCGCTGTAGGATAACTTTGTTTTCTACTGTTGCACAATATAATCTTCTGCAAAGCTGTAATCACATTGATTTTAGAATATATATATACAGTATATAACGTTGGGAGCGAGCACCACCCATCTCATTGGCTGCTAATATGATGTTCTATTCATCTCCATTCTGTACTTCGATGCCCTTTTACATAGTCAGAAATTTGGATGGTATGTGACAGCGGCTGGGCCAAGGATCCAACTACTGCCTGTAAACACTAATACCCCTTTCACACTGCAGCTATAACACGGCAATTTGCGGATTTTAAACCGTTTCAAAACGGTTATAGCTGCAGTGTGAAAGCACCAGTTTTAAATTACCGGTTAAGAAAACCGTTAATTCAAAGCGGTTAAAAAGAAGGATCCTACATGGTTCAGATCCATTATTGATGCAGTGTGAATGGGTCTGTACCGGTATTTTGGACCCCACACCGGATTCCCCCCCCCCCCCCCCCCCATGGTACCTGCTAGCACTGTCCGGGCAGCAAGGTATCCCCCTCCCCTAGTACTTGCAAGCACTGTCCAGGCAGCGGGGTCCATGCATTGGTGGGTTGGCAGCGGGGTCCCTTCGGCGAATGGGAAGTGTGCAGTGGCGTCCCTGCGGTGGATGGGAACTAGTAGCGCTACTAGTTCCCATCTGCCGCAGGGACCCTGCTGCACACTGACCATTCCCCCTAGGGAAGATTTCCCCCTTAGTATTGTGTTATGTTGGGATCTCCACTACAACTTCAGTAGTGTCGAAGAGAGGCTTGGTAAATCTGTCATACAACAATACAGTAGCTAGGGACGGGAGTCGATGGTTAACTATCGATGGTCATCATAAATGGTACTATCATGGCGACCATTAAAACCATTAACAGGGATGCTATTGTTGCGTTCCTCTTCCAATGGTCATCTTTGTTGTATAACATGCTGGGATGTTGTCCAAAAAGGACTTGGGGGGAGGGATTAGCTTTGTAGGATCCCCAAAAAATGTAGTTAAAAAAAGATATATAAAAACATTGGGGGATTTTGGTTCTCCACCATCAATGGCAAAACTAACTGTCATTGGCCGTCACTCATCTATGCTTTTCCCAAATAATCAATGTTAGATGGTCATACCCAGGGGCGGCGCCACCATTAGGCAGCTTTAGGCATTTGCCTAGGGAGCCGGCCACTGGAGGGCGGCACTTGGGAGCCCCCCCCTCATGGACCAAGTTGAGATGTAGTGCTGCAGTGGCGCCCGCACCGTCCCCAACCCCTGGGGAGTCTGGTGAGCGCAGCGGCACCCGCACCATCCTCACACCCTGTGCCCCTTGTGGAGCGCCTCGGCAGTGGCGGCCGCATCCCCTCCCCTTTCACTTCCTCTGGCGCAACTCTCCTCCTCACCCCCTCCCCCTGTCGTGGAGCGACTCAGTAGCTGCATCACCCACCCCCCCCCCCCCCCCCCCCGGAGCAGGTGAGCGGCGGGCGGCAGAACGCCCCCCCCTGCCTGGGGCGCTGCCGTACCTGGTACCGGCCCTGGTTATACCTGATAGTAGACGGAAAACTCCTGTAGCCTACTCCACAAAACATCCTCAGATAGATGGGCTCACAGCAGAGAACAATAACATTCATTTAGTTATAGAATGTATACAGTATAGGGGATACCCTTATTTCTGTGTAAAGGAGAGTAGGGACACATTAAAGAAAAGATGGGTAGACTGGTTCTGAGGATTTAAATCTGTGTGCATGTTACATGATCCCTGGTTATCGGCACTTTTATGTTCTAGACTCCAGTTCTCAGGGACCCCTTACAATGCATGTTTTCGTTATCTTCTAAGTTGGTGCACAGGTGTATTCATTACTGGCTGACAATGTGATACTGAGGAAACCTGGAAAACAGGCACTGTTAGGGGTCCCCGAAGACTGGAGTTGGGAGAAACCGTTCTAAACTTTAGAGAAACCTGTGGCCTTACTTCAATCCCCAGATAAAATCGTACATGACGGAACAGCCCAGCTGCACATTAGGACAAGGCTCAGCCATTGTTAAACAAAGTCATTCCCAGGAAGCTATTTCTCTTCCATATCACTGAAGATTTCGGGACATACATGGAGGTCTTTAAAACCTTACACAAAGTTCCTTAGCAAATACTTGATTTAGTTCTTTTGTGGGGCCCGGGGCTCCCAGCAGCAGGAGGTAGGAGAACATATTGGGTACTGTATTCAGCCCCTCTGTCTCTTTTCACAACCTAGTCTGCAATGTCATGATGTACTCCTGGGTACAGGAAGAATTCTGAAAAGGATCCGAAGGAATGCTCCAAGTGTTCTGGCCGCTACGTGATAGTCATTAAAATGTATTCTTGTTTTCAAATAATCAGCGTTCCCATAACAGTGACATCCAGCCTTATGGGACTGCTCAAGGATACAAGCATATCACACACAGCTGCCTGCATCTGGACAGTTTCTGGATGGTTCAGGTTTGTAATACCAGTGAGGGCCACTGTATACCTTTCAGAGTATAGAACGGATTATACCTCTCAAACAACATATGTATACTATAAATACTGTACACATACACACATATATTACAGCCCTGGCATTTGGTAATCCTGATCACGTAAACTTACAAACTGAAAATAAAAAGTTCTTCAAAAAGTCCCTTATATGGGACCTGCAGCACCTCTCCCAGACCCACCAAATAATCTGTCATCTGAAACATAGAAACATAGAATGTGACGGCAGATAAGAACCATTTGGCCCATCTAGTCTGCCCCTTTTTTACCCTTCAGGTAAACTCAACCCTTTTTAATCCTTATTTCTTTGTAAGGATATTCATATGCCTATCCCAAGCATGTTTAAATTGTTCTACTGTCTTAGCCTCTACCACCTCTGATGGGAGGCTATTCCACTTATCCACTACCCTTTCTGTGAAGTAATTCTTTCTAACATTTCCCCTGAACCTACCTCCCTCCAGTTTCAGTGCATGTCCTCGTGTTCTATTATCTGAGTCGACGTATCTGGATATCAGATAAGCACTGTGAATGTTTATAATCATGTATGTGCGATTCTCCAGTGGCATCACTGATCTCTGAAACCGGATACAGAGCAACTGCACCGGCATGGGCCAAAGGCTCACACTGGCAAATATTGTGTGTGGCTTCATAGAAGGGAGTGGTCCCGGAGATGTTGGGCTGCCCCCCATAGACTGTCCCGCGGTGTCAGCTGAGACAGTCGATCCTGATGAAATGCGTTGGCGCTGGTTAGTGGATACGGATGTGCTGATATCAGAAGCTTGACTACTGGTGCGGGAAGCCGTTCTCGCTACAAGCAGACATCACTGTGTATCAGAGGTGGTATTTGAAACACGGGGCTGACTGCATCTATTATCAGAAGTATGTATGTGTATTCTATTAAAAGTGTGTACTTTTATCAAGATCTAATTGCGACCTCTATTTCTCTCTCTCTATATATATATATATATATATATATATATATATATATATATATATAACTGTCCAAGGTCCGGCACTCCAAATGACCAGTAAGTAACTGGGTCCGGTGCCCTCACGAGAAAACGAAATAGAATTGGTGAAGGTGCGGCACTCCGGAGCAATAATCAAATAAAGTCAGAAGACAACGGACTGATTTGACAACATATATGTATATATATATATATATATGTATGACTTGAAAAAAGTTGGTTAAATACAACTGAAACGTTGTCAAATCAGTCCGTTGTCGTCTGAATTTATTTGATTATTGCTCCGGAGTGCCGCACCTTCACCAATTCTATATATATATATATATATATATATATATATATATATATATATATATATATATATATATATATATATATATATATATATATATATAGTTTCCAAAATATAGGTGTCACTCCGGGGCTTTTATTAGCTTCTATATGGTCAACGCCGTTTTGGGAGTTAACCCTTCGTCAGGACCAGAAGACTGTCAAACGTGCAACAAAGTTGTTGCACGTTTGACTGTCTTCTGGTCCTGATGAAGGGTTAACTCCCGAAACGACGTTGACCATATAGAAGCTAATAAATTTCACTTGCTTTCACAAGCCCCGGAGTGACGCCTATATTTTGGAAATTGTACTGGTGGCTGCATCGCCACAGGGGAAGGCACCCGGGCACGCGATACCATCATCAAGCGGGGAGTGCCGGACATTTACCCACCTGTATATATATATATATATATATATATATACACATACATACATACACACACACAGTATATATATATATATATACACACAGACAAGATTGTAAAATGACAGTCTACAACATGAACACATGTCAGCCTGGGATAATGGATTCTCCATGGCGTCTGTGGCAGGCGTCCCTAATTTGGTGGGCTATTAACTTGGTTAGCCGCACACCTGCCTGTTCCGTGAACTGTGAACAACAAAATATTGTCTCTTCTGCGTTCAATCAGCTTCTCTCCTGCTTCTGTAAATCTATCAGGGCTCACAGTATTCCTGACGTAGTCCAGCATCTAACAATACTGTATTGTATTCTCAAAGCATTAACTGTAATGAAGTAACGCGCTTCTTATCACTTCTACATAAAAGCAGCACACACTGGGGCCGGTGAAGTGCCAGAAAAAAAATTATATTATTAGAATATACAATACACAATATGAATGTCAGACATCAGGAAATTTACCGGCTGGCGGTAAAAACTCTAGCTGCTATATGGGTCAGACCAGGGATGAACATAGGACAGTAGATAAGGCAAAAATCCTATAGTCGGGTGAAGTAATTATGCCAGTTTAACATCTTAAATGTAGAAGGGGGAAATACAGAATTTTGCAGCACATTTGGCACCAGGAACAATCAACTAGAATGTGACACAATCAGATGGTAAAGAATGGTGTGCCTGATTCAAACCCGCTTGCTAAGCAGCTCCCGTTCAATGCTTAGTGAGCGGGTAAACGATGCCTGACGGGCAAGCAAATGCCACCCCCCCCCCCCCCAACGTCATGTGATGTCAGCCTCCACCCCGTGCAGGCTTTATCACAATTGCATTCTCATGTGGACGCCCAACGTTTTTCTGGGTGCAACCACCGTCTTTGTAGGCACCCCGATGAAACGCTGAGTGTTCCCATGGGACAGCCCCCTGCCCGCCCCCTACCCACCCCACTCTGTGCGAACACCTCCGCGAGTGTGATACTTGCCAACGGCGTTCGCACAGCTGGTCTGCACATGCGGATTTCTGCTGAAATGCCAGCGCAGACCCGCACCATCTGTCCCCGGACCGAATTCGCAATTTAGTGCATGAACTTGAGCCACCCCCTGTATACTTGGTAATAGTCAGCCTGTTACTGTATAAGAAGGCTAACATTCCAAACACAAAGTGTATCCAGCTAACATTACACCTGGGACATCAATAAATGACAGCGACGAAGAAAAAGGATCCCCTAATGGGAGAATATTTCACCTAAGTGTAAGGATAATAACTTGTAGGTCTTTATCCATTCACGATTGTTCCACGATAGTGTATCGTCTTTAAAAAAGTTGTTTACTCACTTTATAACTGACTCCTAAGGCTAAATGTAATAGGATGAGAGATTCAGAAAGTGAGAGATTTGATAAGAAATCGCCAGGTTGTTTTAAAGCGGCAATCATTTACACTACAAAACCAGTTTGATGTTGACGTGTAAATGATTGCCGCTTTAAAAAAACTGGAGATTTCACACCAAATCTCTCACTTTCTCACTATAAAAATTTCACCCCTAATATAAGCAGAAGTGTCTAATCAGTGCAGCACCCCACTGCGTAGCTATAACCGGTCCTAAAAAAATATAATAATTCCGATCCTTTAATGACGTGGGGAGATTGAACGGTGACAGCAAAGTACCCGAATGTCCTCGGGTGTTACCATAGCCGGTATCAGGCAATGTTTATGGTGGTCCCCGCTGCACTGCTATGGAGTCACATAGATGACGACAGCAGTACTGTGGGAGTTTGAATCCACATCTTGGTGCCCCCTGAAATCCGGTGAAAGAGTCTACAAACCCAGCTCCCCAGCTGTGGCCCTGTTCAAGGTATCAACTCCAAAACAACCATGTCCGTTCCTGAAAATAAAAAATGTACTCACAAACAAAACCTGTGGGTTTACAGAATTCTGAGGAGAGTTTAAGGGCATGCTGTGTGTGTCTGACATTTCAGATTCAGACACTGTAGTTATAGACGGTCTCCTTTCACAATTTCTAAACCATTAAGAAATGTCAGTATTATGCGGCATACACACGGGGAGATATGAGGATTAGTTCTAAACAATCTGACTACTTAGAAACGAAGCACGGACCGCTCTGGTGTGACAGGGGGGGGGGGGGTATGTCTTGGCTAGGCAAATAGCAACAGTGGTTTCATCGGTATGGATCGTTAAGTCAACAAAGATATACATTTTTGTGTGTTGCCTATATCGACTTATTTCATCATGGACAATGTATAAATGTACCGGATACTGTTTCATCTTTGGTAGGGCAGGATAATGCAAAACTGCATGGCTTATGCTGTATGTCTCCTCTCGTAGTATTAATACCAGCAGGGGGCAGTAGAGGTCCTGGCCACCGAATGGCAGGATCATTATGTAGGAGCACTGCAGTGTTTAATGACAACAACGGAGTGTCCTGCCTATAGTGTGCAGACGTAAAGACACACTGTAGGACCCAGTCAGAAGGGTCAGGTCATGTAGCCGCAGAGGATTATGACCATCCCCACCTGGTCAGCCAAAGATGGGCGTCCTGTGGTTGCATGATCGAAATGTCACGTCCAGCAGAGGTGCTTACAGCAGCCTGGCACAGTTACTAGAGAGAAGAAAAAAGCAATCTATTTGGTGGAGGGTTCATTGGTCCTTTTAGGAGCTCTCTCCATGTTACTCTCAGAAGACTCAGCTAATACATTCATTGTGTGCTCTTACCAGGCCTCTCTGCTTTATACCCTTCAGTCTCTGTGGTCACCAACCACAATCATACATGCTACTAAGGGGGAGCTCTACTACGTAAGCCTTGGAGAGGGATACAGCAGAGAGAGATAAAGCTGCGGATGTATTCAGCCCGGTGAAGCAATAAAGTGGTGATAAAGTACAAGGTGATAATCATACCTCCCAACTGTCCCAATTTTCATGGGATCGTCACGTTTGTTTGTGTCCCACGGTGCGCATGTACACATCATCTATTCATGGCAAGCTGGGGGAAAAGGGGCATGGCCAGCAGCTCACAGAACTCTGGCCATACCCCCAAGGTGGCGAACCAGGGGCATGGCCTAGCAAGAGCATCATCCCATGAAGCCACGCCCCTTTCAAATAGGCCATGCACCTTACCAGGAGAGTGATGCTTGGAGTCCCACTTTGCACACACCCAGTTGGGAGGTATGTAATAATGCAGCAGCCAATCAGGTCCAAACTAATTTTTCAAATCCAGCCTGTAACATGGCAGTTAGGAGCTGATTGGCTGGGGCTCCACTTCCACTTTATTATCACCTCATCAGGCTTAATACATCTGACCTAAAGTGTTTTTGTGCTAAGGGTAAGAGCAAGACCGGAAACAATTCTTGGCTAATGGTTTAAATCCCGGTGTTGGCTGCCTGCTTGTGACTTTGAACCTGTCCCTTAAACTGGCAATCCGCTTACAAAATTTCAGAATCGGAATCAGCTTTATTGGCCAGGTATACTTGCGTATATTAGGAATTTGTTTTCGGTTTGCTGTGCAGCAGCCAGGTGGGTAACAAGTACACAGCATACAGTATAAACAATATAAACATGTGGGGGAACATGTACAGTCATACAGAAAGTTATTGCGAGGGGACACTGTGTTCGATTATGTGCAAAGGGTTATTGCGCGACTAGACAGTGAGGTGTTCATGAGTTCACGTGTCAACAGGTGAACCGCTTGAGGAAAGAAACTTTTTAGGTTTCTGGTGGACCTGGTGGGAATAGCCCTGTAGTGTCTGCCTGATGGCAGCAGGTTAAACAAGCCATGGCCAGGATGTAGTTGGTCCTTGACTATCTTTGTCGTGCTCTTTTGTGCTCTGGACAGGTACAGGTCTTGGACAGAGGGAAGGTCTGTCCCGATTATCTTCTCCGCAGTTCCGACTACCTTTTGGAGTCTGCATTTGGCTCTCTCGCTGGCGGAACCGTACCAGACCAGTATTGAGGAGCACAGTACAGACTCCACAATTGCGGAGTAGAAGAGGAGCAGAAGCTTGTTTGGGACGTTGAACTTCCCTAGTTGCCTAAAGAAGAATAGCCTCTGCTGCGCTTTTCCAACAATAATATCAGTGTTGGGCCCCCATTTAAGGTCCCGGGAGATTGTGGTTCCTAGGAACTTGAAAGAGTCCACTAGCGACACCACACTGTCATCAACTGTTAGCAGAGGAACACCAACAGCCTTCTTCCTAAAGTCCACTACCATCTCAACAGTTTTTAGTGGGTTGAGCTCTAGATGGTTGCTGCTGCACCACCGGGCCAATCAGTCCACTTCTTGTCTGTAGGCCGATTCGTCCCATCATTGATAAGGACAACGACGGTAGTGTCATCGACGAATTTGATTATCTTCGCTGGTGTACAGGCAGAAGAGCAGGGGTGAGATTACACAACCCTGGGGGGCTCCTGTTCTGATGGACCGCACTTGGGAGGTGAATTTAGCCCCTTGTGGCCCGATTCCGATGCATTGGGCTGAGAAATTGTGTGACAAATGCCCACATCGTATGTGCCTAACCTCCAATTCCGATCCCTTCAGCACCTATTCGGATCGCTGCATGTGATACCTTGGGTAAGTGTGTGCCCAGCTTTACTATATATACCCAAGATATCACATCCCCTAACACATGTCCTGGATGCACAGTACATTGGTTTTGTTTACGGAAAGATAAAACAATACCCCGTCAACTACAGATACTGTCATTATTTTCATTAACCAGTCAATGCTTTTAATACAAACATAATTTAGTTGATTTTTCTATGGGGTATAAAAGAGATCCACAGGTGGTTTCTCACATGAATGACGTCCTATGGTTTAAGCAAATACAACAAAGGCCTTCATCCTGTGCCGCACTTCAGATGAGAATTACATTGCATAATACCGTTACACAGCAGAGCATCAGCAGCATCGAGTACTGATCACGCAATCAAATGACTCTCTTCAACAGTCAAAGAGTTATGTAAATAATCTACATTATTGATTATGGTTTAATGAGCAGTGTTCAGTAATACCCAGCTGCTGTATTATGCGAAATTGTGTACTTTGTTTCTTGAGTCAAAAGAACGCGCTCTTGCTTTGTAGTATGTTGAATACATAATCTCTGAAACCGTTATCTCCTGATTCATCTATAATTATTGACTTTTCTACGAACATAAAGTGTATTCTTAAAATGGTACACATTGCATATAACCAGCGTACAGTAACCGGTGGCTTTTTCATACATGGATGGATTTTTAAAATATGTTCTTGTTTTTGATAGAGGAAATGCAGTCGACCCAGGACTCCAACTCGGATAGTTACCTGGGTTGGACCCGGGATGCTCCCGGGGCAGTGGAAACTAGTATCCTGATGACGTCACCCTCCTGACTTTATGAAGGGTCGGGCTGCAAGTGGGAAATGGTTTGCAAGTCGTGGAAAAGGGTTATTACTGACCCATAGAGGAGGTTGCATGGCCTTCAGGCATTGGGGCCCACTGGGTATTTCCCCTGTACACCAGTACAGTAGATTCCTGATGGCTCCATTACTTTCCCATTCAAATTTAGAATTGCAAGTTTAACCGTCAGAATTCTTGTGGTGAGGAGGAGCTTGTGGAATGTTCCAATTAAATTTCAGATATATTCTATATACAGATATTCTTGGAGTTTGAGTCTTGCTGGGTATATTAACAAGAGCTCCACAGTGGAAACATGTCTACATGTTCCGATGGGTGACTATGAGCAGCAAAAATGTCAAGTGAGCGCCGTCTGGAACCAAGTAGTTCTATTTTTTTAATCCTGAAGGATCATTTAAAGTATGGTTATCAAACAGGGATGTTCATCGTTATAAAACGTGAATACAGACAGAGACGGAGCGCATGTGACGTTACTCGTACATATCGACTCTCACATCTGTGCTAGTCCCCTCCAAATCAAAGATGGCACCACGTCCCATCTGGGAGCGCACATCTTATACCATTCCGTACCCATGAAAAATCTCCAAGGATACCGATGACTGCAGATAGGACTAACGGTAGATGTTCCACTAACGGGACACAAACGGCTTTATTTAAATGATAGAACCCAGCAGAGGCAACAGATGGATACAATTGCTAGGTCGACAGTCAAAACAGTCGGCATGAGTTTTTCACTGGGGCGTGGCGGGAGAATATAATAGTATGCCAAGCGCATCGAGGAACCATGCTCAAAGTATGGCAGCGAGCCATGCGAGGTGATGCGGTACACTGACACGGTGTCCAGCTCAGTTCAAATTTCAGATAGGTGAGACACACCAACTGTCATTCCCAACGGACTCATTGGCAGTTGGTGTGATTCCCCTATTTGAATTTTGAACTGTGCTGTAGCCCCGCCTCTAGAGCTACCACTGATAGAACCCCATTAACACTTTTACGTGGCATTTCCTATGGGAGGGGGGGGGGGTCCCAAATTGCTGAGCTGAAGCACAAGCTTACACTGTGATTTATCTTGGAACAATAACCTTGTGATACATGTGAATGACAGTGCAAAGCAGTCAGACAAGTAGAACCAATTCAAATAAGGAACAGGCTGGCATATTATTTAATTTAAATAGATGGGAAGAAAGGAGAGAGCTGCAGGCTGGCTGTATTCTGCCTGCCACAGAAGCTATTAGATAGACAGCTTTATTAAGGGGCTCGCCGTTTTCACCCATTCATTCTCCGAAAGAGATGTTGTGTGGAGCACATCATTAATACCGGCTCCCCCCCCCCCCCCCCGGGTCTCTGGACATGTGCCAGTATTGTCTCCGCTATGGAAATGTACAAGCAATTCATCCCCTTTATCATCTGCTGCCAGTGAACAATGAAACAATATAGAGAGCTGCTAATCTTAATAATACAATAAAATGGTTTCAGATGAGGTTATTTTGCAACAATATATTTATTAAGGAATACTAATAAGCTGTTCAAAAACGGGTTCTAAAAATGTAAAACTGTTCTGTTCTAATTAGAGCATAATTCCCTATCTGGCGAATATTGTTTATATGTAAGGTAATTGCAGAATTATGCTCTACAATGTCAGCGCCGGTGGCTGTGCCCGCCGAATACTTGAACTGGTCTGTCGTGTGCCACCTAGTGCCCACAGGCACAAAACACTTAATATGAATATACATTAAAGGCTAACTACTCACATCAATGAGGTGTGAGGTGAAGTACCACCAGTGATCACTAGAGGCCACTCAACGGACTAAGATGTCATAACAGAAAGTGAATGCAATTTTTGCACTGACCGGTTTCAAACTGGCTGGATATGAAGCATACTTGCCTACCCTCCCGGAATGGCAGGTTCCCCTCTCGGGCCCCCAGAAAGGAGGCAAGTCTCCCGCATCATGTATGACACCGAAAACTGCCTGCTGTGCCCGACTTGAATGCAACCCTGTTACACTGACATTCAAAGATTTTTACGGTAATTATATGTTAGATGGGCGCCCACTATAGTAAGTACGCTCATACCCCCTCTATCCATGTCGGCGTGGAGTTTATTTTATATAGTGTGGCGAGCGGACACGTAAAACTAAGCAAATAGCTTAGTGGGCGCCCAACTAACATATAAGTACCATTTTTACATTTACACCTGATAAATGCCAAACGTTATTATCTATGAGAAACTATTTGTTATAAATGGCATTCTAAGGTTTTTGTTTCTGGGGTGTTTGAGCGATGTGTGATCTATTCTAAGGGCTTGTGGAATTTACTGCTTTATCTGAAGGTGTTGTTTTGATTTATTACTTATACTAACAGTTCAACAGATATTTAGTGACCGCTTAATAGTTCAGAAAGGGAGGGACAGTGTCATAGCGTCTGGGAGATCACTTCGCAGATTAGATGCCCTACAAAAGTCCTGTAGATGTGTGTGCAAGGTTCTAGGTCAGTAGAGGTGGAAGAAATAATGGAGAGGTTGTAGCTCATAGTGAGGTCAGTAACAAACTGAAAGGTTCCCTCCAGGGACAGCCCACCAGTTACATGGACTACGCAGTTGAGTAATGCGCCATAGTAGTGAGGGCACGGACAAGGTCTTCTTCTTGCTGTCAGCGCCCTGATTACTATGGCACCTTAATAAGCGTTTCCGCTCACAGTACCGGGGAGTCGGGGACAGCTGGGCAGATGTTTTAAGCCTTAACAAAAGATAAAGTTGAGGGTAAAAAGAGATAAAGGACCTGTCAATCAGCAATAGGTACAGAGCTGTCAGCGCTGAATGAAAATAGTACACGGACTATGGTGGATAGGCCAAGTGACCGTAAAACGATTAAGAACAAGTGGGTCTTCTGCAAGAAGTTGAATTCAGTTAAGAGAATTGCCCGTTACAAAGACCGCCTTGTTGCCAAGGGATATACCCAAATGTCAGAAATCGATTATGGAGGGATCTGGTCACCAGTCGCAAGATACAGCACCCTGAGATTAGCAAGTGAAAAGAAGGTTGCCGACATGTTAACGAAAGGACTGTCGACACATTTGCTATTTACATTCTTGAAGGACTGTGGACTTGATTGAGATTAGTCTGCACTGCTGTGAAAGCTTCTACTGCCAAAGAGACCTCCATTACCTCCATCCATTATCCTTCTGCTACAGGATAACTATAAGTACCTGCACCCATACACCTGCCTGTTACATATATCTGCTATATATTGCATACCTGCAGTTAACCCTAACGCTGTGCTCAATACAATAAACCACAATTTCTGGTCAAGACTCCAAAAGTGTGTTGTCTAACAACACCACAAGCACCGCTATATACTCTGCCAACAGGACCAGAGATATGGCAGATCTGCCACCTCCCCCAACGCTTTCCACTCTTTTGAGTCACAGTCCTTGCCAGAGGACCCAGTGTCCACCAAGTGTTTCCTCCGGTTCCAGACATGAATTCTCTTAGCCTCTCTGGTTCCATCAATATTAGCTACATTAAAATCACTACCATATCCCAGCCATAAAAAGCATAAGTAGTTCACATTGAACAACATGTGGCAATAAAAGTAAAGCTGTAATTTATTATTATTATTGGTACTTGTTTCCTAGAACGGCCACAATCGCGGGCATCGTGTACCTTTAAGTTAAGGTACACGATGCCCGCGATGGACCCGATTTCCTTTGAAATCAGGTCCATTTTGCCGGCAAAGAGAAAATCGCGGGCATCGCGTCGGTCGCGACCATTAACATTGGCCCAGACGCGACCGACACGATGCCCGCGATAGGCTTCAATGTAAAAATATTTTTTAACATTGAAATCGGGAGCATCGCGTCGGTCTTGTGCCATTATAATGGCACAAGATGAGATGGACTTGATTAAGTCCATCTCACATAGTAAAAAATGTGAAATGGGCCAATATGACCCATTTCACATTATATATGGCCCCGTCGTCACCCCACTATTGACGTGAACCCGAAGCGTGGCGAGTGCAGCGAGCCCGCGAGGGGCGGCGGTGCGCGTCCTCCGACCTTTTCATTCCCCTACTATCCACGTCGGCGTGGAGTTGAGAATATATAGTGTGGCGAGCGCAGCGAGCCACCGAGCCCGAAGCGTGGCGAGCCCCGCGAGGGGACGCGTATACCTGTGAAGTTATACGCGTGCGCTCGCCACGCTTCAGGCTCGGTGGCTCGCTGCACTCGCCACACTATATATTCTCAACTCCACGCCGACGTGAATAGTAGGGGAATGAAATGGTCAGAGGATGCGCACCGCCGCCCCTCGCGGGCTTGCTGCGCTCGCCACGCTTCGGGTTCACGTCAATCGTGGGGTGGGGTTTATGCTGTAAAATTGGGGGTCTAGGGAATATTTTACATTGAATCCAATGTAAAATCGGGTCCCAGGGACCCTATTCACATTTGATTCAATAAAAAAAAATCGGGTCGGTCGCATCGCATGCGACCAAATCGCATGCGATGCTATCGACGCAATTTTTCCGACACGACCACCCCGATGGAAATCGGTGTGGCCGTGCTAGGAAACAAGTACCTCATTATTATTATTATTATTATTATTATTATGACTGCTAACATTTATTCTGGTCTTAAAAAGAGTCAGTTTCAGCATTTTTCTCGCTGCTTCAGAACAGTATCTTAGAACAGGAGACACAGGGCTAAAATGCTCAGGGCTATGCTTTGTGGGGATTGGCTGCGAAGACTGTGCGGTACATTAGAACCTATTCATACAGTAAATGCACCAAACCCTCAGTGTGCACCATTTACACCTACAACATAGAGATATTAAATGAGTCTCTGTGGGCATCCTACCTTCACATTGTCCGGATGCAGCCCCCCGGGGTACTTGTCCATGTACTGACACAGGTCTGTATGCTGGAAAACAGAAACAAAATGAATCAGTCTCTCAGAAAGTCAGATGGGAATTTACTGGCGGAGGAGGACAAAAAGTACTAATATATTATAAAAACAGACAATTGGATACATACAGTAACTAAAGACAGGTTAGCAATTAGCACTGACAAGTTTAAACAAATATAATACAATCTTTACCACAGGCGATACTCTCGGGACTACACTGAAGAGAAGATTTACTCAATACAGGCTCATTTTCACTACATTTCTATTAAGTGCCAACCTTACGGGAGAAACGCACAACGACTGAATCAATGGGGCTGATGTTTGTATGTAACGCAAAATAGGAAAGTAACTTACTGTATGTCTGGGGCAATTTTGTTGTCCAGGGCCCCCACAGACTTTAATCCAGCCCTGATTCGCATGAATAGGGCCCTAAGGCAGAACAGCACCTCACTGGGCCCCGCAGATCCATATCGGTAGGATCCCCTTAGTCCTAATCTAACCTCCCTCCAGGCCCCCTGTTCTACTCTCAAAAGAACAGAATAAAGATGTGTTGACAGTGTTTGCAGAGACAAATGTTCCCATGTGGGTGCAATGAGAGCCTCAATGCACGGTTTTACTCTATGCCGGCCCACACACCAGCGGCACCCAAATAGATCAACTACGAACCAAAAACCAAGTTGATATATACACAACAAATGCATCAGTCATGTTCTGTATTACAGGAAGGAGGAGCGCAATTGTACTCAGCTTACAAATAACAATGACTTTATACTGGTAAATCTCATATCTACAGACGTTTCAGTCTCCAGAGTCATTATTGAAATTGAAGCATTATACTAAAGAATACAAGGATTTCACAAGCCTTTCACGGTGTTCCAGGAAAGTCAGGTGAACGCAGATGTGCTTACAAAAATTTGTATTCATGGAAATTCAATGAAATCCGGCGTTCCACAGCATTCAACGCAGTAATAGTGTTGCATAAATAACGTCTTATTTTCTGGTATTGACGATGACCCGATCATTGTACTTGCGGCACTTGAATTTAGATTTATTTTTCCCTAATACAGGCTTAGAAAAACATCCAGTACTTGTTTCCTAGCACGGAGCCACCGATTTTAATTGTATGAAATCGTGTCGCAAAAATCGGGTCAATCGCATGCAACCAAATCATGGTGATGCATGCGATGCGATCGACCCGAGTTTTACATTGGAACCAATGTTAAATGGTCCCTGAGACCCGATTTTACATTGGCCCCTTAACGTTAAATGCCCCCCAGACCCCATTTTTCATTGTATGCCCCCCCATTGTTAACGCCACGACACGATCAACATCAACCCGAAGCGTGGCGAGCGCTGCGAGCCCGCAAGGGGCAGCGGCATGCGTCCTCCAACCTTTTCATACCCCCATTACTTCAGACGTATTACGCGTCCGCTCGCCACACTTCGGGCTCGGTGGCTCCCCACACTATATAAAGTCAATTCCACGCCGACGTGGATAGTGGGGGTATGAAAAGGTCGGAGGACGCGTACCGCCGCCCCTTCGGGTTGACGGTGATCGTGGCGTGGCGTTAACAATGGGGGGCATTTGACATAATTCACCATCAGGGTGGGTTTACAATTAAAAACCGGGTCTGGGGGGCATTTAACATTGGTTCCAATGTAAAAATCGGGTCAGTCGCGTCGCATGCCATTATAATGGCATGCGATGCGACCGATTTTCAAAGTGCGTTAAAAACGGGTCGGTCGGGTCCCATCGCATACCTTAAGTTAAGGTATGCGATGGGACCCGACGGGCGCCGTGCTAGGAAACAAGTACCAAACATCCAGTCCCCGAGGTTGAACAACAGGTACCAGCATGGTCTTGCATGCAATTAAGGTGGGTATTCAATCACGGCTGATATACTTAACACGTGAAAATGTTGTCCGCTTCCAACATGAATAGGCTGAATTTACATTCGACTTATTCAATCGGGTCCGTTCTGACTGTCGGAATTGATTCCAACAGTAGGAGACCGTGGATCGCCAAAAACGGCCGACGATAGTTGAAAATGGAAATCCAGCCTCCATTATCTTTAAACAGAGTCAAATAGCCTTTATACATAGCCTTTAGGGTCAACTCAAGAGTTTTTCTGCATTTTTCCTACTTCTAGTAATAGTCCACACATTCCAATGGAGTTGTAGAAATTCCTCTGAAATGAATGGGCCATTGACAAGAAGATCACCACTGTAATCGGTATAAAAAAAAAAATCCCCAATTAAGTGTCGCAGCATGTCGACCATAAGCTAGTGTCGACATTGACAGTGTCAACCTAAGGTATGTCAACCATTAGTGGTCGACCTAGTCATTGTCGATACCAAAAGTTCCCAAAGTCAGTCCTCAGGATCCCACACGGTGCATGTTTTCCAGGTCTCCTCACAGAGGGCCTTATTTTGGTTCATTCTTTCTGACAAAATCCTTCTTAGATGGACAAAACCATGTGCACTGCAGGGGGGGCAGATGTAACATGTGCATAGAGAATTAGATTTGGGTGAGTAATTTTGTTTCTGTGCAGGGAAAATACTGACTGCTTTATTTTTACACTGCAATATAGATCTCACTTTGAAGTAAAACCCCACCCAAATCTAACTCTCTCTGCACAAGTAACATCTGCCCCACCTGCAGTGCACATGGTTTTGCCCATCTAAGAAGGATTTTGTCAGAAAGAATGAACCAAAATAAGGCCCAGAATCACAAGTGAAATAATTAGCTCCACCTGTGGATCTTTTAAAATGTGTCAGTCAGTAAGGAGAGCACCTGTCGGGTGACCTGGAAAACGTGATCTGTGTGGGGTCCTGAGGACCGACTTTGAGAACCCCTGATCTATAGCGTAATCCTCTACAAGACCCAGAAGCACCACTGCTGCCCGCGTCTGGGTCTCCTAATTACACCGATACAACCTGATAACGACCATATTCATATAATCCAAATATTTCCGCTGTGAACCAGACCAGTAAATGAAGCCATTTTCCATCATATCCGTTTTTTTATGTATATGTATGAAACGGCTACAATTCCATTTTACTTTTTATTAGAATAGAAATTCAGGCGCTGGGGAAAATGTGAAAATGCAATGAAAGGACAAGACACGGTCCTGCAGGGAATTGGAATCATGACTAAGGCTTTCCACGGGGGAGTCATTTCCTCCGCTATATCTGGGATGAAAGTGAAGTAATCGGAGACTGTGAATGAAGCGCTTTCAGCACTTCACACGGCCAAATTACAGCTGCAGCTACAGCGACATTCCAATAACTACTGTGTGTCACAGGGCAGGAATGAGGCCCTCACTGAGCCGTGCAGTTCTGCCACACACTGGGCCAGATTCTCTAAGCTTCAAAAGTAATAAAATGGAGAGTGATAAACAGCCAGCCAATCAGCTCCTGTCTGACATTTTTCAAACAGTCTGTCACATGGCAGGTAGGAGCTGATTGGCTGGCTGTTTATCACTCTCCATTTTATCACTTTTGAAGCTTAGAGAATCTGGCCCCATATCTGATGGAAGACCGCTCCAGCAGATCACAATGTGCCAGCATTCCATTAGAGTTTATAGGTCTTGCCTTACCAAGTTATGCACAACTTCTGTTCCTTATACAGGTGGAGTATCCCTTATTTATAACCCTCGGGACCAAATGCATTTTGGAATATTTTTTATATTTCATTGATGTATATTCAGTGTGTGTTTGCGTGTGTGCATTTAGGTAAAAAAAAAGTTGTACTTTTCTTGGTTTGTGTGTGCGTTTATTTGTACATTGGTTTTGCAGTGGGACCACAAGTCCCAGCATGCCCATAAAAGCCCCGCATGCTGGGACTTGTGGTTCTCCAAGTCTCAACATGCGGGGGAGGCTTGCTGGGATTTGTAGTTTCAATGCATAACCCAATGTAATTTTAATATTCTGTTTTTTACCACAAAGTTAACAGCCCGAGATCCACCGCCCCATGGTTGCTTGGAACAGCCCCGGTTTCAGCCCAGGAAGGGCTAAGCCTGGGGGGGGGGGGAGCTTTGTTAAGGGGTCCCAACACCATTGGTTGTATGGGTATTTGGTTCCTCTTGGATTGACCATGCCTAGTCAACAAAAGCTTAAGGTCAACATAGCCTAATAAGATTGATAGCTTAATAAGATCAACATGAATTTTTCTAAAAAAAAAAAAAATTAAATGTGGTTTTTCATACTTTACTATCCAAGTGGGCAAGAGTTAGAATATTCTTAGGTGTTGACTTAGACATTGTCTATTATCTTTAGCAGTGGTCACCAACCCGTCGCTCGTGAGCGACTGGTAGCTCTCATGAGCAATCCCTGTGGCTCAACCACTGTTCTACGCCCGCTGCTGTTGCCGTCTATCCTGGATTCCTCCGCTTCTATTTTCTCCGCTGCCTTCCCCACAGACCCGCACTCCTTGCTTCAGGGAAGACAGATACTAGAGGTCACATTTGACCTCTAGTGTCTGACAGAAGCACAGCGCTAAGCGCTCCCAGCTCTTCCAGGTAGCACTGTAGTGCTCCCTGTCACACTCTAGAAGTCAAATTACTTCTAACGTCTGTCTACTTCGAGGCAGAGGAGTGTGGGTGAAGACGACGGAGGTGGGCAAGCAGTGACCCCTTTGCAACAAGCATTAAACCCTTACAATAAGCAGATAATTTACAATGTTTTAAAAGCCTTACTGTGTACAGCATAATGTGTAAGGCATTGTGGTGTGTGGCAAAATGCATTCCTCCCAACTGTCTTGATGGTCATGCGAGGATTAGACACTGTGCATGCATCTAATCCATGGGTCCTCAAACTGTGGCCCTCCAGATGTTGTGAAACTACAAATCCCAGCATGCCTTGCCACAGTTTAACACTCCCTTACAGCAAAACTGTGGCAAGGCATGCTGGGATTTGTAGTTTCACAATATCTGGAGGGCCGCAGTTTGAGGACCCATGATCTAATCAGACAGGCAGACAGAGGGGCTGGGGGCATATCCAGCAACAAAAACTCTGCCTCAAAATTCGCATGCGTGCCTGCAGCATGCATTGCTTTCTCCACCTGCAATGTTGGGAGGCATACAGTAGGTGCCGATTCTGTGGGTGCTCAAGGGCCCGAGCACCCACAGAAATTGATGAGCACCCATGGACCCAAGTCCTGCTGCTGGGCCGCTGTATTAACTTGCTAATTTGCGGCTGTAGCACCCGCATCGCTGGACCCGCCTCCCTGGGAACAGTATGCTAGGATGGCAGGAAGAGTGTATTCCATCCAGGTGGATGTGAGGCACGCCAGCCTGTGCATGCTCTGTGCGTGCTGTGCACATAGCGCACACTGACTGAGTAGCTCAGCAGCGTCCCTTCCGCCCATGTCCCACCGCACTCCCCCTCCCTCATTGCCGGCACAGGTACTGTGGGGGCATTTATGTACCTGCACTGTGGGGGCATTTATGAATTTGGTACTGTGGGGGCATTTACTGTATGTATTTGGCACTGTGGGGACATTAATGTACTTGGCACTGCTACCATAATTTGAATATTGGAGACAACTGTACTGTGTAATATAAATTGATATTATTTTGTGGCCATGCCCCTTCCCCATGAAGCCACGCCTCTATATTTTTGGCTTGAGCACCCACCAGCAAAATCATAAATCGGCACCTATGTTGGGAGGTATGCATTAGGTGTGAGGGGCATTAGAGTGTGCATCATAGGCATTGTGGTGTGTGGCATCATGTGTCAGAGGAATCACGGTGTGTGGCACCATCTTTGGTTTTCTGTTATTTTGAAAGTGCAAATGACGGAAATAAAATCAAACTTTTTTTTGGCATGATATAAGAATGTCTAATCTGTAACTTGATGCCTTTTGGAGATTTTTCCATCTTTCCTTGGCTTCTTTTTGCACATTAAAATTTTTTTTTTTGCCTGGGGTGCCCAAACTTTCCATCCCCACTGTGTGTGTGTGTGTGTGTGTGTGTGTGTGTGTGTGTGTGTGTGTGTGTGTGTGTGTGTGTGTGTGTGTGTATATATATATATATATATATATATATATATACACAAACACAGGGGGCCCAGCACTCACTACAACAAACTAACTCACCTTAACATTCAAATAATCAATAAATAAATAATGGGGTTTTAGTTCATGAATTGATCAATGCATTTAAGCTTGCAGCCCATCGCCAAGGGACCCCATTTCACTGCAAGTCCTACACTAAACAACTGGTTTTCTTGGGAACCTGGCACCTGCTTACACATCATAGCTAAAATGAACACATGTTCATTTTAGCTATGATGTGTAAGCAGGTGCCAGGTTCCCAAGAAAACCAGTTGTTTAGTGTAGGACTTGCAGTGAAATGGGGTCCCTTGGCGATGGGCTGCAAGCTTAAATGCATTGATCAATTCATGAACTAAAACCCCATTATTTATTTATTGATTATTTGAATGTTAAGGTGAGTTAGTTTGTTGTAGTGAGTGCTGGGCCCCCTGTGTTTGTATTTACTAGAGTGTGTGGTCACAGGCCACCGCACCCCACCCTGGGATGTGGGTGCTGTTTGCACCCCATTCCTAGGAATGGCGAGTGTGTTGGTACTTCTGTATCTATATATTTGGGTTGATTTTTAATTAACCTCTGTTACTGTGATCATAGCTTTCTCATGCACCCTTGATAAGCTCATTTACCTGAAACCTGTGACAGCTGCCCCTTTAATTCTAATTCAGGTGCTGTGTTTGGGATTGTCTCACCTTATAAAAGCCATGTTACTTGGCAGTTGAGCATTAACCCAGGAAAAAAAACACATGTTCATTTTAGCTATGATGTGTAAGCAGGTGCCAGGTTCCCAAGAAAACCAGTTGTTTAGTGTAGGACTTGCAGTGAAATGGGGTCCCTTGGCGATGGGCTGCAAGCTTAAATGCATTGATCAATTCATGAACTAAAACCCCATTATTTATTTATTGATTATTTGAATGTTAAGGTGAGTTAGTTTGTTGTAGTGAGTGCTGGGCCCCCTGTGTTTGTATTTACTAGAGTGTGTGGTCACAGGCCACCGCACCCCACCCTGGGATGTGGGTGCTGTTTGCACCCCATTCCTAGGAATGGCGAGTGTGTTGGTACTTCTGTATCTATATATATATATATATATATATATATATATATATATATATATATATATATAGGAAGTACTATAAATGCTCAAACTGATTTTAATAAGTGGGTAATATAGAAAATTGAAATTGGGCTCTGAAAACAAAGGCAAAATACTCTTTGACATAAGTTAATTGAGCGATAATTTTGCCTTCGAAAAAATTCTTGGGCACGCGTAACACGTAAATAATTAGAACATTCACTTGATAATACGATTAATTTGTCAAGGCTGCACACATCTTATTGATGACAGGCACCTTCCTAAAGGATGACGGAAAGCATGTCATTTAAAAATGCCATTAAAACAGGATTTGTACCCTTCGCCCTTGCAGCCTGGAGCAAGGATTGTATCAAGCGAAATTGGTGGCCCCTCTGACAGAACATGGCTCACATTAGAACATATTCTAATTAACCAGCTGAGGTGGCGCAAAAAACTTACCGGACCCAAACAGACTGGAACAGACGAGGCAAAATAATTTATAGGGTTCAACGAAAGTGCATCCTGGCGCTGCATACAAAATACCAAAACATTGGCCCGAAATTTAGATGTTACCCAGCTTTCGGCACAAATGAATACAATTACTTTAGCGTAAGTAAATATCCAATGTCCTGGATAGACCGTAGTTATACAATGTGCTCAAATGTTTTATTACAGACAGGAAATGATTCTGTTACAAGACCGCCGTTATAAGGTGGGAGAAAATCGGAGACTTCATTAAAATGTAATCTCTGTAAGCACGGGGTAAGGCTAGCGTTCCTCAGCTGGCTGCACAGGAGCTAGTTTATGATGAGAGATTTAATGGTTCATTTAAAAGTTAACTCAACATGCAGATTAAAAGTCTGTGTAGTGCTCGCTCATATAATCATAGAATTATTCGGTCCTCTGTTTCAGAGATGTACGGTGCCGCCAACAGCTCACTATGGGCCTGACCTGAGTTGGACTCAGCGATTATAAGCAGCTTAGGCGTGTGCTGGGGTGTGGTACAGGGTTCCGACAGTCAGGATCCCAACAGTCATTAGCCCGACGTCGGGATCCCGACTGGCCAGACAGCTTGGCAAGCGCAACAAAGCCCCTTGTGGGCTTGCTGCGCTCGCCGCGCTGCGGGCACGGTGGCTCGTTACGCTCGCCACCTATTCTATTCTCCCTCTATAAGATCCCACGAGGGAGAATAGCCTGTGGCTGTCGGGAACCCGTGCGTCTGTATTTTAACAGTCAGGATACCAACGTCGGGTAAATGACTGTCGGGACCCCGTCCGGCACCCGTGTGCTGTCCCTTGTCTACGCACTTTGACAGAGAATACAAAAACAGAGTGTGGCCACTTCTGTCTATGCACGTAATGGGCGTTTCTTGGTGGCAACCGGACTGTTACATTGCGGATACACAGAACAGTCATCTTGTGGGCGCATCGAGGTAGAGGCATTGGCATCGAGGTAGAAGCATTGGCATCGAGGTAGAGGCATTGGCGCATAAACTTTTCATTTTAGGTATATTTATGAAGAAAGAAGCCCAAGTCAGACAGATCGTCACACAGCATGGCGAAGGTGTTTGCGCAGACGGCGAAGGCTGCAGACAGTTATACAGTGGGACTGATTCAGAATCGCTCGTACGGGTCCAAATTCGGCCCTGTTTTGGATGGTTGCAGGTCTGTGCATGTGCCTCCAGTCAGAGGGGGCAGGCAGGGGAGCCGCAACATGGGAACGCTCAGTATTTTATGGGTGTCCCCATGATAACGCTGGGCGCTGCTCCTGGCGTGCGGCTGATGTCACATGACATCAGTGCCCACCCCCGTTTTCGTCATTCGGCGGCGGATAAAAAAAGTCAGCCAAGTTTAGAAACAGCGCCGGATGAAATTCTCCATTTTTGAAAAAATATTTTGCAGATGGTTTGGTAATTCCAGGCGGACTTCATTTGGGGGCAGTTAAGGGGGCGCACATCTCCTCCTACACCCGTTTTTTCTTGTTATTTGCGAGTATACGCAGCCTAGCTCGCAGGTCTGAATCAGGCACAGTGTGCGTGAATCTGTGTGTATACGCTCAGTAAATCTACTAGCCGCTTTGCACCCGACCATTGTCTTTGTAGGGCAGTTATGGAGAACCTTGCCACTAAAGCTGTTGCTAAACTACACATCCCAGCATGCACTGAAACAGTTTTGCTATTTGACCACACTAAAGCTGTCGCAGGGCATGCTGGGATGTGTAGTTCAACAACAGCTTGAGTGCCCAGCTTCATCACTGTTATAGGGGGATATATACGGATGATGGGAGGTGAGAATGCTGGCGCTCAGAATAC
The DNA here is from genome assembly GCF_055691185.1 of Crinia signifera. Taxonomy (NCBI): domain Eukaryota; kingdom Metazoa; phylum Chordata; class Amphibia; order Anura; family Myobatrachidae; genus Crinia; species Crinia signifera. Next base: position 302,724,469 of record NC_139221.1, on the reverse strand, counting down.
CTGACTTTCCCCCTAGCCACTCTGCACCCTTACCCTCCACGCTATTGCCTAATCCTAACCGTGCCACCTTAACCCACCCTACCTCAGCGCATCCCGCTGTAGGTAAAAGCAACTACTCTCTTAAGGATGGAGTCTCTTCCAGTGGTGGGATCCGGCTGCAACCGGTTGGCCGGGCCGTGGCCGTCCCGTGTGAATAGACACAATAGTGTCCATTATTAACTACTGTGTGCGGCACGGGTTTTCGCCGTGCGGGCTTTCGCCACCCGGCAGGAGCCGGAGCGTGTGAAATAGCCCTATGACTGTCAGAATATATTCCGCCCGTTGGAAGAACAGACCCTACATTGAATAGGAATGTCATTCATTCAGTTACGGTATATTGTAAAGATGGGATACGGTTGGTCGACCTAAAGATGGTTGACAGTCATTAGGTCGAAATGACTAGGTCGACATACTGGAAGGTTGACAGGGGTCTACAGTAGGTCGACATGGCACAAGGTCGACAGTAGCATTATGTCGACATGGTCTATGTCGACAATCAAAGGTCGACATGGGGTTTTTCCCTGTTTTTTTGAGCCGACATGCAGTATTTCATGCCCTACCATCCACTAGGACGTGGTGGGAGAATAAAAGTGTGCCGAGCGTAGCGAGCCACCGTGCACGAAGCATGGTGAGCGCAAAAAGCCATGCGAGGGGACGCGCTGCACTTAAAACTGTGTCTATGTCGACTGTCGACATTCGGGTCAAAAAACAGTGAAAAACCCCATGTTGACCTTTTGACTGTCAACCTAGACCATGTCGACCTATTATTTATTATTATTTTATTTATAAGGTGCCACAAGTGTTTCGCAGCGCTGTACAAAGGAACCATACAGGGAGACAAAACTTGGCATAACATTGAATAAATAACAAAAATAGAGTACAAATAAAGAGCGCCACAGTTCAATTCACATTACAGCTTAAATATAAGTGGTGAGGACTCAATCAACATACAACTAGAGGCTTGAGGCCAATGATGGAGAGGAGTATGCAGACCAAGATGGTCACTGAGTGTTTAAGTATAGGAGAGCTGTGAGTGAAATGTAAAGAGAAGATAACAGGAGGGGAGACAGACAGATTACAAGAGGTGCAAGCAAGTGGGTGGTGGCTAGATAGCAGGATGTAAACAGGCAAGGGGTCGGAGAACCAGTTGGTTTATGCAGTGGAAGGGTACGCTTTGATGAATAGGTGAGTTTTCAGTGACCGTTTGAAGCTTTGCAAGGTCGGGGAGAGTCTAATGGAGCGAGGGAGTGCGTTCCACTGAAGTAGTGCAGCACGGGCAAAGTCCTGTACTCTAGCATGGGAAGCAGTGATCAGGGTGGAGGAGAGACGACAGTCGTCAGCTGACCGTAGAGGGCGGGAGGGTGTATGAATGGAGATTAGGTTAGAGATACAGTATATGGAGCAATGGAATTAGAGATGGCCCTGTATGTGAGTGTGAGGTGTTTGAAGAGGAATCTGTAAGGGAATGGGAGCCAGTGCAGATTTTGTTGATGGGGAGTGGCAGAATGAGAGCGGCGGGAGAGGAAGATAAGCCTGGCTGCCGAGTTGAGGACAGATTGGAGAGGAGCCAGTTGGGATCGAGCGAGGCTGGTGAGGAGAGTATTACAGTAGTCAAGCCGTGAGATGACCAGTGAGTGGATGATCAGCTTAGTTGCACTCTGAGACAGAAAGGGCCTGATGCGAGCAATGTTGCGTAACTGGAACCGGCAATAATGGGGCTTGGATGTGGGGTGCGAAGGAGAAGTCAAGAGTGACACCCAGGCAGCGGAGTTGAGGGACGGGGGAGATTAGGGTGTTGTTAACAGTGATAGAGATATTAGTAGGGGGCTTAGCTCTGGGTGGGGGACCTAATGCTTCTGTCGACCTAATGACCTGTCGACCTTGTGCCATTTATTTATTTTATTATTTATTAACAGTTTCTTATATAGCGCAGCATATTCCGTTGCGCTTTACAAAGGAGACAGTGATACAACAGAGTATTTACAGAGAGTCAAAAGGTAGGAGGGCCCTGCTCGCAAGCTTACAATCTATGGGGAAATAGGTATTGATACATAAGTATACATACTGTATTCTTTATTGCATTGATTCCACCAGAATGCAAGGTTCTGGGACTGGTTCTGGAATTTGATAAGCTTGCCTGTCGAACTTCCAGTATGTCGACCTAGTGGTGTCGATCTAATGACTGTCGACCATCTTTAGGTCGACCATACATTCCAAACGATGAAACTTACATTTAAATCGAACAATTTATGTTCTGTAATACATGTAAGTATTCGAGTCACTAAGCCTAAAACAAAGGTCATCTTGTATAATATATCCAATACTACTTACAAGTTCTATACTGTGTGCTATAGCATAAATCTGTGCTTCAGAAACATACAGTATCTGACATTGCTTCCATGTGTGCTGTATAACAGAAGGTCAGTGGATGGATGGGAGCAGGAGATGGCAGGATCATGGGCAAGGAGAGAGCCTAACAGAATCCTGACTGATTGTGCACTGAATCCGCTCCGAGGCATTGACCTCAATCTCACTGCAAGAACAGAGGCTGCTTCCACAATAGTTGCTTCAGACAGCTGATAAGTATCTAAGAGCTAATCTCATCCAGGAGGCACAGCTAACCCAGCTTCATAGCTCCTACAGACGGCAGCCAAGGTGGTCCGTGGGGGCCGTAAAACCATAATAACAATAAGGCCCAGAGAGTGAAACCAGAATTATTACTACTATAAGCACTGGATGGTCCTCTGACCCACCACTCTATGGAATCCTATTTTATTCTTTTAGGATAATTGTCCTACCTTAATACACATTTAGGGCCTCCTGCTGAGTATATTTTGTGATCTTATCTATAATGCCTATCATTGGTCAACATTTTGGGGGCATGCATTGCGCTCCCCAAACAGCTGGGCACAACTCGTGTTCCCCTCCTTGACACTGCGACATCGGGACTGTGCAATTCAGCGTGACCGCTGTAATTGAGACAGTGGTTATGGTATACTGAATCGGCCATGTTTGGTCAGCAGCCCACAGATGCTAAATTACTGTCCCGGCGCCTGTACACTGCAAATGACAGGCACTGGGAACGGGAAGCGGTCATTTATTAGAATGAACTTAGGTCTACAGTCATTAGGTCGACCCCACTAGGTCGACTGGCAGGAAGGTCGACCTGACTTAATGTCGACATGACTTAAGGTCGAATTTGCATAAAGGTCGACATGAGGAAGGTCGACTGGTCATAAGGTCGACATGGGTTTTTCACTGTTTTTTTGAGCCGACATGTGCCGACATTTCATGCCCTACCATCCACTAGGGCGTGGAGGGAGAATAAAATAGTGTGCCGAGCGCAGCGAGGCACCGTGCCCGAAGCATGGCGAGCGATGCGAGGGCCCGATTCTCATTGCCAACTGTGTCCATGTCGACTGTGTCGACATTCGGATAAAAAAAAACAGTGAAAAACCCAGGTCGACCTTATGACCAGTCGACCTTCCTCATGTCGACCTTTATGCAAATTCGACCTTAAGTCATGTCAACCTTGGCCCATGTCGACCTTAAGTCAGGTCGACCTTCCTGCCAGTCGACCTAGTTGGGTCGACCTAATGACTGTAGACCGAAGTTCATTCTGACAGATGTACCGATTCCCTGGGAACGGTGAAAGTGCAGTAACGGCATCTGAACTGCTCATGCGCATACCCCTGATACATACCCACCACTGTACTTTGTCAGGTACAGCACCATTTTTTATGGCCTGTATCTTTTTTGGGTCTGCAACTGTACATTGTAAGTGTAGGAAAGGGAGCATGACCACGCCCCCTTTACCCATGACCACGCCCCCTTTACGGATTTGTACCGGTTTCTGCTCTTCAGATGTTGGAGGGTATGCAGATAATATGGGCTGCAGTGAAGCCAGAGTAATGTCACAGGTTGTATCTGGCTTCACTTAGACAGAGCAGTGGCGGATTTTACCTGGGCAGGGGGCGGGGTTGCAGTCCTGCAGCCCATAGGTAAAAACTGTCACTGGATGTTACCCATAGCACCCAATCAAATTCTACTTAATGGACAATGGAAAGCAAGTCGGTGGTTATAAAATGTACGCTGTGTGTTTAACGATAACAATTTTTTTCTACTTCTACATCATATGGGTGACTGACAAAACACCTATATTGTTAGGACCATAGCTGCACAGCCTGGTCTTGTACTTGTATTTAAGAGATTATTTTTTTGCTTTTACATACATTTGTAAAAATAACTATTATATATATATTAATAAAACATAATTAACTTTTATAATTTACACTTTTTTTCTTTATTTTAATATTTCACTGACTTAACTTTAATAGTTTGTGCACTATGGATGACAAAACCTATTTCTTCTTTTGTATAATACAAATTGCCTCCTAATAAGGTCCCAGCCACTTCCCTGGTTTCCATTATGACATCACAGAACATTTCATATTGAGGCTGTGGCTGATTGTGATGTCATCGGCTGCATCAGGATCATCAGGAACCATTTGAAAGGAAGTTGTCAGTGGAATCAGACCTGTATTGAAGATGCTGTGTTTACAGATGTTCTTTTTGCTAATATTAGTGATTACTGGGGGCAATGGAGCCCCAATTCGGGCAGCTGAAGATCGTTTGGCCCAAGATGATGGAACGAACATCTATTATGAGGAGAATAATCCAACTTCAGACTATAAAGAAGAAACTCCTCCAAAAGAAGCAGCTGAAGAAAGTGACCTGAGCGATGAGCTAAATCAAAATCTGAATCTGAAGAACACCTATTATTTGATGATCACCGGCATAACAGTTGTCATTTTCGGTATAGCGTTCGCTGCAATAGCACTGGGCATCATTTGTTACAGACGATATTGCCATAAGACTGCTGCTGATGAAGCTTCACAGGACCTTGATAGTGAAGCTGGACTCCCTGAAGAACTTGAACCTGCAGATAACTAACCTGGCAGGAGAGATGTGCCAGTCACAGGAATGCTCTCACCTTTCCTTGGCACTGGATCATCGTCTGAACTAAAACAACAGCTCCGGCTTGGGAACCAAAAAGAGACCCAAATACAGGCTTAGGAACCTGAGACAAAGAAACCCACATACAGGCTTGGGAACCTGAGACAAAGAGACCCACATACAGGCTTGGGAACCTGAGACAAAGAGACCCACATACAGGCTTGGGAACCTGAGACAAAGAGACCCACATACAGGCTTGGGAACCTGAGACAAAGAGACCCACATACAGGCTTGGGAACCGAAGACAAAGAAACCCACATACAGGCTTAGGAACCGAAGACAAAGAGACCCACATACAGGCTTGGGAACCTGAGACAAAGAGACCCACATACAGGCTTGGGAACCTAAGACAAAGAGACCCACATACAGGCTTGGGAACCTAAGACAAAGAAACCCACATACAGGCTTAGGAACCTGAGACAAAGAGACCCACATACAGGCTTGGGAACCGAAGACAAAGAGACCCACATACAGGCTTGGGAACCGAAGACAAAGAGACCCACATACAGGCTTGGGAACCTAAGACAAAGAGACCCACATACAGGCTTGGGAACCGAAGACAAAGAGACCCACATACAGGCTTGGGAACCGTAGACAAAGAGACCCACATACAGGCTTGGGAACCTGAGACAAAAGAAACCCATCCCATCCCACTCCCCCTCCCCTCCCCCCCCCCCCACCCGTGGCTGTTATTGCATGGCTATCGGGCGTGGCCCCTTGGCGATGGGGTTACCAGTTCTTTAAGAATTGGTAGTGGCACAGCCACCATGGACCAACGCAATATTCATTTTGTTGTTATTAAGTTAGAACCATGTAAATGTGTGGTCAGACTTACTGTGTGACTGTACTGACAACTTTCAGCTTCATTTGCAAAACATAAATTATTCTAAAGTATACCAAAAGTTGTGCAAAGATTAGGGCCATCTGTCCTCCCTCTCTCTCTGCCCAGCATCTTCCCCCCTCTCCCTGCCCAACATCTGCCCTTCCTCTATCTGCCCAGCATCTGCCCATGATATGTTCTTCCTCTCCCTGTCCAGCATCTGTCCTCTCCCTCTCTCTGCCCAGCATCAGTCCTCTTCTCTCTTCATTGGCCAGCATCTTGCTGCCACCCCCTCTCTACCCAGAATTTGGTTGCTTTCCAATTTATCTGCCTAGATCTGGCTGTCCCACCTTTCTCTGCCGAGTATCTGTCCCCCCTCCTTTTCTCCCTGTGCCCCATCTATCATATCTATACATCCTTATTCAACCATTTCCAGCAACACCCTCATAACTCATTGTTCCTCTTTCCCATTCTCCCACCTCCCCATACTTATTTCTCTTCTGCTATCTTGGGTGAAATGTAATAGGATGAGAGATTCAGAAAGTGAGAGATTTGGTAAGAAATCTCCAGTTTTTTAAAGCAGCAATCATTTACACTGCAAAACCAGTTTGATTTAGCAGTGTAAATGATTGCCACTTTAAAAAAACTGGAGATTTCTTACCAAATCTCTCACTTTCTGAATCTCTCATCCTATTAAATCTCACCCTTTATGTGTAATGGGCACTACTAAAGGCTATATGTGTATAAGTGGCACTACTGAGGGTGTTATATATGTGGCACCACTGTGGGTGTAATGTTTAAAGCGCATTACAACTGTGGGCGTTATTTGTTTAACTGCACTACTGTGGGTGTTATGTTCAAGGGGCACAACTTGTGTGGGCATTATGTGTATAAGGGGCACTAATGTGCGCTTTGTATACAAGGGACACTGCTATGTGGTGTAATGTTAATCATGTGTGTTGTAAAGTGAATAATATTGTGCTACTATATGGTTTAATTGAATTGGTGGTAACATTGGGGTTTATTCTAGTTCATTCTTTCTGACAAAATCCATCTTATATGGACAAAACCATGTGCACTGCAGGGGGGCAGATGTAACATGTGCAGAGAGAAATAGATTTGGGTGAGTTATTTTGTTTCTGTGAAGGGAAAATACTGACTGCATGATTTTACAGTTCAATATAGATCTCACAAAACCCCAACCAAATCTAATTCTCTCTGCACAAGTTACATCTGCCCCACCCGCAGTGCACATGGTTTTGTCCATCTAAGAAGGATTTTGTCAGAAAGAATGGACTAGAATAACCCCCCATTGTGTGGCCATGCCCGGCACCATCAAAAAATTTGATGTCATCGATGTAGGGAAACCATCTGGTCCTCCCACATCGATGGCAAAAGTATTCAACATCGCCCATAAACCATCGATGATTTTAAATCATTGATAGTCGATGGGCATCCCTAGAACTGGAGGAGGGTTGGGGACAGTATGCAGCTCCCGGCAGTGGGTGAGCGTCTCCTCCTACTGGGAGGGAGTGAGCGTGCATGAGAGCAGGAGGCTGTATAATAGTGGTATGTGGGCAAGACATCGATAAAGGTTGTGGCGCTGGTGCAGAGGACCGTGGGGACACTTCTAGCAATGGGGCGGCACCTGCTTGTGGCGGTACAGGATCCCCCATTCTCATGGGGGTACATGAAATGTGGGAGCGGGGTCCCGCTGGGGGGGGGGGGGAGATGCCGGAAGGGGGTCGGGGGGGGGGGTCTGCAAATTGCAGGAGAGGAGGTCGCAGGTTCCGGGGGGGGGGGGGGGGGAACACTGGTCTTTTCCCTATGGGGGGCGGGTTTGTGTATCCCGCTGGGCGGGAACGTTATACACATAGAACACTGGTCTTTTCCCTAGGGGGGCGGGTTGGTGTATCTTGCTGGGCGGGAACGTCATACACACAGGTGATGAGTGACAGATCTGGCTAAATATATAAGAGATTGTATCTCTCCTGTGCCCCACAATTTCCGATGGCAGCCCTGCCTGCAGTCTCCCTAGCTGTGCTGACAGTCCCACCCTCCTCAGCCCTGGCGCCATGACTGACAGCATCTATCAATTCCTCCTGCATGCAGACTATAGGTCTGCTGAGGAGCTGGTGATACAGGAGGGCTGGGTTTGCCTCTCCCGCCGAAGCAATCCCAGCCCTCCTGAAGTCCTGTGTAAATCTAAAAGCAGACGACAGGGAGACTAATCATATTTACACAGCTTCCAAGTGTATGGTGGGTCAGGTCGTGTCAAGAGCTTCACCCCCTCTGTGTCCTGGTATAATAAAGCCAGTTCATGGGTAAGCGCTTCAGTTACCACAGCCTGTTTAGTATCGGTAGTCAGTGTGCTGCCAGAATATATCTATATATCTCACATTATTTTGCCCTTTAAAATTAAAATGTGCCTTCCTGACTGAAAAATGTGCCTAACGATTGAAAAATGTGCCCTCCCCGTGGTCAGCACCCTGCCCAGCACCCTGTCTAGAATGAACACTAATGCCTACAGTAGACAGCAACAGGTGAATGTTCTCAGAGACCACTGGATCATCGCCTGATGCCCTGGGGGTGCTTTGCCTGGATTCGGATTACACTGTGCTTCTCCCCAGCCTGCTTGGGCAGACAGTGTGTACCCAGATTTACATCTAGGAGCCCTGCTGAACAAGAACGTGATGGCTATGTGGTGTTCATCCAATATACTATCATGGAATGCTACGCTCTATAGAATCCATTGTGGGAATAAAAATAACTTCCACTATCTGTATATTGTATATGTATATTTATTAACAGTATTTATGACACTAATTATTTCAGGGTTTAACCTATTATTATTTTTATTATTAAAGTCATTAATAAAATGCTTTATTTATATGGCCCCTCAAGGGTTTCACAGCACCTAACAACATACATAAACATACAGCGTACATAAGAATATGATCAAAATAAGGAAGCGGCAACTTACAGTCTAAGAGAGTGCAGGGCAGGTGAATGCCAGGCCAGCTTTACATTAGGCAGACAGCTAAGGTGCCGGGGGCATGAGTCTGCCTATCACATAATAAAGCATTTAAATGGGAGAGGGGTAGGAAAAGGGGATCAGGGAGGGGATAGAACCTGAGCACAATCGACACTGGAAGGTTTTGGATAAGGTTTTATCTTTAATCAAGTTCAGAAAAGTAGTTACCACAGTGATTTTTGATCAAGCAACCAATTAATTGGTGTATGGTGACGTGGTGGTGCTTCCTTTATCAGGAAGTCATGCTTGTACTTAATGAGGTGGCGGCAGTGGAACTTCGAAGCCGCCGCCTCCACACTTTCACTTAAGGAGCTGTAGATTGGGTATTGGTAGAAGTATGAGGTGGGGAGGGGGCAGTAGGGTGAAGGGCAGTGTTCCCTCTAAGCTGTGCGCACGTGCAAGCGCACACACCTTGACGAGCGTGCACACAGACATTACAACTGAGCGCACAAAGCAGCAGTGGTCCCTTTTTGCAGTTGTGGACTCAATTAATGTGTGTTACACCCATTAACTACATTGTGTGCTGTATTTGAATGTTTAAATGTTTAATATCATTTTGAAGTAAAGTTAACACAAATGCTGAACGTCATTTTCCAGTTATATATAAGTGACACCCAAAAATTTAAATTTCATTCCAAAGTTGCACAGCCAAAATCTTTAGCCACACACAGCCTTCGTAAGATTAGAGGGAACATTGGTGAAGGGTACTTGTGTATTATCACGGCGCCCATCGCATCGCATACCAAAAGGCATGCAATGTTATGCGATGCGATTAAAAATTGTATAAGCACCCTAATGGGTGCTTACAATGTTAAATGCACCCCCACGCCACCCCCACTATAAACGTGAACCCGAAGCGCGGTTTGCACAGCGAGCCTGCGAGGGGCGGCGGTACGCGTCCTCCGACCTTTTCATACCCCCACTATCCACGTCGGCGTGGAGTTAATCTTATAAAGTGTGGCGAGCCACTGAGTCCGAAGCGTGGCGAGCCCCGCGAGGGGACGCGGATACCTGTGAAGGTATCCGCATGCGCTCGCCACACTTTATAACATCAACTCCACGCCGACGTGGATAGTGGGGGTATGAAAAGGTCGTAGGACGCGTACCGCTGCGCTCGCCAGGCTTCGGGTTCCCGTTTATAGTGGGGGGTGGCATGGGGGTGCATTTAACATTGTAAGCACCCATTAGGGTGCTTATACGATTTTTTATCGAATAGGGGGCTAAAATCGCATTGCATCGCATGCCATCGGGTGTATGGCATGCAATGTGATAAAAACATTGCGCAATCAATATCGGGGGCGCCGTGATAATACACAAGTACCGGGTGAAGTTTTGCCTAGGGTCCGAGAAGCCTTACACCGCCTCCGGGTGCAATATGAATTTGGCCCTGGTACACAATATTAACTAGCGCAGTATCTTTTCTATTTGAAATGAGAATACCACGAACCTGCAGACGGGGATAACCAGGGTAAGTTAGTTGTGTAGATACTAACACACCAGATAATGGCGGCTTTTTTATTTTTATTTTATTCATATTAGAGCCTAATTTAGACTGTCATTTTTCGAACACATTAAAGTTGGGAGTTGATTGGCTGGAGAACCATTTCTCATACACAATGAGATTTAAAACTGTATCCGGTCGATGGGTCAACAATGTCTAGGTGGACAGTGACTAGGACGACCTGTTGTTCCTACTTTACCATACCAGTGGAAGTGGAATATAATATTTATTATTTAATTATTTATTAAAAGTTTCTTATATAGCGTACACATATTCCACAGCACTGTACAGAGTATAGTTGAACATTCACATCAGTCCCTGCCCCAGTGGAGCTTACAATCTATATTCCCTACCACATGTACACGCACACAGACTTTCTAGGGTTAATTTTGTAAGCAGCCAATTAACCTACCTGTATATTTTTTTGTGGGAGGAAACCGGAGTACCTGGAGGAAACCCATGCAAGTACGGAGAGAATATACAAACTCCGCACAGTTAGGGCCACGGTGGGGATGGAACCCATGACCTGTGTCCTGTGAGGCAGTAATTCTAACCATTACACCGTCCGTACTGCCCTAATATTAATAATAATAATAATATTGCTCTCAGCGCAGCGGGGTACTGTGTCTGAAGCATGGCCAGCACAGGGAGCCATTCAAGGGGACGCGGTACACTTATACGACATAAAAATGTGAAAACTCAAGTCAACCTTTAGCCTTTTGACTTCCTGTCAATGTCGACCTAAGAATTGGCCATTCTTAGATGTTGATCTACTCATTGTTGACCATTAGTGGTGGACCTAGACACTGCCAACCATCTATGCCATAACCTTTTATAACATGTTGCGATGATTAAACTTTGTTAACGAATCCGCACCAATATCTAGAAAAAAAATAGCTAAAACTCCGCTCCATTCACTGCTCCGGCACTAGCCCAATTCCCCCATCTTTAGTGACACTCCCGTTGATAGCTACTTACAAAGGGCATTAATTGCTTAATTTACCTAATTAATTATTGGCAATTTCAGCAATATTTTCAGATCATAATGTTCACGTCCAATAGAGCAGGACTAGAAATAGGAGATCCCGGGCAGAACATTTCCCAGTGACACACGAAAAGGTACATAACTCGACTAACAGTCATTTTTTTTAGGTCTGTGTCAACATGGACCGCCTCCCCTTGCCATGCTTCGGGCATTAATATATTCTTCCTATACGCCAATTGGGAGGTAAGAACAAGTCGGTTAAAAAAAAAAAATCATGTTGACCTGTTGCGATGTGTGAACCATTTGTCAATGTGAACCTCGACTATGTTGATCTTTATCATGTGTCAACCTATTGCCTTTTGACCGGATACCTACCGGTACTTACTTACTTGTCAGACCGTAGTAATCCTTAAGAACATGCGCACAATCACACGTCTCATACACAAGTGTTTAATAAGAGGCGGGAGCCATCAGCGCTAGAGCAAGGTCATTTTGCGACCCGTGGCATCCCAGGCCCAAGAATGCAGCACTACCCAGAGTATCCTCGGACCAATCAGGGCTTTTCACTGACAGGGTGCCAGTTGCAGACCTCCTGGTGTCCTAAACAAGCAGGACTGGGGGCCTAGGGGTGGCACCTATCACAAGGCAGCAGGCTGCCCGTGACCATGGCTGAGCGGGCCAGGCAGCAGTGAGTTACAGAAGGTTCAATCAAGAGTGGAATGCTGCCGCCCTATCAGAAGGCATGTTCCTCGGCTCCCGGGCAGCAGGAAGTGTGAGCAGCCAGCAGCGCTGTGTGTGCCACTGATGAGCTGCCTATGTAACCAGGGACAGGGGTAGTGTAATCAGGGACAGGGGTAGTGTAATCAGGGACAGGGGTAGGCGAAGGGGGCAACGCAAAACCCCTAGAAGGCATCCAGTCATCCTCACTGGAAAACAGTCCACCATGTCTGCGGCACGTCGGAGAGGCAAGTGGCGGCGCGGAGAGCGGGGCTGTGGGCATTGGCGGCAGCTCCCCCCCAGCTCTGTGTGCAGTGCAAGGGGACTGGGGGGGTTTAATATGTTATGCCTAGGGGTGGCCGGACCCCTAAATATGCCCCCGAGCAGGACCTTGCATCATGGGCCTTGGCACCGCTTCTATGCCCCCAGTTACGGGCCTGGGAGCCATTATTATTTACCAATTAAGGCTGTGAAGTGGCTAAGCCCAAACGATCATCCAACGGTGCATTTACTTATTCAGGACAAAGAACACCTGCTTCCTAGAATCAGAGCAGTAGTAATCACACGTGCCCACACAATGGTCGTCACTGGGTAATGAATGTGACCACGGAGGTGGCATGTGCATAAAAAGGGCACCTGCTGGGTAGTGATACCTCTTCATACCTTCAATATGAGAACAAATGGGCAAAAAGAAGAATTTAAAAAACAGCCAGTCTGAAAAATACGACCCCGAACTATTATCAGGAACGTCCCTAAAAATAAACGTTGCGGCAGTCCATTGTTTCGGTAAATTGCACTTATTTTTCTTTTTTTTTCTATCATTAAACAGCTACTAGAACATAAAAACCTTAACTGGTCTCTGAAAGTCACGCCACAATAGAGAAGACCATGTGGTTCTACATTCAAAGTCATAACAAATGTCACTTAGGGGTATAATAATTCTCCCTAATTGGTTGCGGCTGTCACTTGTACATCTGAAATGCATGGAAGGCCCCAGGCCTCTGGAATGAGACAGGAAGCTGATCCGTCCACATTCCCATCATGTTGAACAATATAAAGCCACTCTTGAATGAAATAAAGAGCGTGCTATTCGGCTGCTAAGAATGACATCATGCAGCCGGCACATTGTACGGACTCTCTATGGCAGCAAGGCGGTGAGCAGGCTATTCTCTGCTGGCGAGGAGAGTGGGGAAATTCCGTATGCATCACTAGTTTTACTGACTACGATAACTTTTCTTTGCACATCAATGAGCTCTTTGAAATCTGCCTGTAATAGAAAATGCTCACTTTCAGAGACACCGATCCGAAAGCACATGGTCGGATTACCAATGAGGTGTCCGGCTCTTCCCGCGCATAGTCAGACAGTCCATCATTGGACGGTTATAGATTTCTCCGAGAACTCTGCAAGGAACTTACCAAGATCCCCAACCAACTTTACCATTGTAAACTTGCGAGGTGACCTAGAATATATCTGTATCATGATTCCTTTTATGTGCAGCACTGAGCAATGTGTTGGTACATTATAATGATGTTCCAGTGGAACATTCAAGCAGGTTTATAGAAGGAAGCAAGTGACGTGGGCCCCTAGAACCATAGAATATTTAGTGAATAGAAGGGTCCAGGGGTGGGAAATTATTTAGATCTGAATTCATTTGAGTTTTATATAATTAACAATAATACATTATTTCACTAAAATAAAGAATAACTGCTTAAGCGTAATAGTCTGTTTACAGCCTTCAATCTCTTGCTCTAGTCTTTGATTTATTTTTCTAATTCCTATAGGGTCCGGATTATGATGTAGTGTTGGATCTACAGGGTGCAATCAGAGGAAGAGATCCCAAGCCCACCAACACACGGACTGTGTAATGGTTAGCATTACTGCCTCACAGCGCTGAGGTCAAGGGTTCCATTCCCACCACGGCCCTAACTGTTTGTATATTCTCCCCGTGCTTGCGTGGGTTTCCTCCGGGTACTCTGGCTTCCTCCCACAATCCAAAAAAATATACTGGTAGCATTAATTGGCTCCCAACAAATTTACCCTAGAATGTCTGTGTGTGTGGGTGTGGGTGTGTGTGTACATGTGGTATGGAATATAGATTGTAAGCTCTACTGGGGCAGGGACTGATGTCAATGTTCAAATATTCTCTGTACAGCGCTGCGGAATATGTGTGCGCTATATAAATTACTGCTAATAAATAAAGACAAGCTCATCAGGGGTAATGCACCCTATTAACCTGTGAAATTGAGCATGGTGCTACATATACCCACCCTATAAATTTGGCTATACCAGACTTTGTAGCATTACTTACTGATGGGACGTTTACGGGAAGAAATAATAATCTAATATACATTAATTTCATACATTATACATGATTAAGTTTAGTATTTATGACTACAGTGATGAGGGGACAGCGGTGGTTCTGGCCCTGCCTACCTTCTTATTCAATCGTGAAACAGGCAGCATCTAGGTTTACCACGCAAAGCCGCATTTGTCGGAGACCGAGGTTTCCCCAGCATTATAAACACAACCCTCAGTGATTAATGTCAGCTCTTTAAATGAAAATTAAACAAAACTGAATCCCTCAAAATGTAAATAAAGAATCTGTGACCCCGCTGTAAGGTGTATATCAAAAAACAAAAAACACAACTCCTGGAAAACTATAGACCGGTTTAGCTGATCTGTTATTCACGCAAGCACGAATGCTGCAGGGCGACATGAGCTCCGGCACAGAGAGAGGCCGCAGGGCGACATTAGGTGGCTGATGAAACGCTGATACGGCTGGAATGTTGGAACCATCTCTGTAATGAGTTCTGTCCTTGCTACTTTTTTCACAGAGATCCTTTATCAGAAGGTACAATACAAGCATACAAGATGAAGCTGCTTTACATGCAGAAGCCAACGCTCTGTGCTTATCCGTAGATCGACAAGCCGTCATGAACATATCAACTGGGAAACACAATTTAATTATTATTATACTATGCATTTTTGCTCTTTTGATGCTGAAGGGGGGGGGGGAACCACGATGGTATAACCCTACAAATGGCATGGTTGTAATCTATAAATACTTTTGTAGATGGCTGTAAGATTGAAGGTGCCCACACATTAGAACGATTTTATTGCCGATTGACTGATTTCCGAATGAAAAATCGTCCGCTTTTTACTGATAATCGCCCAATATCGGTAAGATGCGCGCTCCCACGGATCTTTTGCTAAATCTTCTGATGTTAAGTGCTGCATGAAAGATCAGAAGATTTAGCAATAGATCCATAGGAACGCACATGGGACCGTAAGAGAAATCTTTGGTAAAGATGTGCGCTTGCCTGAAATCTTTTGTCCAGGACGGACAAAAGATTTCAAGGCTAATTTATGCGCACGTCTTAAGATCACAGATCTTTCTAGTGTGTGGGCACCTTTAGAATGCGCTCAGCACACTATGGGGCAGATGTATGAACCAGCGTTAAGTGCAGAAATGCACTTAACGCTGGTTAACTGGGGGGATTACAATTTCCCTAATTTATTACTAGCGCACCTAATGTGCGCTAGTGACAGCCCGCCGAGATACGCTCGGCAGGGCTGTCCCCTGCAATTCCCCCAGTATTTAGCGGCCGGGGAGATGTATTAACAGCCGCCCAGGCGTTAATTCATCCCGGCCACTTCGCCAGCTCACTGCTAGTCTTGTCCTGTCCCCCACTGCGGGTACAACGCTAGCCCTGCTTCTGGCTCGGGCTGCGCTGGAGATCTCACAGTTTTAGCGAGATCTCGTGCATGCCCATTAGAGCCGGCCAGTGTGGAAGTGCACTGAGCATGCGCGGGGCGCCGGGGAGAGCCGATAGGGTGAGCCGTAATCGCTGAACATAACGGCTCTCCTTATCAGCTTGGTCGGGATCATACATCTGCCCATAACGCGTGCCCGCTTCTCCACGTTATGCTGGAGAAGCGGGACCCGTTATTTAATAAACGTTATGGGCAGAGTCATACATCTGCCCCTAAGTTATTCTCCCACTATACCCACTGGGATGATAGTCATCTCTTTTTAAAAAATAAAAATAAATTCATGTTGACCCTTTTCCATGTCGACATCTTTTCACATCGCCCTCGTTTCTCTTCGACCTTTTGACCACGTCAACCGTATTCATGTTGACTTTTTTTTCATGTGTAGATGTTTGACTGTCGACCAAAAGTGGTCAAGCTTTTGAATGTCATCCTAATGACCGCATTACAACAGTGTTCCCCCCATAATGCTGGGATGTACAGGAAGATGTATTAATAAGTGGATACATTGCCTGTAACAACCAAACAGCTTGTAGATATATTTTGTTTAGTACAGTCTATAAAATGATAGTCAGAAGCAGTTTAGTTGCTATGGGAAACTCCTCACTTGACCTCTTTAGAAGGTGTGACCTCTTCCTGAACTGAGGTGGGAACACACCTGGCCAATGGGTCAGACGGACCAATCATCTGCCCGATGTGTCGTGCTTATGTCACAACTGGATGGGCAATTAAATGTACCCGCCCATTTGATAGGTCAGTCAGTGGTGACTGATCGCCACTATACACAGCTAATGTACAGATATAGAGCCAGGCTCATCTTGACTAATGCCCCTTTCAGACCGCACAAAAAAAACGGTATATTGCCGATTTTTAACCGTTTTGAAACGGTATTCTGTGCGGTCTGAAAGGTGCAAAGTGATTTTACCGTTTCCAAAAAAACGTTTTTTGGAAACGGTAAAAAAGCAGCGGCCTACCCGTTTCAGTCCCGTTTTAGGTGTCAAAACGGATCTGAAATGGTATTCTAACCCCCATCCCCCCCAGCGCAGGGAAGGGAATGGTCGTGCTGGGGGCAGGGGGTCCCTGCAAGTGTCCGTCGGAGCACAGTGTGTCCTGCCCTGGCGAGAGCGGGGGCTGCTGCTACTGATGACGGCGCAGTCCTGCGCCGAGGAGGTGAGCGGGGATGGGCAGCTCGGGCTGGGGTGCAGGCGGCTGTCTGCCTGGACTCACCGGTTCCGGAGCAGCAGCGGAGTGCGGGCAGCGGGAGCACGAAGTGGATGTCCCGCTGCCTCCTCGCCCTCTGTGGGGGGTGGGAGAGACGGCGCTGAGACAGTCTGACACAGGCAGCAGCAGCGCAGGGTGTGCTGATGATGAGAGGGACGGAGAGCAGCCAGCGGTGCAGCTGATGGAGAGCGGGCAGGGGGGGCGAATGGTGAGGTGATGCCCCCAATCACCTCACCATGCGCCCCCTGCCCGCTCTCCATCAGCTGGACCGCTGCAGTCCCTCTCAACATCAGCACACCCTGCGCTGCTGCTGCTGCTGCCTGTGTCGGACTGTCTCTACGAGCATTGGAAGGGGGAGGGGGGCTTTACCGCTTTTCACACTGTTGCTTTCACACCGCAAACCTGCTTTAGACCAGGTATTTACATGCGGTGTGAAAGGGGTTAAACTTGTTCTGACCCGTTTCAAAAACCGTTTTAAATACCTGGTCTGAGCAGGTTTTGCGGTGTGAAAGCAGCATCAGTTTCTGCTTAAAAAAAAAAATTCTACACGACTACAATAATCAATGGCCGTAATATTAAAAATAAAATCTCAACAAAGCACAGTGTATATTAATATAATCTGTCTTTTTCATTTTACATTTCTAGATATTTAAGACTCTCTGGACCATTATATTTCTCATTTAAGTGAAAACCGTTATTTCAGGTTTATTATTTTGCTCAATGATGCGCACAGCACAGTTACGGTCTCATTAGGGGAATCTGGAAACAGAACACACTCTTTGTATTACCAAAGTAAGCAAAAGCTATAACTGTACCTAGCCAGCATACAGTAGCTAATTGAATATACTATATACCCTACAACATGACCCATTCGCCATCAACTTCATGCAAGGGGATGTGTACCAAACGTGGGAGAGAGATAATAAAATACCAACCAATCAGCTCCTCTCATTTTACAGTCTGTTTGAAAAATGGCAAAAGCTGGTTGATATTTTGGGAGGTATTGAGTCCAGGATTCCTACGGATTATATTTCCACCTGTGGAAATAGCAGCTGGGACTGACTGAATACCACCCATAATCTCTCTCTAATGTTTAATACATCTCCCAAGGGATTGGTTATGCAACACTTTAGGAAACCAAGACCCCCTGTTCCACCTTTCAGGCTCTCCATCCAACATTGTGCTTTACTTTCCAAAAAAGGTTAAGTATAAAACTAAAAGAATAAAATGGTATCCCGTTGTGTAACTTGATGTTCAAGGTAAAGTGGAAAATACAAAAATGACGGATTATAATACCCCTGGCCTATTAATATTCATAATCATGACTAATTTATACCTAGCATATCTCGTAGCCTCCAGCGCTAATTCCCTAACTTTCCCCATCAGGATGGAGTTCATAATTTATTTAAATGACATTGTCTTTGAAAAGACTTTATGAATCTCGGGTTTGCTGATCGTGATTACATACAGAATTAAACAAATGGGGAGACGAACAGCGGAAAACTAAATTTAAAAAAAAGCTGGCATTTAATCTGTAAGGTGTCTTGGCAGAACACGGTGACTTTACCAAAGACCACCATCGCCATAATATACCACCCAGGAATATTAACTGATAACACAAAGTTTATCACTTTGGGAAAACGTAAAGCGAAAATGTAATAAATGAGCCCAAAGCTGCTGTTAAATCATGAATATTTATAGAATGGTGTCATTAATATATAATGAAACTATCACATCATTTGCGTGTGTACATACTGCATAGAATAGGTGTTAAATTTAATTTATGAAAGTAAGGCTGAGAACGTTATAATACCTGTATTACAGATCGTTTTCTGTATATTTAAAAGGGGACGGTACACTTAACAGTACAATACTGTGAAAGCAATATGTTATTTGTCATGACCAAGAGATGGTCAGAACACCAACCACCTGCACAAGAAGAGGCAGCCACATCGCTAATGAAGAACAGTATATGGGAGGGCAGCAGAGGGCAGTGTAAGAGAGGAGATGGGACATAAGCAGTCTCTGTGCAGGCCCCCTCCACTCTGGCACCGTGCACATGCCCAGGTCTCCGGGAAAATGGTGGGAGTTCTTTTTCACAGTGGTTTCTGCAGTGCCAATGCTAGACTCCAGAGACAGGATCCTGTAATAATATGGGTGCAGAGTTTGCAGTGTGGGCCCCGCAAAATGCAGTGGCCGGAGTGCACCGCACATCCTGCACCTTTTGCAGATACAAAACTGGAGGTTATGGTATAGATTAGAGGTGGGCAACAAGCGACCCTCCAGATGTTGATGAACTACACATCCCAGCATGCCTTGCCTTAGTTTTGCTATTTGGCCAAGGTGAAACTGATGCAAGGCATGCTGGGATGTGTAGTTCATTAAAACCTGGAGGGCCGCTTGTTGCCCATCCCTGGTATAGATGGTCGACTGTGTCCTTTGACAGTTGACAGTCACTCGGTCGACCATTAATGGTCGACATTGGCAGGATGACACAAGCAAAAGTTTGACATGAACATGGTCGACACATGAGAAAGTCAACACAGAGTTTTCACGTTTTTGGTGTCTACTGTATGTCGACTTGGATACCGTATAAGTGTACCGCGTCTCCGCACTTGGCTTGCAGAGCTCCCCATGCTTCAACTATTATAATTTAACAGTATTTCCAATCGGAACATGAAGTAGGTCAACAAAATATATGAAAAACTTGTGTCGACCTTTTCATGTGTCGACCACCTTCATGTCCACCTTTTGCTAGTGACGACTTTCTATCAATGTAGATCTAGTGTATGTCAACCATTCTTAGGTGTTGACCTACTCACGGTCGACGGGTTACCGAAACTGGAAGACAGCCTATGAAATTCGTCAGCAAAAAAAAAAAGGCGAAAAAAACCATGTCGACCACATGACCGTACTCTAATGCTGGCGTCTAACTTCCGTAACTGTCAATCTAGATGTGGTCGACTATCTTTAGACGTCTAACTAGACGCATTTGACTAAACGTGGTCACCCATAATATGGTCAATCTAGACATCGTAGATCTGTTGACGTGACCTGCCGGCTTTGGGGCATCCCATTGTAATACTCAATCTAGCACTTTAACACCTAATTATTTTTCCAACTATGTCACACGTTAACATTCTAATTTTTATTTCTCACCCATGTAACACACAAAGCTTCTATTTCTTACTTACGTAACATTTATTAACACTTTTACTTCACACTACCATGATGCCTTGCGGTGGTTGGGCTTTGCTGACTTGAAGGTCCGGTGCCCTGGACTTGAACCTTAGTATTACGGAACCACCAGATGAGGCCACCTTGGCGCTGTTGGTGGGCCTATATATTTTTGAAGCATACAGTTAACTAATTTAGGGGCGGATGTTTTAAGCCTGGTAAAGTAATTAAATGGTGATGAAGTGGAAGGTGATAACGCATTAGCCAATCAACTGCTAGCTGTCATTTTTCAAACACGGCTGATTGGCTGGTGCGTTATCACCATCCACTTTTATCAATTCAACAGGCTTAATACGTAGGCCCATAATCCTTTGGTACATACAGCCCATTAAAACCAATCCTTGCCAGAGCCAGTACCTACTGTAGCAGACAGTGTTAAAGAATATACTGTAGATCTAAAATCCAAGGGAAAATGTAATTTCTAGCACATGACTGCCCAACGGGATTAATATAGCAGAAAATGTACTCTCTTTTCAAGGTAATTTTCTCTCTGTATCAATTCCACCTACTTCAATCCATCTGGTGTGCTGAAGAGTTTAATTATGCGAACGTCCCATGATTTTTACAGCTGAAAGATAGTGTATTTTTTGCACAAATACCATATGTTTTCCAAAGAAACCGAGGGGAGATTAATTATGTGTTCCACGCAGTTACTTCTTCAGTTACAGCTGGATAAAGTGAAAATGGCTCTATTGTCTTTTTAACAGCTTGAAGCTTTAATTATTAGCCGAAGTCCTAAATCACAATAATACCTGATACCTAAATTACATGTATCGCCCCTTGTGTTGCCAGCATGGCATGCTGGGTAATGCTTTACGCTACCCAGCCTTATACTTGCAGCGATTATTTATCTGCTGGTAAATAAAACTTTTGTCACGTAACAATTCCTGCTCCACTGAACGCACTGAAAAAACATTGCCGCATTTCCTGTGCAGCAATGATACTTAATCACTGAGAGCGGTAACAGTATTTATTGTTGCTATGCTTCTCCAATTAATGCTCAGGGTCTGTGATATTATCGACTGTACTGTATTTTGCCGTTTGGTTCAGTTCGTATCCTTTATTAAACAAAATGAAATGATGGAGGTGACAAAGATGACATCATCAGTTTTCTAAAGAGAGCGGCATGTGTGATTCACGGCGCATGCTATCCTTGGCTATATAATCCTGGGAGAAAGCATTGTACATTGATTAGCAAGAAGCTGCTGGGTGAATTCTGGATTCTCGGTTACAAATGAATGCTGCTTCTCTTCCCAACTAATGACATCTTCCCAGTCGCACTTCCAAGACTTGGAACGTGCTGTTCCCTACCACTGGAACTCTCCCCCTCTGCCAATCAAACTCACCTCTTTACAAAGTTTCAAACTGGCTCTCAAGACCCAGACAAACTTCCAGCTCTCAGTCTAACCCACTGCTCCATGCTTATTGCTCACTATCTCTCATCCCTTTGTGTTACCCCTGTCTGCCCCCCTCTCCCCTTTGGATTGTAAGCGTTCATGAGCAGGGCTCTCTACTCATGTACTTTTCCTTAATTTCCAACAGCACTTTACTTTCAGGTTCTCCGGCTCGCTCCTCATTTGGGTATTATGACCACAGATACAGCACTGTCTATAAACCATGTCCATGTCCTAGAATATGTATTTCACTTGTTCTGTTTATACTGTTTTTGTGCTTTACAAAGCGCCGTCATTAAATTTTTAAAGCGGCATTCATGTACAAAGCAAGACCAGGTGGTTTTGCCTTGTAAACGATTTCCGCTTTACAAATACCGGCAATCTTGACCGAAATCCCAGACCTCTGCAAACTTGGACCTTATTATATTTCCACAAAATTCTGGAAACACCATCTGAGGCTTTGGAAATACAGTCTCCCAAACCTACTGTAATAGGTTTTCTTCATTGTATTCTGTTTATAAGTCAGAGCAATGGAGATGAACATTGGAGATAAACTAAATGGGAGACAGTCGCGATCAGGGAAGGCTCCAGAGGTGGAGACACAGCACTTGCCACCAACTGCCATTTCAAACTGACTCAATGGCAGTGGGTGTGGCTCAGTTATTTGAATTTTACTGCAGCCCCTTCTCTAGAGCCACCACTGGCCATGATTATTTGTAATGGTCCTGCGTCACAACTATGGGCAGAAGTGTCCCGCGGAGGGGGGGGGGGGGGGGGCAGTTGGAAGTCTCCTGTCATTCACTGCTCCACACTGCATCAATTCACTAGGTGAGAGGTACAGGGGGCATGGCAGCAGTTCATAGAGAACAGGTCACACCCCCCACAGCAGCAGAAACCTTATTCCAAGGGTGCACCATCGCCGCATGCTTTTGTTACCCTTCCGGCTATTTGAAAATTTGGAGGTATGTGACTATTCCAGAGACACTTAGCGGCCATTGCTTGAAACTGAATCCCCTCCGAAAGGTAGATGGACTAATGTAAAGGGAGTCATGTACTATACACTAACTTGCATGGGAAAGAAAAATGCATCTAATGAAACCGTTACTTCATGGTCAATTTTTTAACCATAATAGAGTTAATAGGAGTAAGCATATGTGGTTCCTCAGCAATGGCTGTAGGAAAGTTATAGGTATGGGAATGGGGTATGGGGAAATTGGAGGACCTCTGCACAAGTTGCACCCGTGTATTTACAGAATCTATTAAATATAACATTTGTAATGTAATATACAGTTATATAGGTTCCACAATAAACAAAAAAATGTTTTAATATGGTTTAAGTGAATCACTCTTGTGGAGGTGCACCCCTGAGAGCAAAAAAGTACAGAATTGGGGGAAAAAAGAAAAAGTACTCTCCTTTGTTTTGGGGGCACAAAACAAAGGAGAGTACTTTTTCTTTTTTCCCCCAATTCTGGAAAGTTATAGGTGCCAGGAATCCTGGGAGATTTTATTCTACCACACACAAGTAACAGGTTGCCCACTTAAAGTGTAGGCTGAACACAGAATAAAACATTGCCACCACTCATTTTTTTGTCTCTCTGATACCTCTTTTACACAGACCTAAAGACAATTTAAGGAAAACCGGGTCAACTCGTATTCCATCTATTCTCCCCATACTTTGGTCCTGAATAAATCCTGAGTCATCACCTTTCACACTGGACCAATGTCTGTCCTACAGGTGCATCAAGTTCCTATGTCATTAAGTGCTTTTGCACCACCAATGAGGTTCTTGGATCAAAACCCAGTTGCAGTAACCCGGAAACACCCTTTCTTACCATAGCCTATCCGGCACTGACCCAGAAAATAATCCCAGGTCATGTCCACACGTGTTATTCCCAGGTGTTTGCCGTCTGAAAGAGGTATAAGTAATCTCCATATCTTTGGAAGACCATCAACAGTCAGAGGGACCCACGTGGGACAGATGGTTTATAAACCCCTAGGACAGGGTCAGTAACTGGGGGAGGGGGGGGGGATTTAATGTTCTCATTTAGTTCTAGGCCTACTGTAGGGCAGAAGGTATACTATAGGATAGGTCGTTGGAAGTTTTTTGTAGCTCCACCAGGATTCTCCATCTTTTCTACTGATTCCCCAGCCCCCTTTTAGTCTTACCTTGTTGGCTTCATTTGGTGGGAAAGAAAAGCAGTGCAGTAGCCATCTTGGTGCAGCTGCAGGTGCTCTCCCCTTCAATACATAGGGTAGGCTGATTACACCTGAGGTCAACCATTACTAAAGTCAGCGTCGCCATTCCGCCACATAGGCCTGTGCTGGTACAGGTGTGAAATACCTTTTACTTGCCATGGTGAAAGAGATTATTGGCCCCTGCAATTCGTTGTTGTCATCTTGCGTAAATCAAGTGGTCGTTGATGTGCTGCCCCAGCCTTTCATCGCCACCATACTGATTTTCTATTTATAAACTTGACCATTTATTAAACAACACATATTGTGGTGTCTTTATTATTGCTATAAGTACTTATGTTATGGTCTTATATTATATTTCGATTATTCATAAGTGTAACTGACATCTGCCGACGGGGAATTAAAATTTTACCATATCAGCAAAATCCGTTCAAACTGTAACAGTACAGTATTTTCCTCTATCTCAGCACGAGCTCCGGACATGAATTATAAATAGCTGTCATTAGCATAAGCACTTCCAGTGGTTTCACGCCTCCCAGAAAATGCCCAATTATCATTCTAACACTCACTCAATTAAATGTCAGTAAGCATTGCTAACACAGTAAAGCAGCTCCTACAGTATGTCACATGTACAGAATGATCTAAAGAGGCTCCATCCGCACAGTACGGATGTTATCGCTGATCACGGCAACTCACTTATGTTTACAGTCATTGCTCTTTTCTTTAATGATCACTTACCACATACTCAAACACCAGCGTCAGTGTCTCCTTTGTGTGGATGATGTCGTGGAGCAGGACGATGTTGGCATGTTTCAGTCCTTTCAAGAGCGAAGCTGAAAAACAAGAAAAATACATTGTTAGCATTGAGATAGTTCCTGATTCAAGTTTTCATTTGTATTTATTCACACATAAAAGAAGACGTGACATCACTGCTCACCGTACAGGAGTGACATAAACATATGTGATGACATCACCATGCCCCAAAAACATGGAGGATCATTTAAAGTATTATACAACAAGTATTATTGGCATGTGTGTGGGACCTTATATATATTTTATTCTTGTCATCTCTTATATATTTAGCCAGATCTGTCACTCAACCCCTGTGGAGAACGTTCCTGTGTAGAAAGGTTTCACTTTCATGTGTCTGACGTTCCACCCCCTTGACATCACCTCCCCCCGCCCAGCCAGGGCTACAGTACACGCCCACCATCCACCATTACTCCACAGCCACCATCCACCATTACTCCTGCACATCCCTACCCTCTGCCAGGACCCCCGCGACCCCCCTCCCGCGATTCGCGGGACCCCCCGCGACCCCCCCTCCCGCGATTTGCGGGACCCCCCCGCGACCCCCCCTCCCGCGATTCGCGGGACCCCCCCTTACCCCCCCTCCAGCGAATCGCGGGACCCCCGCGCCCCCCCCTCCCGCGATTCGCGGAACCCCCGCGACCCCCCCTCCCGCGATTTGCGGAACCCCCGTGACCCCCCCTCCCGCGATTCGCGGGACCCCCGCTTTCCACCCTCCCGCAAGTCGCGGGACCCCCGCGACCCACCCTCCCGCAAGTCGCGGGACCCCCGCGACCCCCCCTCCCGTGATTCGCGGGACCCCCGCGAACCCCCCCTCCCGCGATTCGCGGGACCCCCGTGACCCCCCTCCCGCGATTCGCGGGACCCCCGCGACCACCCCGGTATCCGGACTATTGTTAGACAGCACTTACATCGACAGCCATTACATCGACACCATTAGTTCGACACCTCAATAGGTCGACATGGTTTTTAGTCGACATACCATTAGGTCGACATGTCATTATGTCGACATGTCATTAGGTCGACAGCTCATTAGGTCGACAGCTCATTAGGTCGACAGCTCATTAGGTCGACATGTTTTTAGGTCGACACTGCAATTAGGTCGACATTGTCTATGTCGACAGTCAAAATGTCGACATGGGTTTTTCACTGTTTATTGAGCCGACATGTGCCGACAGGCGGTATTTCATGCCCTACTATCCACTAGGGCGTGGTGGGAGAATAAAATAGTGTGCCGAGCGCAGCGAGGCACCGTGCCCGAAGCATAGCGAGCGGCTGCGGTACACTTCAAACTGTGTCCATGTCGACTGTGTCGACATTTCGGCCAAAAAACAGTGAAAAAACCCATGTCGACCTTTTGACTGTCGACATAGACTCTGTCGACCTAATGGCAGTGTCGACCTAAAAACATGTCGACCTAATGAGCTGTCGACCTAATGAGCTGTCGACATAATGACATGTCGACCTAATGGTATGTCGACCTAAAACCATGTCGACCTATTGAGCTGTCGAACTAATGGTGTCGATGTAATGGCTGTCGATGTAAGTGCTGTCTAATATCCGTCCCAGACCCGACCACCCCCTCCCGCGATTCGCTGGACCTCCGCGACCACCCCCTCCCGCGAAACGCGGGACCCCCGCGACCCTCCCGCAAATCGCGGGACCCCAGCGACCCCTCCCTCCCGCGAGCCCCCTCCCGCGATTCGCAGGACCCCTGCATCCTCCCCTCCCGCGATTCGCGGGACCCCTGCGACCCCCCCTCCCGGCATTAAAAGGGCCCCCCGCGACCCCCCCTCCCGCGATTCACGGCACCCCCCCCTACTGTGATTTGCGACCCCCCTCCCGCAATTCGCACCGCCCCCTCCCGCGATTCACGGAACCCCCCGTAGCGCCCCCCTCCCGCGATTTGCGGGCCCCCTCGGCACTTCTCGCGATTTGCGACCGCCCCCTAATTCACACATTCGGGGACCCCACCTCCCGCGATTCATGCCCCCCTCACGCAATTCACGGCACCCCCACACCCCCCTTCCTGCGATTCGCAACCCCTCACGACCCCCCCCCTCCCGCGATTCACAAAACCCCCTGTAGCGCCCCCCTCCCGCGATTTGCGGGCCCCCTCGGCACCTCTCGCGATTTGCGACCGCCCCGTAATTCACACATTCGGGGACCCCCCCTCCCGCGATTCATGCCCCCCTCACGCAATTCACGGCACCCCCCATTCCCCCCTTCCTGCGATTCGGAACCCCCCACGACCCCCCCTCCCGCGATTCATGCCCCCTCCCGCGATTCACGCCCCCCTCATGCAATTCACGGCAACCCCCCAAACCCCCCCTCCTGCGATTCGCAGCCCCCCCACGACCCCCGCCTCCTGCGATTCATGACCCCTCCCGTGATTTACGGACACCCGCACCACCCCCCCTTGACTCACGGCACCCCACGCGCCCCTCCTGCAATTCACGGACCTCCGCAACCCCCCCTCCCGCAATTCACTAACCCCGACAACCCCCCTCCCGCAATTTGCGGACCCCCCTTCCCACGATTTAAGCCCCCCCGCGCCCCCGCCCACGATTTGCGGACCCCCGCCCCCTCCCGCTTACCGCGGATCCCCACACACCACCCCCCCTCCCGCAATTTGCAGACCCCCCAGACCCCCTTCCGGCAATTCCACCCCCCAGCGGACCACCGCGGCCCCCGCTCCCGCATTTCACGTACCCCCGTGACAATGGGGGATCCTGTACCACCACAAGCAGGTACCGCCCCTAGGTGGGAAATCCGGCCCTGGCTGCCGCACTGCAGGTTTCCCCACTGTCCTCTGCACCGGCGCCACAACTTTTATCAATGTCTTGCCCACATACCACTATTATACAGCCTCCTGCTCTCATGCACGCTCACTCCCTCCCAGTGGGAGGAGACGCTCACCCACTGCCGGGAGCTGCATACTGTCCCCCACCCTCCTCCAGTTCTAGGGATGCCCATCGACCATCAATAATTTTCAAATAATCGATGGTTTATGGCCGATGTTGAATACTTTTGCCATCAATGTGGGAGGACACTGCCCTGCCTCCTGTTCTCCTGCCCCGTAACTTCCGCCAGTGGAGACCCGCTC
The DNA here is from genome assembly GCF_055691185.1 of Crinia signifera. NCBI lineage: Eukaryota > Metazoa > Chordata > Amphibia > Anura > Myobatrachidae > Crinia > Crinia signifera. The sequence goes on along the minus strand of NC_139221.1, from coordinate 302,696,624 downwards.
ACCCTGTGTTGCCCACATTCCCCTATCATGCTTTACCGCCCAGCCTCCTGCTCTCATGCACCCTAACTCCCACCCAGTCGGAGGAGACACTGACTCCTGTATTTCTGTGCTGCCACGCTGGACCCTCACCCACTGGCAGAAGCTGCACAGTGTCCACCACCCTCTTTAGTCCCCCGTATGCCCACACACCCCTATCACTACCCAGCTTCCTGCTCTCCTGAACCGTAACTTCCACCACTGGGTAATCGCTGACGCTGTGTTGCCCACATACCCCTATCATGCCTCATATCCCAGCCTCCTGCTCTCATGCACCCTAACTCCCACCCAGTAGGAGGAGACACTGACTCAGGGCCACCGTCCGGTACTCCTGTGCTGCCACGCTGGACCCTCACCCACTGCCAGAAGCTGCAATACAGGGCATCTTTCATACAATTCTAACCATATTTCTCACAATACAAATGTTCACAAATTAAGGGGCGTAGCCCCTTACGCCGGTGTGAAGAGCGCCCGTAGGGCGCGATGAATCACCTAGTAGCTTAATATGCTGGCAAACAGCAGGTTACTGTAAATGTTGCTGAATATAAAGGTTACCATAAACTGCTAGAACCAAAGCAGGCAGTAGTACAACAAACTAACAAATACAATAAAAACTCACCTGATTTATAGCAGTGGTTCTTAACCTCAGTCCTTAAGTACCCCCAACAGTGCACATTTTTCCATGTCTCCTCACAGAATCACAAATGAAATAATTCGCTCCACCTGTTGATCTTTTAAAATGTGTCAGCGAGTAATGAGTGCACCAGTCGGGTAACCTGGAAAATGTTCACTGTTGGGGGTACTGGAGGACCAAGGTTGAGAACCACTGATGTACAGTACAGTATGAATAAGTTTCTTGCAGGGCTACAAGCAATGCTGACTAGAACTTATTTTAACATCCAAAACGGCATTAAAGACCTTTCCAGTGAATAAGTCACATATGGTCAAGAGAGGTCAATAAACAACCAGACATTCATTACAAAACTGGATTATAACTAGAGACATACAGTGGTATATATACCATAGTGAAGAACATCGGAAGCTGATGGCTGGAAACCATCGATGTTCCCAGCAAATTGGAAATAGTTTTCCCATTCAGTGTAATGATTGAAATGGTGTCTCATTCCGATATGCCTCCAATGGCCAATTATCCATAAGAAACGTTTTGACTAGGGGCCCGTGAACAACAATGCTGATTCTAAGGCGCCCTGGTCAAGAAAGTTTGGAAATCACTGACATAGTGGATAAAAGTTTTTGGCTTCTTAGATTCTCAATGTATTTATTTTCATGGTACTTGTTTCCTAGCACGGCGCCCATCGTGGGTCATCGCATACCTTAAGTTAAGGTATGCGATCGACGAGACCGACGCAATATTTGGGCTATTTTTAGCCTTTTCCCGACAATTAAAAAAATCGTGTCCATCGTATGCCATTATAACGGCATGCGATGCGGCCGAGGCGACTGACGCGATTTAACATTGAATGCATTGTATTCAATGTTAAATTCCTATGTAAAATCGGGTCCATTGTATGCCATTATAATGGCATACAATGCGACCGATGCGATGGACCCGATTTTACATAGGGAACAATGTTAAATGCCCCAACGGACCCGATTTTTGATTGTATACCCACCCCGAAGTGTGGCGAGCGCAGCGAGCCCGCGAGGGGTGGCGGTACGCGTCCTCCAACCTTTTCATACCCCCACTATCCACGTCGGCGTGGAGTTGATTATATATAGTGTGGCGAGCGCAGCGAGCCCCGCGAGGGGACGCGTAATACATGTGAAGTAAAGCGCGTCCCCTCACCACGCGCCGACGTGGATAGTGGGGGTATGAAAAGGATGGAGGACGCGTACCACCGCCCCTCGCGGCCTCGCTGCGCTCGCCACGCTTTGGGTTGACGTTCATCGTGGGGTGGCGTTAACAATGGGGGGGGGGCATTTCACCCATCAGGGTGGGGATACAATGAAAATTGGGGTCTGGGGGGCATTTAACATTGGGGCCAATGTAAAATCGGGTCTCAGGGACCATTTTACATTGGTTCCAATGTAAAAATCACGTTGATCGCATCGCATGCGATTTGATTGCATGCGATGGACGCGATTTTTTTAGGACCCGATGGATACAATTTTAATCACTGGCGCCGTGCTAGGAAACAAGTAACATTTTCATTAACACAGCTGTAAATTTGAATACATGAATACATCTTCTAGACCAAGGACTAGGTTGTCAGAGTTGAAGATCATTCTGTGGCTTCAAAAAGGACTATAGAAATAAATGATAACCGACTTCTTAGTAAATCTACCCCCAAGTCATTGTAATGAAACATATTGCACTATGTCTTTGTAGAACAGAATGGCTTTAGAAGTAACTCTGCTTACTGCAGTTCAGGACAATAATGTATTTATGTCAAAATGTTTTCCACAGGAAGCGTTTGATCATACTGCAAACGAAAAGCAATTGTTTAGTCGGGTGCATTAAGTACCCGCAAATGTTATTGTTGTGATTTTGCAAGTGTTTCTTTGCTAATTGCCTTTGTTATATGTTTTTATCATAAGTACTGCTAAAACCTTAACAGAGGATAACGTTACCTTTAAATTTAGTACAAGCACAGGCAATTACTATATTAAGATTATGAAAAGGACACTGAAAACTATATCAATAGATTAATCCGTATTGAAATGTGGGATGATGTTAAGCCAAAGGCTCAAAATAGTGGAATAAACAGTCATAATGATTATTTATGGGTTATAAACAGTGTCGGATATTCGCAAGCTTACACTCTATAGCAGACATGTCCAAACTGTGGCCCTCCAGCTGTTGTGAAACTACAAGTCCCATCATGCCATGCCACAGATTTGATATTAGGGAATGCTAAAACTATTGCAAGGCATGCTGGGATGTGTGGTTTCACAACAGCTGAAGGGCCATAGTTTGTACATGCCTGATCTATAGGAAAATAAGCATTGAAACACAGGGATAGGTGTTATCTATAGAAAATGGTTCATCAGATTGCAAAGGTTTTGATGTGGCCACTCAGCAATGAAGGCCAGGGTTCAGGACGATGGGAAAACGAAGAAAGAGAAAATACAGTATGGGGTGTATTCAATGACTTTTGCGAGCTGTGACAGCGAGCAGTGCTGACTGCTCGCTGTCACAGCTCGCAGGGTCAGTATTCAACTGATCCCCTGCACACTCCATTTCCACGTCTAAGGGTTTTTACAGCGACGGGGAAATTGTATGTGCGGCCGCTAATACAGCGAGGCTTGCGGGTAATTGTAGTGTACTTCCTGCATTAGCCACGAGCCTCGCTGTTTGGGGAATTCTCACCGTCATCTGCAAGCGAGGGTTCCCCCGGAACATTGAGCGTTTGGCGCGGGGGTTGGGTCACTTGTTTTCTGCAATCCCTGCCATTTAACCCCCTCGCCGACCGCATTGAATACGGACCTATGTGTGGGCTCTTCAGTGTGGACGTAATTGAATAGAAACATTTATGGCGGTTTTCATTGCTATATAAATGTTTAGGAAGCTTCCACTGAACATAGTAATTAAAAGGCCACAGCGCTAATACGCTCTGGTACTCTACAATTGCAGATATTGAAAAGCGTATCAGAATTTATATTGTAATTGTGAATTTCGTGATCACCAATTGTAATGTTTTATATTGCCTGTGTTTGTAGTTGTAAGTGTTGTTTCCATAAAATCAATAATCAAAAAAAAATGTTTAGGAAGCAGAAATAGGTGATTACGGTTGGTATTTATCAAAGCCTGGCCAGAGAGAAAATGATGAGAGATAAAATACCAACTTATACGCTCCTGTCGTTTTTCAAACACGGCATTTAAAAGTATAAATTAGAAGCTGATTGGTTAGTACTGTATCTCTCACTATTTCTTGCCAAGCTTTGATAAATATACCCCAATAGCGCAGAAAGGTGTAAAATACATTGCAGACTTGTGGAGCTTGCTCCTTTTTTTTTTTTTTAATAGAGGTTGAGAATCCCGTATCCGAATTATTCCAAAAACCGTGTTTTTTTGGAATAATTCGAAATGTATTATTTTTTTTTATCCCCCTGACCCTTTTTTTATACTTACCTAGTACTTACCTAGTATTCCAAAAACCGTAAAAATCCCTTATTGGTCCCGAGCATTTCGGATAAGGGACACATACGTTTTTTTTTAAATATGTATGTTTTGAGAATTGTATTCGCCTCAATGACAAATGGTTTCTTCTATTGACTATGCCTTCAAATTCTACAATTATGAAATCTTGGCCAAGAAGTCTTGTACTGTCCACCAAAAGCCATCTTCTATAGGCTGTTTTGCCTATGGGTAAATGGCTAAGGTAGGGATGGGGTAGGACTATTTTAGACCTTACAAACTCTAAGGCAGTGGTGTCAAACTCATGGCCCGCCAGCTGTTGAGGAACTGCACGTCCCAGAATGCCCTGCACCGGTTTTAGCAATCCATTATATAATATCTGTGGCAGGGCATGCTGGGAAGTGTAGTCCCACAACAGCTGGAGGGCCATGACTTTGACACCACTGCTCTAAGGGGTATATTTACGAATATACAGGATTTTAGAAGAGGAGATGTTGCTCCTAGCAACCAATCAAATTCTAGATATCTTCTAGACTGTGCTAGATAAATGATAAAGTAGAGTTGGGATGCAGTTAAAATCCCGGCGGTCGGGATCCCGGCGTTCAGGATCCCGACGCCGGAATCCCGACCGCCGAAATGCCGACACATTCTCCCTCCTGGGGTGTCCACGACACCCCTGGAGGGAGAATAAATTAGTGTGCCGAGCGTAGCGAGGCACGGGGCCCGCTGCGTGGCGAGCGCAGCGAGCCCGCAAAGGGGGGCGATCCAGGTCCCCCCCTTGTCGGCATTTCGGCTGTCGGGATTCCGGCGTTGTGATTCTGAACGCCGGGATCCCGACCGCCGGGATTCAATACTGCATCCGTAGAGTTTGATTGGTTGCTATTGACAAAATCTCCACTTCTAAAAGCCTGCACCTTAGTATATATATCCATAAGTGCAGTAGAAGCCAATCAACTCTTGGGTGCAAGTTCACTAAGAGTTCATTCTTCTTCCATAATTACACGCAAATGTATTCTGGATCCCCCTAAAAATTCATAGAGGCAGCAACATAAACTAGAACACCTCTCTTCAGAGGAGCGGCATGGATGTCACCTTCTACCAATATAAGTTCTAAACCTAAAATGTGGGCTGTGGGCTCATGAACATACTTACTGGTTGGGATGAGGCACTGTGCTAGTTAGAGAACAAGCAAAGTGGATGTTCTCCGGTCATACCGGCATTTACAAATGACCAAATAAGCGCCGATATATCAGAGCTGATGCATTATGGCCCCCAGCTTGCCACTACATTTACCAACACGGCACATACTAGCTACTTTCAGCTTGGGTGATAAAGAGATGGATGTCTAGAAGTGTCCTGCTACTATCGCACGGATAACTTTTTAAACATTTCATCAGCGCTGCCCCATCGTTAATCATGACCTCACAATGTTAATGACTCCCGAAATAATGGTTATTACAGACAATAGCGGACAGCTTTAATTAGCAGAAAATTAAAATATAATTTTAATAACCATTTAAAACTCTAGTAACCACCTTTGGACTGATGGAACTTCATCAAGATCAAGTTATGACATGAGTGGTCTGAAATCTTCCACTCAATGTTCCTACTAATGTGTATTTAATGTCCTCTCAATACTAAATTGATTTATTGTTTTTATTCCTTCTCAGGGGTTTTCGGAGGCCAGTTTCTGACAGGATGAAGGTGCCAGATCTTTAATTAAGTACATCATTTGTTCTAAGGTAATGTTACACTCAATTATGTGCCAATAGCCCTTCTGCTGTCACAATCTATATGTATTAAAGGGATTCCTTTGTAGCTCTTCCTTAAAATGTATTATTTTACCTGGAAATCCAGATCCGTAAAAAAATAAAAAAAAACAGAGGAAGCTGTGCAGATGCCCACAATTTGCATCTGAGACTGTTATTTGCCACCTGATACTTCTTATCATAGGGTTCAAATCCTTTTTTTTTTTATGTAAATTTAGCCAGATCACATTTCCTATTATAAGTATGAGAAATGCGATTTGCTGACTAAAAAATAAAAAAAAAATGCGAATTAAAGGGTATGGAGCAGTTTTTCACAAAAACTGCTCAAAAAGCCCTTTATTACATTCAGGTGAAACTAAAGGGTTTGAAAATACCCTTTTTTGCACATTATTTTAGTAAATAGTGTTAAATTGGGCCCCTATGAGATCAAAAAAGCCTTGCAAACAGTCATTGCACTGGGACGGCCACTAGATGGCACCCATCAGAGCAACTCAAGCCTTGCTCGATTCAGGAATGCAGAACCGCCAGCACTGACAGAGTACTGTTATACTGTTCCCAGTGGTGCTGAGGGGAGCGGGGGTAATCGTGATGCGGTCATTGAGTCACCAGCATGATGGTGGACAGGGTCATTAGGTCGACATGGGTAAGGTCGACAGGGTCATTAGGTCGACATGGGTAAGGTCGACAGGGTCATTAGGTCGACATGGGTAAGGTCGACAGGGTCGTTAGGTCGACATGGGTTTTTTGTTCTGTCTTTTTAGCCAAAATGTGCCGACCTTCCCGAAGCATGGCGAGCGTAGCGTGTGTTACATTTCGGTATCCATGTCCGGTTAAAAAAAAAAACCATGTCAACTTTTTCAATGTCAACCTTAACTCATGTCGACCTTATGGTGTCAACCATCATGCTGGCGACCTAATGATCCATACCTGGGTAATCTTTACCCAGACCCAGGACTGTTGGGAAGGCCCACTCGCATAACAGGCAACGACACAGTACTTTCTATATGGAGAAAGAAGCGACTGTTGCTACGACAGACTATTTGCCAAGCCCAGCGTACACTGATTTTTGCACAGGCCACACCCCCTCATAGTATTGGGGCCCGGCAGAGCTGTCGGCCTCCTGATTGGTCCGTCATCTTGTCGGGCTGGTAACTAGTTTGTCATGTCGATGACACATCCCTCTCAGACACAATAAGCCAGGTATCCACTATAAAATGTATACATCTGGTATTCCCAGATAAAACGTCTGCGTTTCCTCTGTAGTTTCTTCCTGAACATACAGTAATCAGTGCGAGAGGCCTCCATTGTTCCTGCACTCCTGTTTGTGCATTCAGTAGATCCCGCAGTAACAATAAGGAGTTTCTGTGACCTCGTCCAGGACGGATAAGGTTCCAATTTTTATTTTCCCACAATTATTAAAAGGAACCCTTTCTCTTTCATAACTCATTTCTAAATAAAAGCATGAGTTCCTAAAATAACGTATTTTACTTGGCTCAGGAGAAGACCAAAAACTTAAAATGAATATGATTATTTTATGTAAATAATAAATATACTATCACACTAGTACAGCAGTTCCCAACCTATTTTTCTCTCCCGTACCCCTTCATTAGGCTTTACATTTATGATTACCCCCTCTTCTACCGGTAAGTAGTTACGAGTGAAGTGGAAGTGGGCAGTATGCGTGTCCTTTTATTAAGGATTAGCAGGAGGAGTAGTGTGCGGTCAGGAATGCGGTCCCTCTGTGTCTGGCCGCTGGCTGTGTATGGTCTCTGGGGTTCCCGCTAACGCCTGTAGGATAAATGCTTCCTCCACCTCTGTCAGTGTGGGCCAGATGAATGCTGATGTCTGAGGGCAGCGCGGGTAGTTCCCAGTGTATTGCTGGTCAGGCAAAAGCACCAGGTGGCGCTGTTGATGAAGTGATTCGTCTCCATGGCAATAGGAGACTTCTTCTGCCATCGAAGACTTCTTCTTTTTCAGCCATTACTAATATTATTTGCAAGTACCCCAAACGGTTTACTGCGTACCCCCAGGCAAACAAGTACCCCAGGTTGGGAACCGCTGCACTACTAAAAGCCTTCTTCAGGTCAGTCATTTTCAGGTGTGGATTAGCTCACAGACAGTTTCTAGGCAGACAGTCAATATGTCCATGAAAAATGGTCAATATGTACTAAGTCAACACTGACGGAAGGTCGACACTAGCAAGATGATGGCATGTATTATAACATGCATCCCCCCCACCCACTGCTGCAAACATACTGTACAGAGGAGGGCAGAGCTGCGATTACGTCTTTTGGGGGGGGGGGGGGTACCGGGTAAAAGTCGGTAAATATGCCACACTGGCTTTTTCATTAATTGTCCGCCATCTACAGTTTTGGATGGAAGACTTGGGTCCCCAGCGACACAACAATGCAATGAGGAAGAGGCGGAACTACCACTGATACAGCGCATCAGGCTCCTGAGGACTAAGGGGACCACTGTTGCCCCTGTTAGCCTCTTCCTGTCACCCACTGTTTTCCTTGTCCCACTCTGGGCGGTATTCAATGTGAATACCGGCGACGTGCAGCGAAACCTGTTTAGGATTCGCTGCACATTCCATTCGCCACTGTTCGCCGCGTTCCGGAGCCTCGCTGGCTCCGGTATTCAATGAGTCAGGGGCTCGCTGCCCCTGACCGGCGAATTTGAGCTCCTGCGGCGAACGCCGCAGGGAGCCTGAGGACGGCGGCAGGCAGGGAGATGGAAGTCTCCCTGCCTGCCCCAGAACGTTTGTGGGGGGGAGGTGGGCTCCCCGGGAGCCAGGCAGCACAGGCTGCCCCCCGGGGGTGCCAGCAGGGGACCGGGTATATTCACTACACCCGATCATGAATATGTAATGATCGGGTGAAGTGAATATATGAATATCTAATGAGCGGCTCGGCTCCGGCCCCCTGCTGGCTGGTCTGTGTAAAAAAAAAAATATATATATATTTTTTTAAATTAAATATATATTCATGTGCTTACAGCACATGAATAAAAATAGCATGCCCCTCCTCAGAATAAAATTCCAGATTTTTTGACACCAATTGTAAAAAACAAAACACTTTATTTTAAAAGTTCACCTTCCACTTCACCATAAAAAGATAGCGATTGCTACTCGGTGAATCATGGTGAAAAAAACCTTGAAATGTATTCGCCATCTGGTCATTGAATAGGGTGATTCACCGTTTTAGTCAGAAATTCGCCTTACAGCACAAAATCGCCATAAAAACCTGGTGAATCAGCCTCATTGAATACCGCCCTCTGCCTCCCCCTGCCTCTCCGTATAACCCACTGACGTGTTGCATATTGTGAAGGCCTGGATGAAGGCCATGTGTAGTTGGATGAGTGGAAAGCAGCTAGAATAGATCTTAGCTTAACTTACCGACGTTGGTGGTGTTTACAATTTCCATCGCTACTGCACACAGTGGGCAACGCTCCCACTCCTAGATGCCAATGTACAGTGGAACACAACAGGAAGGCTGATTCTATCTTTTACATAAATCTACAACCGCTGCTGAGAGTGTGTTTGTGATGGTGGCGGCATTACCATCTCTGAATCAGACCCATTTCTGTTTTCATCATGAACATCATGGGTACTTAACTAACTATTTCATACACGCCTGCTTTTCTCTAACCAGCCCGGTCACCTCCCCCAGACGCCAACTGCATGTCACTGGCATTGCCATCAGATCCTGTGTGCCTGCCTTTAGCTCATCAATTTGGTACTTTGGAAAATAATAACTCAACTGCATCTGACATCAATTTTGTATCCAACTATAAAATCAGGCCCAAAGCCCATAGCAACCACTTTTGACTGAATTTCGCTTGAAAGATAACTTAACTGCTGTTGTTATACTGAAGTGTTAGTAAATAATATGCTCCTTCAATATCTGAAAAAAGCAAACGGATGATCATCTTTTATCGCATTCATTGACACATTGCCAGTAGAGTCTGGTGGACGAAGATTCAGGATTTTCAAAATACTGAAAGAGCACAGATAGTTTGAAAAGGACATAATCTGATGATTTTATATTATTATTTATCAAATTAGTATTACACCCCACACATAGTAGCAATCCTATGAAACAGGGCGAGCTCTGGCTCGGGAGACTCTGGAAGGTATGATCAGTGTGGTTGACTAATTTTAAAAATGCAATTTCCCTTGTTGATGCTTCAGGATGTGATGCCGAACAGTGCTCTAGACTACCATGGCAACCACAGTTGCATGGCACATGACTTCATAAGCAAAGACATTTTGCTAATTCTAAAGTAAAATCAACCCTTTCTTCCTGCCCCTCTGCGCTGACACACAAAGCCGCCTGTGTAAATGGCAACCATATTTTTTTTTTTTTTTGCAAAATAGAGAGATTTTGAAAAGGGTAGAACGATTTGAAAAAGGATTGCTGAGAAAATTTTAGGTACTTGTGAGTTATCTGGGCTGCCGATTTTTTGATTGTATGCCTTAAGTTAAGGCATACAATCAGATGCGATGCGATATCGCATCGCATCGCATGCGATCATCGGATGCGATGACCCGATTTTTCCATAGGAATCAATGTTAAAATTGACTGAGTCCATTTTAACATGGAATTCAATGGGAAAAAGGGGTCCTTTTCATACCCCTACTATCCAAGTGGGCATGGAGTTGGATATAAACCTGTGGCGAGCGTAGCGAGCCACCGAGCCCGAAGCGTGGCGAGCGAAGCGAGCCCCGCGAGGGGACGGTATTCTGTGTCCCCTCGCGGGGCTCGCCACGCTTCGGGCTCGGTGGCTCGCTACAGGTTTATATCCATCTCCATGCCCACTTGGATAGTAGGGGTATGAAAAGGACCCCTTTTTCCCATTGAATTCCATGTTAAAATGGACTCAGTCCATTTTAACATTGATTCCTATGGAAAAATCGGGTCATCGCATCGCATCCGATGGTCGCATGCGATGCGATGCGATGTGCCCGATCCGACCCGATTTAGAAATCGGCAGCCCGGATAACTCACAAGTACCAAATTTTACTTTTAAAAAAAGTTACTTGGCTTTATTATTTTTTTCTTTTAAAAGTCAATTTATGTGGGATTCTTGCTTTAAATTTCTGATAAAAAAAAAATTAACATCACGTCCCTATAAGACGCCGCAGGCAGGCTAGTCTTCTTGTCTCAGTTTAATCATTACTACAGTAAATACAAAAAACTACTATACGCGAATTAGCAAGAAGTTTCTTCCTGACAAAGTACCACCTTTCCTACACAAGGCACATTGCACGCTATGTATGCTATACAGGGTATAAATCTATGCAGTAATTTATATCACCACCTTTACACGTCCTGATCAGTGCGATTCTCACATGCCTCGCAGCTCTTTCCAATTGTGCTAATCTGGGGGACATATTTCTGTCATCTGCTGGGAGCATCATCCAGAGGAACACGAACAACAATGTGTTCTCCATTACGATCTGGAAGCCAGCAGCGAACATAAAACCGCAATGTGTTTGATGTCTGATCAGATCCTGAACCTACTGTTAGACATTAAGGGGAACATATTAGGGTAATTATATCTTGATGGTAATTAGTAATGCATGTAACCTGTTATACGGAACTCTTTATAGAAGAAGTAGGAACATTTCTTCTCTATGATGGCCACAGGTGTTAATACGGGATATGGTCATATTGGCTAAAGCATTTAGGTCTACAACCATTAGGTCTACACCACTAGGTCGACCTGCATTTAGGTCGACCTGCATTTAGGTCGACATGACTGAAGGTCAACAGTGTCATTAGGTCGACAGGGTCATTAGGTCTACTTTTATAAGGTTGACGGGGTCATTAGGTCGACATGGGGAAGGTCAACAGGCAAAATGTTGACATGGGGTCATTTGACTGTTTTATGAGTCGACATGTGCCGACTGGCGGTATTTCATGCCCTACCATCCACTAGGGCGTGGTGGGAGAATAAAATAGTGTGCCGAGCGTAGCGAGGCACCGTGCCCGAAGCATGGCGAGCGCAGCGAGCCATGCGAGGGGGCGCGGTGCTATGTCGACTGCGTCGACGCTTGAAAAAATGAAAAAAAAAAGCAAACAATTTTTTTTCGAAGAGAAAAAAAATACCATGTCGACCTTTTCACTGTCGACCTAATGGCCCTGTCGACCTAACACCTGTCGACCTAATGACCCTGTCGACCTAACACCTGTAGACCTAAATGCAAGTCGACCCAATGGTGTAGACCTAAATGCAGTCTGACGAATGATCCCATTCCGTTAATACAGGCGAAACCAGGATTTTCCAAAAGAGCGTAATTACAGATATGCAAAATGCCATATATATCTAAAGATAGTGACCGCAAACACATAATGTATAAATAGTTTAAGGAAATAATAAAGTTTATACCTTGGGCAAGAAAATAAGAACTCCCAAGTACTTGGGTGTACGAAGAAAGTTCCCCTTGATTAAGGTTTGACTCTACATCATCACCCGTGGGCCACTGGTGGTACTGCAGCAGCTGTTGGATCATTGTGTTTTTTTGTCTTTTCAACTTCCCAGTTTATGTCACAGTACAAAATTGATGTGCAAATGATACACACTATGTAATTGGTCATTATTTGTATGGAACTACTCAATGGTATAACATTGTTGTGATTCAATTGTCTATCAAATACCATATGCTCACATACATCTCGCTGCCGAGAAATAATTAAGGGACAAGCAGAAAAACACCCTTCTAGTCAAGTGATTCATTGTGCATTAGTAATTACGTGCGGTAGCAATTGGGAGACTGAGGAGCAGAACTGCGTGTAGCGGCCCAATGATTGATCAATAGGCTCCCACAATGAAGCTGACTGCAGACGGTTACCCCCCATTAGTATGTCATCAACAGTGAATACAAGACTTTGTGCTGTCGATAAATAACATCCGTTATCTCCAGACGAAAGGCCTTCTGAATGTACCTCCTGCGCTGTATCTTACAAACTAACCTTTAGGGATTGACGTATGCCTGCCAATCCCTGGTGGGCATGGTGCCCATAGTACCTGGTGTATAGAGAATGCCCACGTTATCCGTGAATTTGCGGTTTGGGAACTGTACAGTACACATGGCCGATGTAATCCACCAACGTGAAAGGATTGAGTCGGCAGGTGTGAAAGGTTATACCCAGAATTATGTCCAGGGTATGGGTCACCACAGGAGGTCGACACATAAAATAGATAGATATGGCTACGGTCGACAGGGAGGGAAGGTCGACGCTAATGGCTTGGTCGACAGTCAAAGGGTTGACATGAGTTTTTCACTTTTTTTGTCCTGAATGTCGACAAAGTCAACGTGTTCTGCGTCTGTTCGCCATGCTTAGGGCACACTATTCTATTCTCCCTCCATGCCCTAGTGGATTGTAGGGCATTAAATACTGCCTGTCAGCACATGTCGGATCACAAAAACATGAAAATTTTGTTGACATAGACAATGTCAACAATATGCGTGTGTCGACATTAAAACCCTGTCGACCTACGTTTGCCGACCTTCCATGTTCGACCCAATGACCATATACCTTATTTCCACAACCCTGTATAATGTTTATTGCTTGTACAACATGATGTTGGTACTGGTTTAAAAAGGAGCAAGATGCCTGTGACCACTGGCCACACTTTATTCACACTGTGGAGGAATTTTACTAAGATGTGTATTCTACTTCACATGTGATGTTGCTATGGGCAACCAATCAGAATCTACTTCTAATTTATTTCGCACCCTCTAGAAGATAATACACAGGATCTGATTGGTTGCCCACAGCAACATCACTCGTGAAGTAGAATACACATCTTTAGTAAATTTCCCCCTGTGTATCTGTGACCGACCTACAATGGTAGACCTTACTCCCCAGCCACTGCAACGGGCCATGGGGTGGTATGCACCAACTGTACAGTGTAATAGGGCACCTTTACCATAGTAACATAATATGCTGTATAGTCACTGATGAAAACATCGGCATCCGATTAGTATAGGGGTGAGGTGAATGGAATGGTAGTGGCTGCTGCCTTTACCAACGGAAGGAGTGTGTTCCGGAACCTATACTGGTGACTTTAGAACAGGGAAGGCGCTTTTATGGTTAAAGTTCTATCAACAGAGATAATAGCACTTGTTAGAAATGGCCTCAAATTAATTTAAAAGTTAATTGCAGTTATTATCCTCTTTTATCTCTATGGCATCCAAATATTCCGCAGCCAGTGCCGGCGCCCACCTGCTCCACGAGGGTTTTTTGTGTTTGCAGCCGGCGGGTGATGGGTGGGGGTGCAGGCGGCAGAAGATGGGGGGCTGCAGGAGGCGGGAGAGTTGCGGCAGGCATGGTTACTCCACGAGGGGGGGGTGGAGGGAGAAGCGTGACGCGCCTCCACGGGGGGGGGGGGGGGCTCTCCATGGGGTGGCAGCTGCGGCGGGAGATGCGTTGCTCCATTGGGGGGGGGGGGGGAGTAGGGAGAGAGAGCAGAGACACAGAGGGGAGTAAACAGTAATAATGGTACAAAGGATGAAAGGGAAAACAACATTTTGCATAAGGAAGAGAACTGGTTACACAATTTGTGGGTATGGATTAAGAGAAACAGGAACTGGTTATGCGTTATGCAGGTATGGTTGAAGAGAAGCAGAAACTGGTTACGCGTTTTGCAGGTATGATTGAAGAGAAACAGAAAATGGTTACGCGTTTCGTGCGTATTGGCAAAGAGAAGCAGAAAATGGTTACACATTTCACAGGTATGGGTGAAGAGAAGCAGAAACGGATAATGCGTTTTGCAGGTATGGACAAAAAGAAGCAGAAACTGGGTATGTGTTTTGCAGGTATGGGTGAAGAGAAGCAGAAACTGGTTACGCTTTTCGTGTGTATTGGTAAAGAGAAGCAGAAACTGATTGCACGTTTTATGGGTATGGAAGAAGAGAAGCAGAAACTGGTTACACATTTCACAGGTATGGGTGAAGAGAAGCAGAACTGATTATGCATTTTGCAGGTATGGTTGAAGAGAAGCAGAAACTGGTTATGCGTTTTGCCGGTATTAGAGAAGTGAAGCAGAAACTGGTTACGCGTTTCGTGCGTATTGGTAAAGAGAAGCAGAAACTGCACGTTTTATGGGTATGGAAGAAGAGAAGCAGAAACTGGTTACACATTTCACAGGTATGGGTGAAGAGATGCAGAAACCGGTTGCGCGTTTTGCAGGTATGGATGAAGAGAATCAGAACTGATTATGCATTTTGCAGGTACGGTTGAAGAGATCAAGTAAAAAGCCCTTTAATAAGAAGTAGTATCAATGCTTTCTATTGGTTAAGACCTCCACCCAAAGAGTACCTTTCCTATTTCATATAATAGTCCATTATTAAAACCGTTAGACATAGTGTTCATTTTAGCATCTGCCATATTTGAAAACCCATGCAGTTCCTCTTCCCTGCCTGGGGTGTCGCTGTCTGCTGTGGTGTTTCTAGCACAGTGTGTTCTTTAGATCAGCATTGATATGCAAACCAGACCTGTGCTAGAAGCACTACAGCAGACTGCGACACCCCAGGCAGGGAAGAGGAACTGCAGGGGTTTTCATATATGGCGGGTGCTAGAATGAACACTATAGACATATGTGCTGCCTTTTATGCAGGCACGCGTGTAAATTCTGATCCTTTTTCACACAAAAAACAAAACATAAAAGATTGCTAGTTGTGCTACGTACATGTAAGTGCAATGCATTCTTCTGAGTAACTGGAGAAGTATGTGTCCAAGCACACGTCACACTATCACACACACACACACATAGCATAGCCAACAGGAATCATTCC
The DNA here is from genome assembly GCF_055691185.1 of Crinia signifera. Classification (NCBI taxonomy): domain Eukaryota; kingdom Metazoa; phylum Chordata; class Amphibia; order Anura; family Myobatrachidae; genus Crinia; species Crinia signifera. The sequence continues at coordinate 302,680,915 of NC_139221.1, read as the reverse complement.
AATATGCGCTTATAACTCGCTGTAACACCAATATTTATTGCAGTAGCGACAGTCTCACTTTAGGAACATTTTTCTCCTTAAGATCTGTAAATGATATACATTCTGGGCCTTGTTTTACAGCTGTATTTATACTCAAAGATCACTTAGCTAAATAAGTAAAAACACAGCTTTCCCCAGCATGGGGCTCGTCATCACAAACACATGTAATATTAAGTAACAAGGGATGCGCGTTCTTGTACCTGGTGTATTGAGGGTAGTATTCCACCAGAAATTGCACCTAACTTGCATCGTTCATTATACAACAAAAGCACTAGAGTCCACTGAGTAATGTGATATGGGACACTTGTATATCTGTGTGCGACGGAGTCTGAATCTGTATACAAAGCTCAATGGAACCTGGTGCGGAAAAATAGAAGCAGTCGCTGCATTCTAGTTTTCCTAAAAGGATCAGGACCCCGACTAACCCAGATATACAGGTGTCATACATTTTTATGTACAGTCTCATGAGGTGGTGCTGCGACTAAAGAAGAGATCCAATGAAGTGCTGGGTTTGCCGCATGGGGAAAACTTCTGGGTTCCACGCTTGGAGCTTGTTATTATCCAGCATTTTACCTGCTTGGCAAACTTTGGATTATCATACACTAAAGCATAGATTCTGCTCAGTGTTGGAAGCTATAGATTTCCCTCATATTAGAATGCAGGTGCTGCTCCTGAGGCTGCAAAGAAAAAATCCACCCTCTGGGGCTTAGAATGTGGGGCTCCCACAACTGAATCGGGCAAGGCGTTAAATTAGCTGCGGGGTAAACTCTGTACCCAGTTGAATCCCCCCCCAGTTGAATGAGATTATGTGTATCATACTTACCGACTTTTAAAGTTGCCTCTCCCGGAGAAGCCCACGGGGCGGGGACAAGACTGAGGTCACAAAATGACGCGATTCATGTAATTTTAGTCCCTCCCACTCCCCACTGCTTCTAGAATTTGTTTCAGCGGCTTTGGGGGTGGGTGGGAGCTTTGAGGAGCATGCAAGAGACTTACCCACCTTCCCTTGGGGCCTGGAGGGCGACACGACTTCCGGGAGCGTAGGCAAGTAGGACGTGTATATAATTGGGGTGGATCACAGTAATTAGGTCGACCACAATTTGTTGACACAAGAAAAAGGTAGACATGGTTTAGGTCCACATTGGCAAAGTGTCGACACGGGCAAGATGTCAAAATGAAAATCATTAATTTTGAGCGGGCTTACTAGTTAGTAATAACTACATACCGTAGATATCCCTTATATATTTGGCTACATCTGTCACTCAAAGTGTGAGACTAACGCTGGGTGGAGCCTCTGACTCACATGACAGAGAACCAGCCCAGTGAGCCCACAGTGCCAGACACCCTCTGCCTCCCCATGTTGCCCAGGAACCTACTCCACAGCCACCAGGTGAACCCCCCCATCCCGCGTTTCGCAACCCCCTCCCGCGATTCGCGGCAAAACACCCCCGTGACCCCCCCTCCCGCGATTCGCGGCAAAACACCCCCCCCCTTCTGCGATTCACGGCAAAAGACCCCCCCCTCCCGAGATTCATGGCAAAACACACCCCCCTCCCGCCATTAGCGGCACCACCCGCGACCCCCCTCCCCTCCCGCCATTCACGGCACCCCCCTCCCCTGTGACCCCACCCTCCCGCGATTAGCGGCACCCCCTCCCACGATTCGCGGCAACCTCCGCGACCCCACCCTCCCGCAATTCCCGGCAAACCACCCGACCCCCCCTCCCGCGATTCGCGGCACCCCCCCGCGACACCCCCCTCCCGCGATTCGCGGCACGCACCCCCCCCGCTCCTGTGACCCCATCCTCCCGCGATTCGCAGCAACTCCCGCGAACCCACCCTCCCGCAATTCGCGGCAAACCACCCGACCCCCCTCCCGCGATTCGCGGCCACACCCCCCTCCCGCGATTCGCGGTGACCCCTCCCGCGATTCGCGGCACTCACCCGCGACTCGCGGACACCCCCCCCGCGCGATTCACGGCAACCCCAGGATTAAATGGCAAATGCAAAACACTGACATGGCTATGGTCGACAATGAAGAAGGTTGACATGAGTTTTAAGATTTATTTTTCGATTTTTGAATGTTTTCATATTCATTCTCATGTGTCGACATGGACACCAATGAAGTGCCACACTTATGTCAACATTTACATGTGTTGACCTTTCTGTGTTGATTTTTTTCTTTGTCTATTTACTTATGTTAGGTTGTATACAATGTTTATGACGAGCTTCGCACTTGTTCTGGGACACTCTCTGTATTTGCAGACAGCACAGATAACGGTTCTGTCTTGTATTATATCACTGTATAACCGACCCTAAGCAGAAGTGCCTGTTTTCCAGCAGAGATGCTCAGGTATTCTGCATATAAAGCCACCACTCTGCACCCATTGATGTAAGCAGCGGGTCAAACATTTTTACAATCCAGCCGTGCATTCCTCTTACAGAAAATCTGAGACATTATCTGGCAGCGCATTTACTTCTGGAACATGGTAATGCTTTCGTTTCCAGCAGCTGAGCCTCATTTTATTTGTCATCTAAGTACTGTTCCATCCATGGAGTACTGCAGAGAATCCTCCTCGCCCAGTACAGCAGGCCTGGGCACCACGCCTGCATTGTGTTAATGGATCATGTTGTTACAGTTGAAATAGAAAACAAAAAGGCAAGGAACATAAAAATACAGTTTCCATGATCTCTAAAGTGCAGTAACAAAAAGGGGATCAATTTAAAGTGTACAGTACTCAGAAGAGGCAGCTGCTCTGGGTGTATGTGGAAAATCATTGATTTTACACCAGTGGGTTCAACAGCTGCCTATAGTGTTGGCACCTGCAATAGCCTAGCGCTAGAGGCAAGCTGTCTATCAAGAACAGGCATCTGAAGTCATGGAGGTTACGTACAATCACATTACCCATCCCAAAAATACCATGTCACCGAAAAAGTCCTTCGGACTCAGAATAGAATGGACAGACACATAAATGTGTAAATTGGCATCTGAGAACGGGCTGTATGCAAAAACTTCCTGTTTGCGGGGACTAAGTAAAAAACAGTACTGTAACGACAGACCGGACAGGCCCCATTCTGGACCCGGGGGGGGGGGGGGGGGGGGTTTGGGGGGATAGATAAAGTACAGATGGAACCTTCTTTAGCTAGCTTTATCTGGATAGCCATGGACTCACCAAGGCCTATTGTTCTCAGTTGCAGTACATAGAACAATACAGTAGGGGATTAGCATAGGATAAAGTCCGACAGCTCTGGCTCACTTGATCCTATTAGAGGGCTAGATGAGGATAGCTCTATCTGTACCAGTCAACCAACTCATAACAGTCATTTTTTAAACACAGCCTGTAACATTCCACTTAACCAACTCATAACAGTCATTTTTTAAACACAGCCTGTAACATTCCACTTAACTGATTGGCTGGTACTATATCTCCTCCCACCCTCTCTTAGTACAGTCTTCTCTCTATATTTAACAAGCCATTTTTTTTTTTTCATTTTTATCTTAACAAAATACCGACCGCTGGCGAGATCATCTTCGCACGCTCACAGTGACAAAACATTTACAACCCTTTTAATTTTTCCTGTCTTTATGATTGAATTCGCTGATGGCCGAAATATGAAAAGCAATATCCCAACGTTCCTATCGTCCAGCTGTTCCCATTGATATATATTGCATATACACATTCCATTCTCTCTCCAGCAAGCGCCTCGTCTTCATTTCTATTCTGCAAGGCACCCCAAGGAGTACAGGTTTTATCACAGTGACTTGAATAAGTAAATCTCAAACAAAAAGAGGGTTCTAACATCCTTTGTAATGCCACGGAGCCATTTTTCCAGCGTTCTTCCCCGGTTTTGTTCAGTTCAACCTGTAATTGCTGTCGAACAGAAAAAGACTCACAGGTTGGCTCGGCGGGTTACCCAATTTAAAGTCAAGATTTCGTTGCAGGGGTATTCATGTTTTTTAAACAATACTCTAGTAGGAACAACGCAGCGATTACGCGTCTTTGTTCTTAATACGTCTTTGCATAAATACAGATACTGTTATTATACGGATAACACGTTTTTATGGAGAGAGAAAAGCCATCCCGCGGTTTGCGGAGATACACTCATCTCATGTAGACATGAAAGGTTCGTTTCCCACTGAATACAACAATGGACGGAATATCACATAAAGGTCTGGTTCTCGTGCATCCGGCAAAACTACGCTCTGCGGGTATGGCTTTTGTAGTATACATCGCAGTGTGTTATACAAAGGTAATATTACAAAGCATTCCGTAGAACATACAGTAGGCATCTCATTACTGAATACGGATAATTTCATTAGTTGGCCACACTTTTATTTTTGAAGTCTTCAAATCACCATGAAACATAACTAGTCACATCTTAACATGACCCAAAGCGGTGACATACTGTACCCTTACTGACCGTGGGGGTGCAAATTCAAAGTCTATGCATACGGTAAACAATATCATGTCTTAAAACGAGCATCTACTGTATGATTAAAAAATCCATCTGTCCAGGCAGAGACTATGGGGGAGATGTATCAACCTTCGAGAGAGAAAAAGTGGAGGAGATGCTCATAAACAATAAGCTTCAGTTTATGGACCACGCTAGATAAAGGACAGAACCTGATTGGTTCCGCTTAGTGTTTTCAGATATAGCTGCATATAGGAAGAGATCATTGTTATCAACCATGGGGTAGAGATAACCATCTATGGTTGCCACCCATGGTCGAAGGTTTTGCCATCAGTGGAGAGGTTCGTTGGTTCAATGGTTTTGTTTAACCAATGCCTCCTGTCCTGATTGGCCTGTGTCCATGGTATCCCACAAGCAGCGATGACCAATGATGGTGCAAGCATCTATGGCTTCTTGCCATCAATGTAAGGCACCAATGGTGACCCAATCATTAGCCATTCCTACCATGAGATGTTCGACCTAAAAAATTACAGAAGTATTATTTATATCACAACGAGGACATAGTTATTTGCAAGATATATGGAAACCATTCCCCTGTTCATCCTTTGGTGATCTCCGCTGCCTCCTTGGCAGCAGTCTCTGTAGTCAAACAAGGGGAACAAGTGTCTATTCACAGCAGCCAACACATGGCTAAAGTTACACACAGTTAATCCAAGATGGTGCATATCCACAAGAGTTCCAGCGCACCAAGAAAGCAAAACCTTTCCTAGACCTGGGGTTGGTGGTGGGGGTGCAGTTATAGATGTCAGCAGCTGACTGGCGTCACTTACTATGACTTCTTCATGTCTCCATTTAATTCGTTACTACCACTAGACCATGCCCCCGGTAGCTGCATAGAAATGCCAGTGGCTAATAGCTGCTCTATTACTGGTGAACGATAACACTAAATATAATTTGGGGCTCCCTACTCCACCCCAAACCAAGTTCACAGAGAAAAACTGGGTGACCTGAAGAGTGTAACAGTGGCCACAATGGGCTCCTTAGCCCTCAGGGGGCCCAGTGCACTGCACTTGCTGCACCAATGGTAGTTCCGCCATTGATAACGCTACTGCATTACTATTACAACACATCTCCCTTTGCACCACTGGGGGGCGCTGCAAAAGTCCTGGGTACAAATTTCCCATGAATAACTGTCACAACTGACAGAATGCCAAACACCAGTAACTGCTGCCAATGGAGGATTTTATGATGAATTTAAATATATGATATGATCAATATATAGCTATCATTTCTGGTCAGTCTAAAGAAACCTTAGTAAAAATAAAAACTATAGAGTATTTTAAAATAAATATATTAATGATTACAAACTTTTGAATTCTATCATATATTACATACATAACATATTTAATCAGACACCTCACCCAAATCTAACTCACTCCGCACATAACCAGATTATGCCGATGCCATCATATACTTTACATTGTACATACCTTCCCTGATGGCAGTAAACGGCGTTCCCTCCTCTTCTTGTAATCTGATCACCTTCAGTGCCACCAGCTTCCCATTTACTCTGGAAGAGATCAGGAGTAAGTATTAGTACCCTATGCACGGCTCACAAGATATAGAAATGGCCGGTGGAACACCTAGCGCCAATGTTCTGGGATACTACCAATAACAGCTAGCGCTATGTACTGTATGGACCCACTGGTATTGATGCTATGACATCATTCTTTGGTTCATTTAGAACGGAACACAATTTATAGAAAAATGAAACTGCAATGCTGTGATGTCAAACATGTTCTCATCATTAGTTACGCAATTTGCATTAAATAACAGAATCAAATACACTATAGCGCAGAGATTCTGAAACGCAGCCCTCACAGCTCCCGGTCCTGGTTTTAAAGATATCCATGGTTCAGCACAGATGGCTAAAGGAAATTGACTAAGGTACTAATTAAGTCACCTGTGGCCAAGCAGGGAAATACTTAAAACCTGAACTGCTATGGTGCCTTGAGGACCACTTTAGGGAACCTCTGCTACTGCATAGCTTATAACACATTCTCACTGCCAGCGTGAACAACACGGCTTTTACACAGCATTTAAATGCCATGGACTGCAGTGCACGACCACCGTACTCACTGCTAGGTAAATTACCAGGTGATGCAGTTCTACCCGGTAATTTGCCTTTCAACATGGGTCCTTCTGCAGTGTGAACGGATCAACCCGGGAATTTTGACCCGGGTTGTCCCAAATCAGTTTATCTCTGTAGTTTTTTACGATTAGTCATTTCCAGTGTCTGACAGGTAACCCCGCTGTATAAACAAGGGCTTTGGTCATCATACAGAATGAGGAGCGTTTATTTGGTCACAGTCTACACGAAATGAAGAAGGCTCCATGGACTTGGGTGAGCAATATTCTGGCTAATCATAAAGGATTGAGGTTTTTTTTATTTCTAATAAATGTTTTGTTTGTCACAAAAAGGTACACAGCAACAAACACAAGCACAGGAGAGGATTCAAAGAACAATATACCAAAATAAAACAGTCACAAGGAGAAAAACAGTTGGACTGAACATAACCATATATATTATATAAAACAAAGGCTGCACATAGGCCCTTATTCTGGTTGAATCGGACAGATGCGTATTTTCGGACGGCCATCGAGTGTTCTTAGCCCCGCCTACCATACGGATCACTCACACAGTCCGAATGCGGTAAGACGCAGAGCAAACGGACCACGAGCGGATGTTTCATGTGAACACCTCCCCTATCTGTGGGAACCTCCCCCATCCTCCGATGGTCGCCGACCATCGAATGATGGACCGAGTGGTCTGGCAGCACCGAGTGCTCCAGACCACTCAGACATTTTTCCGAATGAAAGCAGGGATATGGGCGGGCAGCTGACATCCGGCTATGTCAGTTGTCTGCCCCCCACACGTGCGTCACGGCCGCATTACCATATGTACGCCCAGCGTTTTCATGGCCCCTCTCCAACCCCTGATCGGATGGTTCCATGTGATCATTTTCTGTACAGAACTCACGCCGTGTTCGTACGTGTGAGGCGTTCGCACATGCGCAGATACGCCTCCGCACATGCGCAAACACCAACCATCGCCCATCCGTCCGCCTTCGGAGCCATCCAGAATAAGGCCCATAGAGTCATAACCACAGAATGTAAATGAGACAATACAAATAATATAAAACAATGAAAATCAATGAGGTACAGAGGGATCAACGCGGCACAGAATAGAGGAAGGAAAATACAACGTATCAAGTACCAGAGACAATTGGGGGATTACCATATATACACGTCTTGTACCACATCATATGTGGTGCTGCAGGGGGTCTGGATGAGATGTACTAAGCCCTGAAAAGTGATACAATGGAGAGTGATGAACCACCAACCAATCAGCTGCTACTTGTCATTTTTCAAACACAGCCTGTGACACGGCAGGTAGGAGCTGATTGGCTGGTGGTTTATCACTCTCCATTTTATCACTTTTCAAGTATATTACATCTGGCCCTCTGAGAGAACATGTAGAATGCTCACACACCTTGCTACCATGGGACTGGTGAAAAATGGGTGTGGATCATTACATCTGCCACTGAAGTTCGACAAGGTCATTTGGGCGACACAAGCATTAGGTCTGCATTGGGCAGGTCGACAGTCAAAAACTTGACATGGGTATTTCGTTCCAAATGTCGACACAGTCGACATGGACACCATATCGCTGCACCACTTCCCTTACATGGCTCAATGCACTTGGCGCGCTGTTATACCGAGAAAATTGTAGTACTACAAGTGCCAGCATTCCCAACCATTATTTATTTTTCTATTATACATACATTAGCCCACACCCACCACTAAAGGGTAAGGGTATCAAAGCCTGAGGTACCAGAGAAAAGGAGTGTATTATGTAACGTAGGCTGCTCTGGTTTACAACAGTATAATCCAATATGTGCACACATTAAAGCAGGGCCGTAACTAGGGGGGGCTAGGGGGTCACGCGCACCGGGCGCTGGAGGGTGGGGGCGCTAGTGTGGTGTCCCGGCAGCGTGGTCCCTGGGATGAGCAGCGGGGTCCCGGGGACTGGTGGGTTAACTCCGGCTCCTAGCGCTGCCGGACGGTGGGCGGGAAGCAGGTTTTGAAAAGACTTGCCGGACGCTGATTGGCTGAATTCAGCCAATCAGCGTCCGGCAAGTCTTTTCAAAATCTGCCTCCCGCCCACCGCCCGGCAGCGCTAGGAGCCGGAGTTAACCTTCTCCAGTCCCCGCACCCCCGCTGCCTGTCCCCAAGGCAGTGATTTGGTTTTTTGGGGGGTTTTTTTTTGGGGGGGGGGGTGACCAAATGACTGCCGACCCAGGCGCCGAAACACCTAGTTTCGGCCCTGATTAAAGGACTAAATTAAAGTTGCCCAAATGAGTCCCCTCTTCTTGTAGTGGAGAGGAAGAATGAAGTCTGAAAGTGATGTTCTCGGAGGTCTTATGAAATATTCAGGATGGAGATTTTCAGACTCACAGTCCAATTATGATTCATTTATCAGCCACAGAAACCACCGCACGGTATCCTTACATAACTTCTCCAACAGATAATCTGCTATAATAAACAAAGACCAGCGACAGCATATACTGCAGCTTCAGCATTTATATCTATCGCGGTTCTGTGTGTCATATAGGCGAGACGCAGCGATCCGGATTCAGAGCTACCAATTGGTTCACAGCCGCTGTGCAGAAACATGCAAATGTCACAGCGGCCGTAGGTTGTACTGAGCCGTCATAATCTGTGTCTCAGATCAGCAGCTTGTGTAAAAAGGAGCAGCCAACGGACGCACATCAGTCAAATGATGGCTTCAGAGCAATCCTATAGCTGCGCAGCCGGACTGCAGGAAGCAAGACGCTGGAGACACTGCATACGGGAACGCAGTCCCAAGCATAAACGTCTGAATCAGGCATGTATGAAGCAGTGATAAGGGAGGAGAAGTGAACCAGTGGAAAAGTTGCCTTTGGCAACCAATACTGGGGTTGCCGGGTGAGACGTATGAATGATTGTGAAAGAATCGTGATCATTTCCCCCTATTATTGAGGTCTTCCTTGGCATTGTAGTGCACCGGAATGTCAGTGACCAGTGACTAAACTGGTTTCTGGGCAAAGTCTTCACTTGCGCGGTTCTCCCAGGGCGCTGCACACTACGTTATGGTGCAACTTCTGGGCACGAACAGAAATCCTTATATCAGAGACGTGCAGCTGAGGAACATACTGCAGAGACAATATCAGGTGTAACACGCACAGATGGCTGTGTGGTCTGAGCACCGCACACAACAAGACGCTTTCACAGTGCAGAGCACTGGGTATACGCCTTACGCTACGAGGAACATCAATTACAGCGTTTAAAAGGTTCCAAATCAAAGACCCCAGGCACTTGAACATCACCCCTAGATGGTCTATACTACCCTCCAATACACATGATCCAATTGTTTTAATTAATCAGGGGATGTCTTAGATTTATTAATTAGTCTCTTTAGTGCTGGATGGGCCTAATGAAGCCATCAATTGCTTTTAATACTTCAGTATGTTGTGTATATTATTCCGTTTATCCCTCTACACATCATTATACAGGAGACAGCGCATGTTAGTAAATATCTCATTAACAAGATTTGTCTACACTATACAAGGATTTACAAGGATGGTAATATAATTCTACCTTTATTCAGCTGGTTATGACCTTTCTATTATACCACTAAGTGTATGAAGAGACTGAGTCCCACAACTAGTCATCTTTTAATTAATTAATTTTTATTAAAATTGTATTTAATTGTATTTTTATAATTTATGGTTTAAACAGTAAAACCTATATATTACTATACCGTCTCAAGTGTGTTTTTCAGCCAGCGCCGGTACAAACCACATTTTTTTTTTTTTTTTTACCCCTGGGAAGGCACCTGAGTGAGTATTCTACTTTATTGGGGAGTGTATACATGTAGCTCCCATTGTAATGCACTCAGGGACTCGCCAGTCATACTGCCCATGTGCATGTAATGAAGGTTATACAACTGGCATGTAGGGTCTAATGTGCGTGGAGTGTGAAGGAGACTTTGGACCTTATTCTAGTTGACTCGCAAAGCTGCAAATTTCGTTGCGAGACCTCTAAACGCCGCAAGCACAAAAGCCCCCCCCCTCGCACGCCGAATATTTAGCATAAACATCCATTTGCAGCCTTGCGTGCTGGGACAAAATCATTCGATGATTGCCGACCATCGAATGATTTTGCAGGTGCTCGCAGATGTAAGACACCCCTCTGGTGCGGGATGCGGGTGGGCAGCTAACATCCACTGACGTCAGCTGCCCCCCCCCAATTCACAGGCGCATTTACATGGGAATGTCCAGCTTTTTCACGGGGACACCCAGGAAACGTTGGCGTTCCCATGCGCACAGCCACTCGTCGCTGCCCCACCCCCCCACATCCGCATTGCTAGGTTGCCGAGCCCCTGTACATGTGCATAACTGTAGATGCGCAGTCCCTCACCATCGCTCCCCTGCATGAGCATGTCATCCATTCCACTCCTCCCTGCCTCCGCTGCTGTCTGCACAGTAAACAGCAGCGGAGGCTGTGTGCAACCCTCTGCCCAACCTCCATACTACCCACAGTACTAACTTGGGTTGGCTTCCCTATTACTGTAATAGGAATTGGAATTACTGTCGGATGACACGGCATACCCGTTTACACTGAACCATACCCTCCACGTGTTCCTCCCTGGTCAGAACCAAGCTAGGATTCGCAGGGAAATGGACCTGTGAGGGTTTTTTTTCCAGCTACCCCTTTTATACGAACGCTGACCCGGGTCAACGAGGCAAAAACACGTTTTTTTTTTACCTCAGTGTAAAAGGGGTATAACTCAGAAGCAATACAAAGTGATTGCTTTTTTCAGTAAAAAAAAAAATATATATTATTTGTCTATAAAAACATACATTTTGTTTCTTGTTTTGGATTGATATTAGTTTTACTGTTGACATAAAACTTGAATAAATAGCAAGATCTCTGGGGGAGATTCTCTAAGAATCTCCGCCCCCCTTCGCCGCCCATCGCATTTATAATTATCGCATATGTTCTAACATATGCGATAATGATAGCAAAGGACAGCTCTTGCGTTAAGAGCAGTCCTTTGCGGTGAGAGTCGCCGGGTCCCAGCAGGTCCCGGCGGCTCCCCCCTCCCTCCCACACCCGGCGCTGCTGCTGCTGCTGCGCCGGGCTCTCCTCCTCCCTGCACCCGGAAGAGGATCAGTGCAGGTAAGAGGTCACAGGTCCGGGCAGCACTGCGCTGTGCTGCCCGGACACAGGTAAGGGAGGAGGGGGCGATGCGGGGCGGCGGGGGTCGTTGCGGGGCGGCGGTGGGATGCGGTAGAAGCCCATTGGCTTCTATGGGGCATCGCCAGATTTTTCATTAATTTCGTTAACCCGGCGGGGGATGCTTACAGCATCCCAAAATGCGGTAAAAACCCCGATAACGGGGTTTTTACCGCATTTCTTGCATAGAGAATCTCCCCCATTATCTGCAAACACACATCACATGTCCGTCCCTGTCGCTGGAGCAGCTTGCATTAGTGGGAACAGTGAAATACATACAGAAAATAAAATGTAATAAAACATATGAATCAATAACTACAAACAGACAAAGATGCAAACAAAGGTCTCATCCTAGTGCAATATGCTCTGTCGTCGAGGCATTACTGGTCCGTGTTTAACACTTTAAGTGCCGAGAGAGTTTGTCAAAATAGGTGTGAAAATTGCCAAACATTCATCATAATGACCTGTAACAATTACATTATATAGGAAATATCATCTATTTCACACAACACATTTTATTTGAATCTATATAACAAGTGTGAGCCACTCTGGAAATTGAATGGATATTTTGAACATCTCAGAGATGTTGGCACGCAAAGGGTTAATCAGACTACCGAAAAACCTTTGGGTTAAGAAAACTAAAATGACTCACTTGCTTTTGCCTTTATAAACCGTTGCATAGGATCCTTCGCCTAATTTTTCCAGTTTTTCATACGAATCGGCTTTCCCAAATTTCGGACTTGTCGGCTAGAAGGAGGAAAACAGGAACGTGAATTATGTTTGAAAGCAAAGTTTGCAATGTGATTGGAGTAGAGTTTGCGTTGTCTTGTTACTATATAATACAAATGAGAAACGTAAAAAGATGATTAAGCTTCGCATGCATTATACATGAATCGCAATTCCATTGTGGATGTAGGGCAGATCCACACTGTCCAATTCAGTACTGTCCAATTCTGGCAACTATGGCAGGACGGGGGTCTCTCGGGCTCCTTCACATTGGCCTATTTATATCAATGTAACGCGGGCAGCTTGACATGACAGAAGGCACGTTTAGGCCATACTGTATATTGGTTACTATATTTACATTTTATACAGTGTCCTACATCTAACACTGTCCTGTGTGATGTAGGACTTAGCCAACAAGCTTCATACACTGTTATACTGCCAGTGTGAGAGCAGTGTCCTCATATACTGTACCTTATATCAGTCCCTACAGACCAGTGATGGGCCTCCTGTTATATAATAGGGGCCGCCACTTACCCAGCAATAAGTTAGAACAATACATTAAACCAACAAGATCCTGATGGCCACAATACCGGCCCCGGAAACCCGATTGTCAAAATACAGACTGATACCAACTTTGAGAATTAGGGTTAGGCACTGGAGGGGGGGGGGGGGTGCTAGAGTATGGGTGCAGAAGGGGACAGTAAGGGTTAGGATGCTTAACGGGACAGTTAGGGTGAGGGAGGTGTGGGCTAGGATTAGAATACTCCCCAAAATGTGCTGGGATTTTGGCATTCAGGATTCCACTGCCGGTATTATGCCGTCGGGATTGTCCCAGTTGTGATATCATACCCGACCTGTAATAATACATCCGTAGGCTTTGTAAGTCAGAATAAATAGGCATTACTAGACATAAGTAAGAAACACGCTATGTAGTTAAGTCGCTGAGGGACATAGGCCCTTATTCTGGTTGGTGCGGTAATGTCCGCGTGCGTTCATGCCGCCGATGTTTTGTGTCTGCGCATGTGTGAACGGAACGCACGTCCAAATTCCGCATGAAATGTGTACACTACGAACAGGGGGTGGAGAGGGGTGTGAAGGGCTGTTTGGCCTCATTAACATATGCATACGCCCCGCGTTTCATGGGCGTTCCCATGAAAACGCTGGGCGTACGTATGGTAATGCGGCCGTGACGCACGTGTAGGGGGCGGACATATGACATTGCCGGATGTCAGCTGCCCGCCCAGATCCCTGCTTTTGCACGGAGAAATGCCTGAGGTTGCGGGAGCTGGCGGACCACTCGGTCCCTGCATCGATGGTCTGCGAGCATCGAATGATGGGGGAGGTTCCAAGAGATGGAGGTGGTGTATCCGTGGGAAATCCACTCGTGCTCCGTACGGTCAGCGGCTTACCGCATTCGGACGGAGTGAGCGATCCGTACGAAAGGCGGGGTTTAGGACGCACGGTCCTGCCCGCATATTCGGCTCCGTCCGCACCGACCAGAATAAGGCCCATAATACCAATTGACAGAATCCCTACAACCAAATGCCGATGGACGATATACCGACATATACACGAAACCAAAAATCGAAATACAGACAACATCAAAATACTGAAAAGTAAACGCCGACAGGAAAAAAAACACCAACACAAATACAATGCCGACAGCCAAAATAGTGACACAAATAATACAGAATACAGTTTATAACATGTTCGGCATTATGATCATATCAATATATATTGGCTGTAAGCTGCCCCCACCCAATTCAATGGCATAGAATATAGGTGGCCACTAGACGGCGTCCGATGGAACAATGAAAGTGTTGCTCCCTTTAGGCGCATACAGCTGCATTGTTGACATTACAGTTATGTTTTTCCGTCATATTGACAGTTGGGAAATATAAAAATTTTTATTTATTATTAACAGTTTCTTATATAGCGCACACATATTCCACAGCCTTTTAAAGAGAATATTTGAACATTCACATCAGTCCCTGCCCCAGTGGAGCTTACAACTATATTCCCTACCACATGTACATGCACACACAGTCATACTAGGGTAATTTGTTGGGAGCCAATTAGCCTACCAGTATATTTTTGGATTGTGGGAGGAAACCGGAGTACCCGGAGGAAACCCACGCAAGCACAGGGAGAATATACAAACTCTGCACAGTTAGGGCCATGGTGGGGATGGAACCCGTGACCTCAGCGCTGTGAGGCAGTAATGCTAACCATTACACCGTCCGTACTGCCCAAAGAAATAGTATTTTTTATAATTTTGTGCTTGAAAATAAATTGTGTGCAATCACCAGTAAATGACAGCGTCGCCCATCTAATGCTGACAGTAAAAAGCTTCGGATTTTGGAGCATTTAAATATGAGATGCGTAGCCTGTACTAACAAAAGGTAGAGACGTGAAAATGTGATTGTGACAGTACCCCCTGGGCCCCCCTGTGGTTGGTATGTATTTAAAATTGTGTATATATATATATATATATATACACATATACATATATATTTTATAGCTAAAGGTTTTGTGCATGGGAGTGGGGGTAGTGCTGCAGCTTCACCTATCTGCCAGTGTGACAATGATTAATGGTGCTGAGCATCGGGAGCCAAGGCACACTGACTGCACTAGTGTGCAATGCATAACTGGGAGTTGACTAAGTCCCATGAAACTTTGCACAAGAGGTCTGAGGATGAGAGTTTGTGGCCAGTAATGACGTGGGAGGGGCCCCCCTGTCTAAAGTGCTTCGGGCCCCCCGAAGGCTTAATCCGGCCCTGCCTGTAGGCTACTCTCTGACAAACTATCTGCTCTAACCCGGCACATCAGGACAGGATGGATTTTATTTCATAACCAGCCAATCAGCTCCTGCCTGATATTTTTCAAACACAGTCTGTGACAAGGCAGGTATGAGCTGATTGGCTGTTGATCACTCCATTTTATCACTTTTGAAGCTGAGTGCATCTGGCCCATAGGCAGATATTTTTTTGTTAAGGTAAAAACAAAAAACATTATACTTAAGAATGGCCCAAATCAGAAAATATGCGGTCAACAGTGTCTATGTTGACGGTCAACAGGTTGACCCATGAAAAAGAATGACATGGTCAAAACCTCGACAAGCAAAAGTCAACATGTAAAAAAGTCGAGTCTTTCATGATTTTTGTAAACGGACTTTACCATCCCAGTGGGCATAGAGGGAGAATATAATAGTGTGACAAGCACAGCAAAGCTGTTGCATTGGCGGCGGCGCCTTCTGAATGTGTACGTATATGTAAAGGAGCCTCAGAGCACCCTTACATATGCGTGCACGTTCCACATCATTCGATGGTAGCCAACCAAATGATGTGGGTGTTCCCCTGCGCGCAGCGAATGGATGTTTATGTACAACATCCATTTGCCGCCAGTGCGAAGGAACGCGCCTTGCGAATGGAGGGTCGGCGTACCACCACTTGCAAGGCGGGGTTAGGTTGACTCGCAAGGATGCAAATTCGCATCTGAGCGAATCATCAGAATATCCCCCACAGTTTGTGCTTAACCTGTTTTAAATAGACTGAAATTAGCGGAACCTACATCCTATCAGAGTGTCCACAGCAGCGCAGATTATTTAAGTAAAAATGCTAAATATAATAGGAGGATGTTACCTGATTAATCATAATTATATTAGGACAAGACAAAACTTGGTACAGAGTCCGAGCTGAGCACATGCGCTGTAATTACCCCCACATGTGCAATGTGCAAATGCTCTGCATCTAGCTGGACATCTATGAGGTGTGGCGCCGCCCTGCTGCGTTTCCAAGGTTACACCGGCACTGGGTGCAGTCCATGGAAAAAGCTGCCCTTATACATCTGACCTCACCATCTGAACGGGATACGGTCATTGGGTTACCAGCATGATGGTCGACATTCATTCAGTCGACATGCAGGAAGGTCGACATGAGTCTAGGTTAACAAGGGTTAGGTCACTTTTTTTTGTTGAGCCGACAGGCAGTATTTCATGCCATACCATCCACTAGGGCATTGCGGGAGAATAAAATAGTGTGCCCGAAGTGTGGCGAGGGGACGTGGCGGTACTTTCAATGTCCATATCGACTGTGTCGACATTCGGGACAAAAAAAATGTGAAACCCCCATGTCGACCTTTTGATTGTCGACCAACATTGTGGTGACCTAATGGGGCAGATGCATTAAGCCACGGGTGTCAAACACAAGGCCAGCGGGCCAAATCCGGCCCGACAGACCTCGTCATGTGGCCCGCGCAGCCGCCGCCAGCCTTCACCTTTTATTCTCTTTTTTGAGAGGTTTTTTTTGCACTGCCGGCGGCCATGTTCCTGTGGTCTTTTAAGATGTCTGCGGCCACAGGTACATGGCCGCCGGCCTCCACGGCTACGTGGAGGAGGGCCCGGCAGCATGTTCCCTCTTATCGAGGCAGTGGCAGATGCTGGGTGGGGATGTCATGACGATGACGCCTCCCACCGACGCGTCTGCAGAGAGGAAGGAAGGCAGGCTGAGTCGGGGAGGGGCCGCAGCAGGACAGGCCGCGGCGCAGAGAGTGCAATTGAAATTACTGGAGCCACAGCAGCAGCAGTAAAGGAGCCTGAGGGATAAAATATAGTAAGTTACATAAAAAAACAATATATCTGGTGGTGGTGTCATGGCATTACTTTTATATTATACAGGGGGAGCAGCCTGTGGTGTCATTATTATTGTACAGGGGGAGCAGCCTGTGGTGTCATGGCATTATGCCATGACACCACAGGCTGCTCCCCCTGTATAATAATAATGCCATGACACCACAGGCTGCTCCCCCTGTATAATATAAAAGTAATGCCATGACACCACAGGCTGCTCCCTCTGTATAATAATAATGCAATGACACCACAGGCTGCTCCCCTGTATAATAATTTGTGTCATGGCATTACTATTGTTATATTATACAGGGGGAGCAGCCTGTGCTGTCATTGCATTATTATTATACAGTGGGAGCAGCCTGTGGTGTCATTGCATTATTATTATTATACAGCAGGAGCAGCCTGTGGTGTCATTGCATTATTATTATACAGCAGGAGCAGCCTGTGGTGTCATTGCATTATTATTATACAGCGGCCCTTTGAGGGTGACCAAACTGCTGATGCGGCCCCCGATGAATTTGAGTTTGACACCCCTGCATTAAGCCTTAACAAGAGATAAATTCAAGGGTGATAAGGAGAGATAAACGTCCAGCCAATCAGCTCCTTACTGCCATGTTACAGGCTGTGTTTGAAAAAAGTTAGTAAAGATCTGATTGGCTGGACGTTTATCTCTCTTTATCACACTTGTATTTATCTCTTGTTAAGGCTTAATACATCTGCCCCAATGATCCATACCCATCTGAACTGTGTCAGACACCTGACTGATGTCTATTCATGTAATATCTTCAGACACGTAACATCCAGGGCTGTGTTTGTGCTGTGTGAGTGTTGATTTAATTGGACATATCCCATGAGGAAAGCATTCAATCAGGAACACCTTCACATTTACCCTACAACACCACATAACAAATCACAGTACGTTCCCTCACTCCTGTGTAAAATAGACATTGAGACTAAAACAAACAAATAAATAAATGTAAGTGTAACAATAGTATAAATCTATAATGTACATATAATGTTTTTCTTCCTTTCTTTTTTTTAACCCCAACACTTATAACTTGGGCATAAAATGATCCCGCAGGATCCCTGTGGTGTAATTCATCCTTACAAAGTATCATAACACCACCTGCTCCTTTTTCAGGGATTTCCAGCGAGACGATAAAAAATACTCTTAATGGAAGATTAAACCCAAATTCACCTGACGCCTCGTACGCAAGCTGTAGGGATTATGTGTCTCATGCATTTTTTATTACACAAAACAGCTTGAGAATGTCAGACTTGTTATTTCTAGGGACATTTTTTATCTTTAATTTTGACTGTGTTTTTTTTTTTTACAGGTCTACAGCAGAGAATTAAACTATTAAACTAGAGAACGGTTTACATTGTGACCATGTGTTTATCATACCTCCCAACTTTGGCAGCTCAGCGAAATTTTCGGGGGGCGTGGCCTAATTTGGGGGCGTGGTCTATACGTGCGGCTCTCCCACGAGGCCACGCCCCCATTTTGCCGCTGTGGGGGCATGACCCAGAGGCTCTGTGAGCCTCTAGCCATGCCCCCAGCCCCCTGGCTGCGGGAATAGACGCTGTGCGCATGCGCACAGCGTTTATTCCCCGCTGCTTAGCAGCTGACAGGGGGGACTCCCAACAGCCCCCCCACACCGCGGGACGCTGCCGCCCGCGGGTGGGACAGCGGGACAGGCCCTGATAATCAGGACTGTCCCACTAAAATCGGGACTGTTGGGAGGTATGCAGTGCGGAGCTACAAAGGGAAGGATTGTGACGACAGAGATCTCAGTCGATTAGCTTCCCCCCAACCCCCTCCCCCCAATACACACACACACCCAACCACTCCCACATTTCTGCACAGTCACAGGGTATGGGGTGATTGGGTCGACTACTGAAGGTCGACATTCCTTAGGTCAACACCTGAAATAGGTCGACAGGGTTGGATGATCGACACAAGCATTAGGTCATCAATTGGAGGTCGACAGTCAAAAGGTCGACACGTTTTTATAATCCCAAATGTAGACCCAGTCGACATGGACACTAAGTGTACCACGTCCCCTGGCATGGCTTGCTGTGCCCCCCATGCTTCGGACACAGTGCCTCGCTGCGCTTTTTTCTTCTCCCACCATGCTGTAGTGTATAGTAGGGCATGAAACGCCACCTGTCGACACGTCGGCTCAAAAATGGGCACAATGTGAATGCGCTAGGTCACACTGCGAGCGTCTTTGGCACATTTTTCTTTTTGCAAGGAGCTGGCAACCTGATTGGCAGGCGGTGGGCGTGTGGGGGTGGATCCCCGGGGTTTCATGGGCGTGCCCACAAAGGCGCGTCCAATGAAATGCAGGAGTGTCCGATAAAATGCAGGCCTACATTGAGAGGCTGTTTTGCTTGCAGCCGCCAAGTAAGTCCTGGGCTACGCAGTGAGAAGAGGAAAAATCATTCGATAGTAAGAGAAAATTGAACGATTCTTCCTCTCAGTGGCCTCATGCCCAGCACGCAGTTCTGAATCAGGCCCTTGGTGCTGCCCCAATATTGTATAATATTTTCAGGATTTCCCATGCAAACTGCGAACTTTGAACTTGAAAACAGTAATATGCACTATTATTACCAATTCGAACAGGCAACATTTTATAATTTCACTGAATACGGCTATAAACCCCAAATAAAAAAAACTCTTAACCACGAAAGCAATTAATCTAAATGTAAGGGCCTTGGAATAATCTCATATATTTGGCTACATCTGTCACTCAAACTGTGAGTGTGTCTATAACGCTGGGTGGAGCCCACAGTGCCAGACAGCCTCTGCCTCCCCATGCTGCCCAGCAAAGACAGTGCTACTCCACAGCCACCAGGTGAGCGCCCCCCCCCCCTCCCCGCGACCCCCCCTCCAGTGATTTGCGGCAAACCACCCCCAAATCCCCCCTCCCGTGATTCGCGGCACACACACCCCCGCGACCCACCCCCCATCCCACAATTCACTGACCCCCCCCCCCACAACCCCCCTCCTGCCATTTGCAGAACCCCCCTTCCCGCGATTCACGGCACACCCCCCCCCCCGCGATCCCCCCTCTAGCGATTCGCGCCCCCCCCCGCAGACCCCCATACCCTCCCGTGATTCGCGGACCACCCCCCCCGCGCGCGATTCGCCCCACATCCGCGATTCACGACCACCCCTCCCGCAGTTCACGCCACACCTCCCCCCTGACCAGCCCTCCCGTGATTCGCGCAACCACCCGCGACCCCCCCTCCCGCGATTCGCGGACCCCCACCCCCCTCCCACTACAAGAAAGAATGGGTGGGTCTGTCAATGCGCCAGGCAGCCCACTGGTGGGTACACTCAGCAGTGGTAACCCCTATTCCACTTTAACACAGAATGCAAAAAACAATAGATGTGAGTGTTCCCTCCACAGGCGCCAGTAACAATGTAAACAGAAGAAAGAGGAGATACACCCCTTAGCAATGGATAGCGGTCCTCTTCTCCCAAAAATGGATAAAGCTAATAGTATTGAACCACAATACCGTATGTCCCTCCTGGTAGGTGGCGTATCCTCTTCTCCCAAATTAGAACACAATAGCGATGCTACTAAAATTCTCCGTGGAGGATGCCGGAGGACCAGATGGCCTTTTCCCAAGGGGTTCACTCCAGAGAATACCCAAAAATGAGGGAACAGATATAGTGCAACTCCACTTTTATTTTTCAAAACACACAATAATAAACGTTAAAAAGGAGGATAAATGATAAAACAATGGCCAATTACCACAGTTGGTGGAGAACTGGATGAAAACAGTTCTCTATCTGCACTTTTAAGAGGAGGTCAACCCGGAATCGGCCACCACAGACAGGCAGGTAGGTAACAAGTCCAAAGTCCTCTCGAAATGTCCCCTCCAATGGTAGCTGGGAACTCCTGGTCCCCTCCCACTATTCGCAGATCCCCCATCCCGCGATTCACGATCCCCCCGTGCACCCCCTCCTGCGATTCACAGATGCCCCCGTGCCCCCCCTCCCACGATTCACAGACCCCCCGCCCGTGATTCACAGCCCCCCCACTCCCGCGAATCACGCCCGGCATCCCACGATTCATGCCACACCCCCACATTCCCCCCCCAAGCCCCTCTCCCGCACTTTGCGTACCCCCGCCCCCTCCCGCGATTCGCGGCCACCTGCGCCCCCTCCCGCAATTCTGCTCCACCCCCCCAGCGCCCCCCTCCCTTGATTTACGGCACCCCCGCGCCCCTCCCGCGATTCACGCCACCCTCACACCCCCTCCCACGATTCACGGACCCCCACAACCCCCCTCCCACAATTCACTGACCCCTACAACCCCCCTCCCGCGATTCACGGACCCCCACAACCCCCCTCCCACAATTCACTGACCCCTACAACCCCCCTTCCGCAATTTGCGGACCCCCCTTCCCGCGATTCACGCCCCCCACCTCCCGCAATTCGCAGACCCCCATTCCCCCCCCTCCCGCAATTTGCAGACCCCCCTGCAGGGCCGGCGCCACCACTAGGCAGTGTTAGGCACTTGCCTAGGGCGCCGGCCACTGGGGGGAGGTAGTTGGGAGCAGGGCAGGAGGGAGAGCTGGAGGTCTGGCTTAGCGGGCAGGAGGGAGGGCTCGCTGCGCTGTGTGCAGTTCAGTCCCGGACCCCGGTGCATGTTAACTGACATTTTCCTCCACCCGCACCGCGTACAGCCGTTCAGCCGGGCAGCGTCTGAGGGTGAGCCAAGTGCTCAGCGCTGCCCGGCTGAGCGGCTGTACGCGGTGCGGGTGGATGAAGATGTCTGAACTGAACTGCGAGGCCTCCCTCCTGCCCGCTAAGCCAGACCTCCAGCTCTGCCTCCCACCCGCTGAGCTAGACCCGAGCTCCTGAAGGGTGAGTATGTACACGGTCACTGGAACAGCACGGCGGCCGTATCCCTCTACCCTCCCCCCCCAAATCAGCGTGCCGGCCGCATCACCCCCCCCCCCCCCCAAGGGGCAGCATTCCTCCCCAACCCCCCTCCCGTGGAGCGGGTGAGCGCCGGGGCACCCCCCCACCTGGGGCGCACCGGCACTACCCCCCTGACCCCCTTCTGGCAATTCCACCCCCCAGCGGACCCCCGCGACCCCGCTCCCGCATTTCACGTACCCCCGTGAGAATGGGGGATCCTGTACCGCCACAACCAGGTGCCGCCCCTAGGTGGGAAATCTAGCCCTGGCTGCCGTGCTGCAGGTTCCCCCACTGTAGGAGGAGACACTGACTCAGGGGCACCGTCCTGTACTCCTGTGCTGCCACGCTGGACCCTCACCCACTGGCAGAAGCTGCACAGTGTCCCCCACCCTCCTCTTTAGTCCCCCGTATGCCCACACACCCCTATCACTACCCAGCCTCCTGTTTTCCTGTGTCGTGACCTCCGCCAGTGGGGAGCCGCTGACTCAAAAAGACCCTACTATACTATTGCACACACACCTAAACAACACGCACATCCCCCCACATCCGCAAAAGTCACTGTACCCTTCACACTATCAATTTACATCTTACTATGTAACTGCTTTTTAATTAAACAAAACAATACACACCCCCTTCCAAATCATATGCTCTCTATTTAACACATTTCACCTATAACTCAAGTTGCAATACAGGCATCTTTCATACAATTCTAACCATCTTTCTCATATACAAACAGTCACAAATAAGCGTACTACTACAAATTAAGGGGGCACAGCCCCTTACGACGGTGTGAAGAGCGCCCGTAGGGCGCGATGAATCACCTAGTTACTGATATTTACTATGCAGAACCTACGGGCCCACATAGGTGACAGCAGTCAAATAGGTATAACTGTCTGTAAAGTTCCTACAGTGCATCCATAATATACAAGCAGATCAACAAAATATAAAAAGGGATTAAAAGGAACTTCTCCTTTACGTGACATTTCCCCGTATCCCCAGGGATATTATATAACTTGGTTCTCCCGGTGATAAAAGAAATTGTGCAGCGCCGGAGAAATGAGTCTCCTACAGAGAGTGATATCTTTATCTGTACGCCCTGAGGCATCTCACGGTTTTCTCTATTCAGTTCTACAGAGTGAAGCCTTTACTTCCGTCAGACGTTCTTGTGCCAGTTCATGCAATTTATCATGTGAATTCAGAGGTAAAGGTTTATCTTTCTCCCAGACTCTGAGCCAAACGGGGGAAGCACCTGTTTTTCCATCACCTAAGCTGGACTGAAACAGCATGTTGAGATTCTGAGGGTTATTATGATTTATTCGGTCCCCCACGCAATGGCAGATGGTTGGATTTTATTGCATGCGCTTGGTGCGAGCGGGAATGAACTGTATATCCGCCGTCCCACTCGCACCTAGAGTGGGGGCGGGGGGCACAGCCTTTCATGGGCGTTCCCATGAAACCGCTGGCCGTTTCCATGGTAATGGCACGGTGATGCGGTTGGGGGGGGGGGGCAGACAGTTGACATCAGTGGATGACCAAGGCTGCGAAAGGATGATTATACAAATTATCCGGCCTTGCGGAGGGATCACAGCGCGGGATAGGGGGGGAGGGGGGGGGCGGTCTCTGGGGGACTTGCAGGGCTGCAAAATTTGCGGCCTTGCGAGTCAACCAGAATAATGGTCCTCTATGAGAGGCTGGAAGTGGATGCCAGGAAGATCTCTGTACCTTTGTACTGTATCTACTTCATATGCTCTCTCAGCTTCTCTAGAGAATCTTAGAGCAGCATTCCAAGCATTAGAACTAGGGACATAGGGGTAGATTTATTAAGCTTGGTGAAGTGATAAAGTGTCTGATCTTTATCACCGGCCAATCAGCTCCTACCTGTCATTTTTCAAACCAAGCCTGTAACGTCACAGTTAGGAGTTGATTGGATGGTGATAAAGTACCAGCCACATTATCACTTCAGTCATGTCTGTATGGAATTGCAGCGGAGCAGCTGTGCAATTCTGTCTGATGCAAACTCTAATGCAGCAGGTAGGAAAAAACACGCCTCCTGTTAGCATTGGTGAGGATCCAAGTGGCCTTGGATCGCCATCGCGAGAGACGTTACAGCCATACACTTTCTTAGCCGCCGGAAGGAGACACGCATGCGTCCCCTTACAACGGCGCTCCACCCGGTTCCCCGCCATGTTCCCCCATCTCCCTGCTCCCCCTCTAACCCAGCCCATCTCCCTGAAACGGAGACGGGCAGGGTTCCCATCCCCCCGGGAAACTAGGACGCGCATACCAATCGGATGTAACGCCGCTCGCCAGTGGGGGTGGTCTGGCAAGCCCCAGCGCTAGATGAATGGCGCTACATCTGTACTTAGTTAGTTGTGGACAACTCTGAACACCGGAGGGGCGTGTGGTGTGCGGCGATTTCCCCATGGGAACGCCCAATGTTTCATGGGCGTTCCCAGGAGAATGCTGGGCGTTCCCATGCAAATCACCCTGTGATGCAGGGGGTGGGGGCAGCTGACATCGCCGGATGTCAGCTGCTCGCCCACTTCCTCCCGAGGGTGCATGCGTATATAGGTGACCTGAGAGTCACTTAGCTATGCGTGCACCTTCGCCATCATTTGATGGTCTGAGACCATCGAATGATGGGGGATATTCCCCCTAGCCTACGAATGGATGTTTATGTCAAACATCCATTCCCAGCCAGTGCGGTCAAACCCACAATGAGTCAGTAAGTAAGTTAGCAGCATTGTCCGGAACCCTCAGCAAACCTTATTATTAGTACATGGCAATGCCTGATCCACGTCACAGCATTCAGATATGTGATTCTGGGACACAAAATATTCCGCCAAAACATGAAAAGCTCCACCCATTGTGGTTTATATATTTCCCCTTTCACTGATAGGGCCATGTGTACTAAGCCTTGTGGAAAGTGATGAAGCACCAGCTCCTGTCATGTTACAGACAGTTTTAAAATGACAGTTGGGAGCTGGTTGTTCGTTTATGTCTCAACTTTATCGCTTTCCAAGGCTTATTTCACCTGGTCCTTAATGTCATACACAAATATTTGCCTGTATGGCTTATGCTAATGTCTGGGTGATGAAATTATACTGGTTCTATGATGTCACAGCCCCAGCCAGGGCACTGGTAACCCATGGCAACACACTACGGTTCATTCTGTTGCCTGGTCTTGACTTGTGCAGTCAGTATTCTTGGAGTTCGTGATATTTGGTGTTATATTCATTTCTTCATAGTGTGATAGGAGAGGAGGAAGGAGAAAAGAGAGAGGAAGGAGGAGTCGTCCGGAAGCAGCCATGAGCTGCTTCCCATTTAGCATGCGCTGGCCGTTCTATAGCAGCCAGGTAAGTGCATTGTTATTTCTATTTGTGCTTTGGTGTTTGAACAATTAGGGTTTTTCATGGATTTTGTAAGGGGTGGGGCTAACCTGATAGTGGGCGTAGACCGTGGATTTGACCCAATTTAGTAAGGCTAAATGTCAGGAGGTGTCTGCCCAAATCTGATTAAGCGAAGGGGTTATTCATTATTTATAGTATTGTCTGTGATTGTGGGCACTAATATTTTGCCCACATTGCACTTCAAATTGGATTGTTGATAAATAGCGTTAAATAAAGTCCATTACTTTATCT
Source organism: Crinia signifera (assembly GCF_055691185.1). Classification (NCBI taxonomy): domain Eukaryota; kingdom Metazoa; phylum Chordata; class Amphibia; order Anura; family Myobatrachidae; genus Crinia; species Crinia signifera. The sequence goes on along the minus strand of NC_139221.1, from coordinate 302,655,190 downwards.
TTTTCCCCATTTTTGTATTGTATTTGCTAATACCTATGGTCAGTTGTGTAACACATTGGGGGGAGGGGGGGGGGGGTTTGATATTCACTGGTCCTTTTTACCATGCTCATCTGGCCCCCAAGTTTAGCCATGTAGAGCAGCTTGACCCAATAAAAGAAGTGGACACATTACTTTTACATAAATGGCAACACTGGCAACCAAAAGAGACAATAATTCAATAGATCCATTGGGCACCATCCATTGGCTGCCGGCGCAAAAAACAACTGGATTCTACCCAATATGACAAGAAGGGATATTTCTGTATGGCGTAATTATCATTTATAATTTCTATTTTATTTATTTAAGGTGACGCAGAGCCAGGTCTCCCTACTGCTGGCAGAAATGGAGCAACTGACGCTGCCTACAGTGATTTTGATGGCTCCAATACCCTCAGCGAAAATAGCTGAGGAAGAACCACGGGAGAGGCAGACGCCCCCGGAACCCTGGGAGATGCAGACCCCTCCAGGAGAGGCGGACGGCCCCGGAACCCCACCTCCAGCGCCCCGGGAGAGGCAGGCACCTCCAGCGCCCCGCGAGAGGCAGGCACCTCCAGCGCCCCGCGAGAGGCAGGCACCTCCGGCGCCCCGCGAGAGGCAGGCACCTCCGGCGCCCCGCGAGAGGCAGGCACCTCCGGCGCCCCGCGAGAGGCAGGCACCTCCGGCGCCCCGCGAGAGGCAGGCACCTCCGGCGCCCCGCGAGAGGCAGGCACCTCCAGCGCCCCGCGAGAGGCAGGCACCTCCAGCGCCCCGCGAGAGGCAGGCACCTCCAGCGCCCCGCGAGAGGCAGGCACCTCCAGCGCCCCGCGAGAGGCAGGCACCTCCAGCGCCCCGCGAGAGGCAGGCACCTCCAGCGCCCCGCGAGAGGCAGGCACCTCCAGCGCCCCGCGAGAGGCAGGCACCTCCAGCGCCCCGCGAGAGGCAGGCATCTCCAGCGCCCCGCGAGAGGCAGGCACCACCACCTCCCGGGTGAGGCAAGCACCACCGCCTCCCCGTGTCAGGATGGCCCCCTCGCCATAGAGGAATTCGCCCCCAATCAACATCTTTGGAGTGGCATGCGCCCCCAATCAACATCTTTGGAGTGGCATGTGCCCCCAATCAACATCTTTGGAGTGGCATGCGCCCCCAATCAACATCTTTGGAGTGGCATGTGCCCCCAATCAACACCTTTGGAGTGGCATGCGCCCCCAGCAACACCTCTGGAGAGGAATGCGCCCCCAATCAACAACTCTGGAGTGGCATTCACCCCCAATCAACAACTCTGGAATGGCATGCTCCCCCAATCAACACCACTGGAGTGGCATGCACCCCTAACACCACCATCGGAGAGGTGCTTGCAGACACAATGTGTTTTCAACTTGTGTAATAAAAGTGTTGTATAATGATACTGTTTCTCTTTCTTTTTTTTCTTTCCCCAATTGCAGCGCCTCTATGCTGAATGAATGCTTGGGAACTGCTGTGTCATAATATGTAAAATAAAACAGAGCTGTACTGTACTTCTACTCTTATATATATCAGCTCTGTAACCCATCAATTTCCTATCTACAGACATAGAAGTGTTTCTTGGTTGGGTCCATACAACAAGACAGGGAGGGATATTAAATTGCGCCGGAATCACATCTGCACTGAGAAGAGCACAACAATAAAACAAAAAATCCCACAGATGCAGCAGGACATTCACTGGCAAAAATATAGCACTGTCTACATGTATATTAAAGCGCAATGGAATATGCTGCGCTATATAAGAAACTGTTCCTAAATAAATAATATATAAATATTAAGTATGAAAATTCAACATGGCGGCTGTCTGTCGGTCACCACAATTCTACCCAATCCTGTATAAAGATTGGGCCGAGAAGTAGGCCCAAATCAGATGTTTGAGATTCCCCTTGGGTCCTGTGCACATCGGACCTGAGCCTGTGGTCGGACTTGCTGCCCGTCTGACTTGACCCCACTACTGATGTCATGGAATTGGGTCATGTGTGATGTATCGGGAGTGTCCCTGGGCGGCTCAGATGGCTATACACTGCTGCGATACATCGCATGCCGCTCGGGAGTGTCCCTGGGAGGCTCAGATGGCTATACACTGCTGCGATACATCGCATGCCGCTCGGGAGTGTCCCTGGGTGGCTCGGATGGCTATACACTGCTGCAATACATTGCATGCAGCCCGGGAGTGTCCCTGGGCGGCTCCGATGGCTATACACTGCTGCGATTCATCGCATGCTGCTCGGGAGTGTCCCTGGGTGGCTCAGATGACTGTACACTGCTGAGATACATTGCATGTCGCTCGGGAGTGTCCCTGGGCGGCTCCGGTGGCTATACACTGCTGCGATACATTGCATGCCGCTCGGGAGTGTCCCTGGGCGGCTCCGGTGGCTATACACTGCTGCGATACATTGCATGCTGCTCGGGAGTGTCCCTGGGCTGCTCAGATAGCTATACACTGCTGCGATACATCGCATGCTGCTCGGGAGTGTCCCTGGGCGGCTCGGATGGCTATACACTGCTGCGATGCATCGCATGCCGCTCGGGAGTGTCCCTGGGCTGCTCGGATGGCTATACACTGCTGTGATACATCGCATGCTGCTCGGGAGTGTCCCTGGGCGGCTCGGATGGCTATACACTGCTGCGATGCATCGCATGCCGCTCGGGCGTGTCCCTGGGCTCGGATGGGTATACACTGCTGCAATACATCGCATGCCGCTCGGGAGTGTCCCTGGGCGGCTCCGGTGGCTATACACTGCTGCGATACATCACATGCCGCTCGGGAATGTCCCTGGGCTCTGATGGGTATACACTGCTGCCATACATCGCATGCCGCTCGGGAGTGTCCCTGGGCGACTCGGATGGCTATACACTGCTGTGATACATCGCATGCCGCTCGGGAGTGTCCCTGGGCTCGGATGGCTATACACTGCTGCGATACATCGCATGCCGCTCGGGAGTGTCCTGGGCTGCTCCGATGGCTATACACTGCTGTGATACATCACATGCCGCTCGGAAGTGTCCCTGGGCTGCTCGGATGGCTATACACTGCTGCGATACATCACTGTAGTGTATGGCCACCTTAAACCCTTCAAACAAGCCGGAAAGGACATGGAAAGGGATGCAGTTTAAATCCCGGCGGTCAACACTTTCTCCCCCCGTGGGTGTCCACGACACCCTCGGAGGGAGAACAAATTAGCGTGCCGAGCGTAGTGAGGCACCTGGGCACGCTGCGTGGCGAGCGCAGCGAGCCCGCAAGGGGGGGGGGGGGGCGATCCACGTCCCCCCCTTGTCGGGATTTTGGCGTTCGGGATTTTGAACGCCGGGATCCCGACCGCCGGCTTTTCATGCCGAATCCCTAGGAAATGCTACTCTGATTTGTTTACCACAGTGGCTCACAAGTATGGACACCCAAACAGACCGGGTCTTAAGAATATCCATGCACATCCAAACACAGGTGATTTGATACCTCAGCCAGCTAGATACCGTTGCGCACAAGCATACAGTAGATAACCTTGATACCTGGACTGGGAAAGTGTTTTGAGGACAGAGGACCAGATTCATTAAAGCAAGTAATTATGTGTCTGGAATAAACCTGCTGCTATGAAAGGGGAGCACATACATTTATATGGTTTCTCTGCAGGGTAAATACTGGCTGCTTTTGCATGTAGCCCACAGACGTTAGACGGCTTGAATTTTCACACTGCAACTCAGATTTCAGTTTGAACACATCCCACCCAGATCTAAAGCCGGACGTTTGGGAGCTTTTCACCCGGTTCCAGGTGAAAACTGTCAAGTCGCACGTTTCACCTCCGATCTGATCCTTTGTCCCATGCGCATCAGATCGGAGCTGGAGACCGCAAGGGCTTCCATCAAGATTTATCGGATCCGGGAGCCCTTGCTGGGATCGCATACGATACATCATATGCAGAAGGACTGCCGCCGGGGAGTTCAAGGGGAATCTTATGCAGCTTCTACCGACGAGAAGCTGCATAAGTGTATGGGGGGCATTAACTCTCTCTGCACATTACATCTGCCCCACCTGCAGTGCAGCATGGTTTTACCCATTTGCTTAGCTGACAGAGCTGAATCCGGCCCATAGTTTGGAAAACCCCTGTAGTAAAGGAATACGGGCTGCAAACGGATTTTATTATTAACCTGAATGAAGAGTGACCATTATTTAGGAATAGTTTCTTATATGGCGCAGACATATTCTGCAGAGTCATTCACACATTTCATGCACCCACGGAGCTTACAATCTATCTATGGGCCGGAGTAATACAGCAGCTGCACACTAGGACGATGTTAGTGCAATTGTGCAATTACCGGTAATCTGTCCCCCTGCACAGGTGCCAAATACCTTTACCATTGGCGCGCACAGGGAGGAGTCATTCGTAAAGTGATTGGCAGGAAAGGTGTTTGCAGGAAATGTCAGGGATTGGCAGCAAAAACACAAACGTGTCACTGATTTGTTGGGAGCCAGTCGCATCCCTCATCATGAACACATGGCTCCAGCGTCAGTGCACGCAACCACTCTGCAGGACCATAGAATTAGCCAGGAGGATCTGCGACCGTGCTGCGTATTTGTGCACAATTGCTGAGACTAGCAAAGCTGCCTTCGGGCACCTCCATATAAATCCTGCCGGCTGAGACCATAGGCAAACAATAGCTCTGGTATATAATAGGACTAGTAGAGCTGCCACCACATCATGCAGTGTATGGGACAAAGTACCTAGTGTACCAGCTACTTCTACCACATTTACTGTATGTGTAGATATGAGCACTCAAACATAGCAATGGACCAGAGAGCAGCTGCCAGGAGGAAGAGACAGGAGCCTTACTATGAAGTGGGAGATTGTGATCTTAGAAAGTGCAGTACTGGTTCTATTATGTTTGTGTATTTATTAATTATATGTTTAACCTTTTCCTGACCACTTCTCTTAATTAAATGTTTTAAACAGACTATTCTATAGACCATCTGTACTGTTAAACATTAATACAGTATTCCATACTGCAGCGGTAGGGAACCTCCAGCCCGCGGGCCGTATACGGCCCCCGCAGCCGGTCTGTCCGGCCCGCCCACCCGCCCGGTGGCTGCGGAGGGAGTCAAGTACAGGGGAAATCGCGCGAGAGCTACCGACCTCGAGATTTCTCCTATACTTGACTCCCTGCACAGCCGTCGGACCACACAGACCACCAGTTCTTAAACTGCGGCAGCCGCTGAAGCGTGGGACGGCTGCCGCAGGTGAATTGTGGAGGTGTTTTTTTTATATATGGCCCGCGAGGCATTTTTCACCAATACAAACGGCCCTTGTCCCCAAAAAGGTTCCCCACCCCTGCCATACTGTATCTCCCGTACTTACTCCCCCAGACTCCCGGACTTACTCCTGTGCTCTGCAGAGTGGGAGATTTTGGATTACATTTGGAAACTCCCCCTCTAAAAATCCTGCGTTTGCCATTGGGGTTCAGGAGACGGACAGGATTCCCTTCTGTATGTCCACATTATGACTGGCAGCCACAAGACTTTAAAATGATCATAAGTAATTTGAATGGGTCCTAGACCACCAATCCAGACCACCCCTGCAAGTTCCATGAGGTACCCTATGGTGGCATGGCACACAGTCCGGGAACTACTGCAATAAATCATTTACTTCCTCCTGTAAATAAAAGGTACTAATCCAAATGCAGTGCTCTACTGTAAGCTGTAGCACTGACATACCTGTAGTATGTACAGACGATTCATACATACAAGTATATCCCTTTGTACCAGTCACGGATATATGTCTCTGGACATTGTACTGCAATGTTTTTATCTGTGAGACCAGTGGCATGAAGAATGAGGATTATACTAGACATCAACCGACAGAATAGACTCATTGAAAATGATAAAAATATGGTTCTATCTTGGTTTATTACAGGTAATTATGGTCATCTCTACATGAAAATTGCACAATTAAATTGTGGGCTTTTGTTCCCAACGTTTTCCAGAGATGATGGGTATTTGGATTTTACATTGCTGGAAAATTGCTTTTAAATTGCAGAATTTCACCAGAATAGAATGGAACACACTGTATTACAATCTGCTGGATGATAGGACATGCTAGACTTTGCCCACCACCACAGGTACGCCCTGCTAGATAGAGGAAGGTTGGGCCCCATACACACTAGACGATACGCTCCACGAGCGATATAGGTAACAATATCGATATTGAGCGTACACACACTAAACCAGGGGTGTCCAAACCTGTCCTCAAGATCTACCAACAGTTCATATTTTTCAAGCAACCTGTGGATCTATAGTAGGAATGAATGCAGCAGGTTTGAAAATGTGACAGTTAGTAATGACTACAGCTGTGCACCAGCTAGGTGATCTGGGAATGTGACAGTTAGTAATGACTACAGCTGTGCACCAGCTAGGTGATCTGGGAATGTGACAGTTAGTAATGACTACAGCTGTGCACCAGCTAGGTGATCTGGGAATGTGACAGTTAGTAATGACTACAGCTGTGCACCAGCTAGGTGATCTGGGAATGTGACAGTTAGTAATGACTACAGCTGTGCACCAGCTAGGTGATCTGGGAATGTGACAGTTAGTAATGACTACAGCTGTGCACCAGCTAGGTGATTTGGAAAACGTGGACCGTTGGTAGATCTTGAGGACCGGTTTGGCCACCCCTGCACTAAACGGTATGAGCGATATATGGATATCATTACTGTTATTATCGTTAACGATATATTGTCTAGTATGTAAAGGTCTTTAGGCTATAACCTCAATAAAATGTTGATTTCAGCCCTCTGAAAATCTCAGAATAAAGGATCAGTAGGGACTGAAAGTTTTATATTAAGTGCAAGTCTATGCGAAAATTATTGTTTAAGTGTCACTGCAATGTAACAAAGCCAGGGGAAAAGAGACAGCCAAATTTCTTCTGACCGTGGTCCACCGTATTATTAGTGTGGGAAATTTACTAAGCGCCATCACGTAGAGGGACGATATCGATGTTTCTAGCCTACTTGCGTGTTAACCGGCACTTCTATTCACGCAATGCCATGGTGCGACTCTGTAGCGTCGGACGTATTTCTGTGTGACCTCTTATGCTAAAACAGCATCTTATTTGCAAAGATATGCAAATAAGAAAGCAGCAGCAGCTTCTGCTGATTAAAATGATTTGCGGCATGCCTATGTTTTGTATGTGGCTGTTCCTAAATACGAAATGCTACGCTACAGGGTTACCCCAAGAAAACTTGGCTTTGGCACATGGAGGATAGATATATGTGGACACATCTGTGGCTGTAGACAGGAAGAGGCAGCTACCACTTTACTGACAATGTCCTTGTTGGGACGAGTTCCTAATGAAGCTGCTGGTCCTGCGATTTGATTGAATAAGGGATAGTTATTTTGGGGGTACACTATTGGCCAAAAGATGGTGCTGCCAGCAGCAGGTATAGGATGGAGTTCCCACCACACCTCTCACCGCTGCAGGATATATGGCACGGGGTCAATAACCCACCCCCATACCAATGAACCTGTGGGCCGAGACTCCCTGCACCCATCACAGTCTTAACGCCCCCATACACTAGCACGATTTGTCGGTGGCACATATCGGTTACGATTTCTCGTCAACTCCCCTGGCTTCTCCCTGGAATCTTCCCTCCGATTTGGCACTTGATATGCCATTTTGTACTTGCGCTTTACTGCATGTAAAAATAGCACGGAAGGACTACCGGGGAGCGGCCGGGTGAGTTCAAGTGAAATCGGATCGGACTTATCGCAGCTGCGACTGACATTTATCTTATGTGCCGCAGGTTCAATCTATAGCTCAGTTATGAGGTGTGAGGGACCTCGCATCAGATGTTACACACATGCGATTTGGCTGCTTTTCACACGGTTTCTTGGCCTGATCCTGAATGTGGAGTATTTCTGACCAGCTCAACCAACCAAAAGGCAACCACACCTATACACTGGGCGAGTGCTTAATGGTCTCTCTCTAATCCAGTTGTTCCCAAACTGTGTGCTGTGGCACCCTGGGGTGCCTTAAGACCATTGCAGGGGGTGCCATGGGGTGGTGGTATAGGACCAATTCAAATTATTTATGGTCATTGTACTGGTTGAGTATCCCTTATATGAAATGCTTGGGACCATGAGCATTTTGCATAAGAGATTATGCCGGATTTCAGAGGTTTTTATATAACATTCTCACCTGGTCCCCCGACATCCACAGAGTTCCCTGGCATCCATCAGATTCCTCTAGAGCAGCATCCCCGGTCCCAAGTATGCATTGCGCTGTTGACATCACCGGCACACCTGAGTAATGCATCCTTGGGACCGGGGATGCCGCTAAAGAGGAGTCCGATGGCCGCTGTAGGCATCGGGGTACGAGGTAAGTATAAATAAAGGGGGGGGGGACAAACAAAATAATCTAAAATATTCTAAAAGGTCGACACTAAGAAGGTCGACAGGGATAGGATGTGAAAACCTAGGTCATGAAATAGGTCTACAAGGCTAAGGTCAATGGTGTCCATGTCGACATTCAGGACAAAAAACACATGAAAAACTCATGTCGACCTTGATTGTTGACCTTCCGACCCTGTCGACATTAGCCATGTCCACATATTTCATGTGTCGACTTTATGACCCAAAACAATTGATACTCCAGTGTGCTGTAATTGAATCCAATGGCTGTGTCCTAAAGGTGCGGCTCCTTGTTGGGCCGAGGGCTCATTATGAGAACCCCTAGAAAAATATCACGTAGCCTTTTACTGGATTAAATTGTGGTGCCGAAATTCGGGAAAGTAAAGTGGGGGTAATGGTGTTCTGCCTGGCAGGTGGATGAATGTACGTAACCCAAACAACAAAGCTATTATCATGTCTGTTATCTTAGATTTACTTCCATTAACACGCTCTGACCCATCCGGCCCAGCTGTAATTCCCTCGGCCAACTCTTTATCTCTTACCACCCTCTTTGACGTCAATGTCTCCCGCTGCGCTGGAGATGTCATGGAGAAAATGCAATAAAAGCAGCATTTACATGTATTTTATTGCTTAAATAAAGGCAGTGAAGCGTTGGGAATGGGCAGCTGGGCTCCTATCCCTGACCGAATTCACCGCCCCGGAACGCTGCAATTGCATCGCTGTAAGCGGAGGTCACTGAGCGCGAATGAAGGGAAGGAGAACGTGACTGCAGAGACCACAGGGCCTCCCAGGTGCATACTGTGCGCTGCAGGCATAAGACTTCTTTTTGAGGGTTGTTTCATTGCATAACGTCTATGCAATACAATAAAAACCATACAGATGCAAACCTTCCTCCTCTAGCCTTTGTATGTAATAAGTCGCGGCACACAGGGTGCATGAGAGCTGCCAGCTCCTGTGTGATTGGCCAGTGGCGAGCATCTTTTTTTCCATGAAAAGGTGTCTTATTGTCATAGCATTGTGAAAACACACTCGGGACTAGACTCAACTAGAAGGGCTGTGTAACGTGACTGTGGTAACTATGAGGGAGAGCACATCTGTATAAGAAACCAAAGACACATTTATGTGGTCTATAGCAGGCCTGGCCAAAATGTGGTTCTCCAGATGTTGTCAAACTACAAATCCCATCATGCCTTGCCACAGTTTTGCTATAAGGGAGTGTTAAAACTGTAGCAAGGCATGCTGGGATTTGTAGTTTCACAACATCTGGAGTCGCAGGTAGGCCTGTCCTGGTCTATAGGCTTTTCAAGTTATTGGGTTGGACACATATTTAACCCTAAGTACCCAATAAACCAGTCTGCTTCCAGTTATTTACACAACATGTGTCTGGTACTGACGCGGCATATGTCGACATGGACCTCCGTGTAAGTTGCTTACTTGCCATGCTTCCGGCTCATGCTATTATAATCTCTCTACACCGACATGGATGCAGAAGGAAGAACAAGTCGGTCTGAAAAACTCAAGTTGACCTTTTCATATAGACTATTAGCACATCAACCTTTTGCTTGTGTTGACTATTGCCTGTCGACCTTTTCCATGTGTCAACCTATCGATTGTGGGCCTAGACACTGTCGACCTATCAAACAAAAAGGACTTGCAACCTGGCGTGAAATGTACACAAAATTAAATGAATAATAAGCAGCTTAATAGGTCCTGGAGACCATCTATCTCCCAATTCAGCAATACAAAACAATCCGGAGTAGGACCAACACAAGCGCTGGGTACAAGTACAAACACTGATCTCCTAGTGTGGATGTCACAGGCGATAAGTGTTGAAATCAGATCCTCACTTGCAAACAGTATGGGTCTGACAGATGTAGGTGATCACCTCCCTGGACGCATGCAGCAGACAGACACTTACTTTAGAGTTCTGTCTCGCGTTCACATAGCGTGTTCTTTATCAGGGAAATGACCGGCATACATTCATCTGTATATCAAGCTGGAGCGGCACTTACTTTTTAATTCAGTCTCGCGTATACGTAACAGGTTCTTTAATGGACCAGATATTCACAGCTTGAGCAGGGGTAACACTTTATTCCACACGGTAAAAATCACAGGAAAATGTGGGACACAGGCAAACACAAGGAGGCGTAGATGGTCCGGCGGGTTCGCGCTGCAGACGCTTCCAAACGATCCTTAGTCCCTTCTATGTAAACGCTGCTGAAGTGAGCAGGTGAGATGGCGTCAACGCGTTTCGGAACCGGAGTTCCTTTATCGATAAAGGAACTCCGGTTCCGAAACGCGTTGACGCCATCTCACCTGCTCACTTCAGCAGCGTTTACATAGAAGGGACTAAGGATCGTTTGGAAGCGTCTGCAGCGCGAACCCGCCGGACCATCTACGCCTCCTTGTGTTTGCCTGTGTCCCACATTTTCCTGTGATTTTTACCGTGTGGAATAAAGTGTTACCCCTGCTCAAGCTGTGAATATCTGGTCCATTAAAGAACCTGTTACGTATACGCGAGACTGGATTAAAAAGTAAGTGCCGCTCCAGCTTGATATACAGATGAATGTATGCCGGTCATTTCCCTGATAAAGAACACGCTATGTGAACGCGAGACAGAACTCTAAAGTAAGTGTCTGTCTGCTGCATGCGTCCAGGGAGGTGATCACCTACATCTGTCAGACCCATACTGTTTGCAAGTGAGAATCTGATTTCAACACTTATCGCCTGTGACATCCACACTAGGAGATCAGTGTTTGTACTTGTACCCAGCGCTTGTGTTGGTCCTACTGTCGACCTATCAACTGGATACCAAAAGAGAGCATGGTGGACATATTCGGTGTAATTCAACTGGCGGCGATTTGTTTGCACGGCCGAATTTGCACGAGACAAACCGCACTTACTGAATTCCCCCTATTGAGGTTACTGCATGTACAGCTATGTTATACACAGACTTTAGGTGCATACACACTGGGTGTTTTTGCCCAGCGTGTTTGCTGACCGATGATAGGTAAAATCGCTGGGCTTGAAATCGCTCTGTGCATACACACTGAGCGATTTTTGCCCATTTTAGTGATTTTTCCAGGGGTGAACGCTATGGAAAGCCGTCCACCCCATCGCTCCTGCCGGCGATGATGCAGGAGCGCACATCAGCACACATCGCTGCCGCCTACACACTGGGCAGCTTTCGAGCTGAAATCAGCTCAAATGACAAAACATTAATAATCGCTATGGTATTGGTAACAGAACAAAGATTTGACTTTTAAAATCACGCGGTAACCATGGAGATTTTTCAGAGTTAGTTTAACTGTAATGTACTGTAAAAACTATTTATCATTGTGTTCTGCTTCCGCACTTTGGGCCTAATTCAGCACCGATTGCTAGAGTACAGTAGTTAGACGAAAAGCAGCTGCCTGTGATCAAAAAGCTGCTGTCCAAGCAGAAAGAATAAGGGCCAGATGTACTAAGCTTGAAAAGTAATAAAATGGAGAGGGATAAACAGCCAGCCAATCAGCTTGTAACTGCCATGTCACAGGCTGTGTTTGAAAAATGACAGATAGTAGCTGATTGGCTGGTGCATTATCACCTTCCATTTTATCACTTTTCAATGCTTAGTGCAATCGCAATCGTATAATGATCAAATGGACTGCAAAATCTCTAATTAGGGATCCATGCTGAATTAGTCCCTTTGCACAGAACTTTCTCCTATAAATCATCCGTGTGCTCTTGATCACTTATTTACACTAATCTATCCTATTCTAAGCAATTCCAGGGACTTTCACATTTCACACAAGAGGTGGACACACGGTGCGATTTGGACTATATACTCAAAATCGCACATCACATAGTGCAAATCGCGCCGTGCTATACAGCACCCGCTTCCTGCTGCGACCCCACTGTCCCTCCCTGCCAGCCAATGCCTGCACCCTGCTGGGTCCCGACAACCGCCGGAATTGGCCCGTGTGTCCACAGTTTAAAGGAAACATTTAAATTATCCAAAATCTGTTCTGTTTCTGTAAAGTCAAAATAATAAACAAATAAAAAAAGAAACAAATACTGGTACTTGTTTAGTTTCACGGCGGCACTTCCCAGCAGATCGTATGTAAATTGTATGCAAATCGCACATGATATTTGGATACGATTTGATCTGCAATGTGATTTAACACACCCCCACTATCCACGTCAGGCCAAAGCGTGGCGAGCGCAGTGTGCCCCACGAGGGGACGCGGTACGCATACTCCCGACCTGTTCATACCCCCACTATCCACATCGGCGTAGAGTAGATTTTATAAAGTGTGGCAAGCGCATCGAGTCCGAAGCGTGGCGAAGGCAGCGAGCCCCGCGAGGGTCTGCTTAAAACGAGCCCGAAGCGTGGCGAGGGGCCGCGGATTACACGTCAAGTAATTCATGTCCGTTCGCCAAGCTTCATGCTCGTTTTCCGCGTCCCCTCGTGGGGATCGCTGCGCTCACCACACTTTATAAAATCAACTCCGCGCCGACATGGATAGTGGGTATGAACAGGTCGGGAGGACACTTAACGCATGCGCTCGCCACGCTTTAGGCTGACGTGGATAGTGGGGGTGTGCTAAATCGCATCGTGGATCGAATCGTGTTCAAATAGCATGCAAATCTCGTGCGATATTTGCATACGATGCGATCTGCTGGGAAGTGCAGCCGTGAAACTAAACAAGTACCCAAATACTACTTTGGATGTAATAGTGAATTGGCGGATCCAGGGATGGGGCACCCGTACAGTTGTGCTGATTAAGGTGACATCCTTCCCACCAAGACACTGGACACTCTTACGTCCACAGAATATCAGCGGTCCTGATAACACCAGGCTCCAACACTGCACACTCTTACCGAGCTGGGGCTTGAATGTCGTCTGAGTTTGGGAGATTCCTTCCCCGCGGGCGGGCTCTTAAAGTTAATGCATGCATTGTTTTCTGAGTGCACTCTCTTCACCTGGTTTGCAGCTTTTTCGAATGGGTCAAAACTACTCTGAGTCCTCTGAACACGGACTTTCTTGTCTTCAGGAATGGTGTCCAGTGGTTTGATCACAGAGTCCATCCCCTGGCAGTTCCGTGTAGACATCTTGGTGACACATATCTGCAGGGACAACAAAGCGAGAGAGATGAATGTAAATAATAGTCCGGGTGGCACTTATGCTGAACAATAAACACACACGTACAGCTGATCCTCCGGGACGGAGAGAATGGTGATTGTTCAGTGCTGTAAACATGCCCTTTTCACGATGATGCATTGTTTGCTCGGGACTCAATGGCTGAAGTAATCAATCCCTCAGCTGTGGAAACATGAGACACTACCTGCTTGGCGTAACCCAAACAGAATCAACTAGGGGCACGTAATACAACCGGCATCTAATTGTGCTGCAGCCCGGCAAGCCGTAACGCTACATGCTCTGCAGGGGACTTTTTCCATCATATTAACTATATTTACAAAAATAGGGACTTTACAAAAAATAGGCCATCTTCAACAATATATCCAGGATTCATGACAATTTACATAAAAATGTATCAAGAACCTCTCCAGATATACAAGGAGCCATTCAGGTTCTTTGCAGAAGGGGAGATATTTCAGTTTAGAGTTCAACATAGAGTAATGGGGGGGGGGGGGGGGGGTTTATGTATTTGCATCAGTTATTGCAGTAACCTTTGTAAAAGATAATACATGGACCATTAGGGAATCCACAATGAATGTTAATAGAAGAGTACTGGCTAGCAGTCAGGAACGTATCTCCGGCCAAGGTATAGGACGTGAAAGTTACTTTTTTATTATGCTCTCCCAACTTTAAGCAATCAAAAGAGAGTATTATGGCCCCTACACGCGGGTTGATTTCAGGGCATTTTCTAAGCGATCTGATCTGATCCCTTAGAAAATGCCCCTACATCGCCCTGTGTAGGGGCCATAGCGATGTACGCCAGACAACATTGGCCCTCACAGAGCCGTATCTCTCCAGACTGCAACAAAACAAAAGCATGTCATCGCACTCAGGCCACTACCTTACTTCTTGGACCCTAAATATAAATGGTCAGCTAGTCTGCAAAATTCATATAAAGTTTCACAGTCCTCCCTGCCTCTTGCAGGTCTGGACATTGGCCTCTGGGACGGGCTTGACTGCCACAGCTTCGCATAAACACACAATCAAGCCCCCATACACTACTGTGACTTCTCCCCAGCAGAAGTCGCAACCGATCTCTCTTGAGCCACTGGGAGCTTCCCCGGTAGAATGATAGATCATTGCGGTCCTTCTGCATGTGATATATCGCATGTGATCCCATTCCCCGCCACCGGGAGGCTTCCAAGTCGGAGGTCAGATGTGCAAACAGGTCTGATCTCCGGGACCGCGCATCGGATCAGATCTAATGTCAAACACCTGCGATTTCGCCACTTTCCACCCAATGTATTGGACTGATTCGTCAGAATTGGGTGAAAAGTGTATGGCCAGCTTAAGAGTTGTATGGTCCTCCCTCCGTCCTACAAATATGGATTGCCAACCCTCTGCCATCACACATGCCGCCACCTTATCAATTTATTACATTAGCCCCTGCTGGCTGCCCCAGTGCAACTAATGTCCTGTGGTGCAGATTTAACAAGGGGTGATACTCTTGTTACCACTCATTACTAATCTTAAATTGGGCTCCAACCAGTTAGCTCCTGCCATTTTTCCAAAGTTAGGAGCCGTTTGATTGAAGCACCATACAAATTAGTAATGAGCATACCTCCGAACTGTCATGCTATTTGGAGATTGTCCTGCTGTCCCACCCACCGGTCGTAGTGTTCCACGAGAAGGGGGTAGGTTGGGGTAGATGGTGATCAACGCTGCTCTGCTATTCTGTGGTTATATAAAAGACGGATTCAGTGTAGTCATATTTTCCCCCAGAGCTCTAAAGTACAGCACAGATAAAGCTGGATGTTCATGGATGCCAAAGGAATAAATTAATGTAAATATTTTCCCATCCTTCCGTCCGCAATAATTTTTGGGAAATAAGAGTCATTCTTGCTACCGCTCTATACAATCCATGCTTGTCCAGTATTGGATGGGAGACATGGATCGACTTAGCGCAGACAGTGTTACGGGAGCCCTGTAGCGTTTGCAGATGTCTAGGTCTCCTGCGCCCGGTGTTAGCACAAGCTGGAACACTCCAGACTACACAATTAAAGGTTCTTCATTTATACTCAGGTGATGGTGCAGCCTGATGATCCGATAATCAGGTGCACTTAATTAGCAGCACCTAGCACTAATTACCTGTATTAATATGAAGGTAGCACTGCCGATGTGCGTTCTTATTCACACATGATTTCATGTTGTTAATTATCACATTTTAGACTTGATAAGGATTAGATGATCAATTATCATGTCATAATGTAACTACACAGATTTTCTTTTCATGTGAATGGAATACATACAAATGACCGGCGTTGGGGAGGCAGATGGTAAGGATACTGATGCAAAGAACCCTGAGAGGGGCCCGGTATATACAGTATACTACCTTACGCCTGCCCTCCCCTAATCATCCCTCCCTGTAACCTTACCCTAATCCTCTTTGCTAGTACCTAACCCTATTTCATAACCTGATGCCTAAAATCCCATACCTCCATACATTTCAAAATGTCACAGCGGGACCTCCGTGTGGACTCCTATCGGGTGCTCCTGGATAAGGGGTGTGGCCTCCTGTTAAGGGGCATGGCTTTGCAGAAATTATGCGATCACAAGGCCACACCCCCATTTCCATCACTGTTGAGGGCAGGTCCAGCACTCTGTGAGCTGCTGGCCATGCTGGCCATGACTACTGTCCCCCTGCCCTGTGTATAGACACTGTACGCATCTCCCATCTCCCATCTGCTCCCCCCCCCACAAGAAACTGCCGGCCGTGGGTGGGACGTGGGCCAGTCCCAAAAAAACAGGACTGTCCTGTGACAATAAGGACAGTTAGGAGGTATGCTAAGACTAACCCTTCTGCCTGCAGCCTCACCCCCTTCTTCTAACCCTAAAGCCCCCAGTTAGTGCTTAAACCTAGCCCCCCCCCCTCCCCACCCAGCCTAACTAGCTAACCCACCCTACACACTTACAATTCGGAATGCCAGCAGTTGGGATTCCCGCGTCGGCATCCGCATGTCGGCATACCAGCGCCGGTCTCGTTGTTATTCTGACTCCTGCTATCCCATCCACATATATATCCATTATATTATACCAAAGTTGAATGTTTGTGAAGGGCTTTTATCTGTGATAAGAGTATGGGATGTATATGCGCTGAATATTACAGAAGCTCTATTACTTCAGCTGTGCCTTTCTGCAGGATAACAGGACTAGCACAGAGGTGGCCAAACCTGTCCTCAAGATCTAATAAAAGTTCCTGTGTCTCAGGCAGCCTGTGGATCAGTAGTAGGAATGAATGCAGCATGTATGAAAAGGTGACAGTTAGTAATGACTACAGCTGTGCTCCAGCTAGGTGATTTGGAAAACGTGGACCGGTGGCAGATCTCGAGGACCGGTTCGGCCACCCATAGACTAGCAGAACGGAAGGCATTCAGAATCCTGGAGGAAGTATAGAAACATAAAAGAAAATGAAAATAATCTATGGATGGTGGAATTCTCCTCTCCTATCACACTGCTTACACTCCGTCACATCATCCTCAAAGTCAAGAACCTCCACTGTCATCCTGAATCTCTGTCTATTCTGCCAGTTTAACCTCAGTGACGTCAGGTGAATGACACAACAGGCAGCTCAAACCGACAGGAGGGGATAATGATTGCCGCTAACTGTGCAGCCCCTGACATCCTGGAGGATGCAGCGGGGGGGATGGGAGCTGGATGAAGTTCGGTTCTGGCTTTATGCAGGTCTACTGCTAGGTTACTTGAAAAGTAAATGGTGTTGTGGATGGGTTCGTTTTAAAAAAGTAACAACTATTGTAGAGGAAAAATGTAGAAATCCAGAGCACAAGATCTGTATACATCCGCACTATATACAGTGCTGCCTGATGACAGCTTTCTAAGCAAAGGACAATAGTTACTACTTACACCTGTCAGCATGGACCCCCAATTATTATAGGGTGAACCCTCCCACGGTGATTGTTCCCAATTGTAGTCAACGTGGATTCTGAAGCATGAAAAAGGCCAACAACAAAAAACGTGAAAAACGTGTGAACCTTTTCATGTCTGTAAACCCTTTGTTTGACCAACGGTCTACGTGTGGTAGGTTGATGCAATGTCGACCTATCAACACTCTCTAGAACACCTTTCACATGGACACAAATATACACTATGTCTTTCTCAGAAACTGGTTTATCTACCAGTATATTTATAAAGCGTGGGGGAAACTGGAGCACATTGAGAACACAAACCCCACACATATCACGCCTTGGTCAGAAATTGGAGTCATGACCGTGAGGCAGTAATGCTAACCACTGCAGCAACTGTGCTGTCCATTCATAATACAGGTCGAGTATCCCGTATCCGAATATCCGTTATCCGAATTATTCCGAAAACCAGACATTCCAGAAAGTGAAAAAAAATATTTTTTTTTGCTAAAAACTCACTAGGGACATTTGTAACAGCATCACTGGGGACATGATATGTAACTGGCACTATATATGTGCAAGAAAATGATTGCTTGGCATTCAAATTCAATTTCTGAGATAGTACACAAATTTTGTTTCATGTTTTGAAACCTTGTTTTTTGAACAAATAAAATATATTTGTGTGTATTTTATGTGGTAATAAAATATATTTGTGTGTATTTTATGTGGTAATAAAATATATTTGTGTATATTATGTGTTTATACAGCATAAATGCAAGATACTTCAAAATACATAATTGAAATATTAAAATATTCCGAAATACGGAATAATCCGTTATCCAAAATTCTCCTGGTCCCGAGCATTTTGGATAAGGGATACTCAACCTGTACTAATAATTGCTTTATAATATATCTATTTTTAGAATTACCCGTAGATTAATAGGTTGTGCTGTTTTATACACATTATCCGTAGGGAATTACAGGTGGCTGTGACAGTAGCATCCCCAGAGCAGTAATGGAAGGATCCATGTCTGGTGCTCTGGAAACACACAGCAGTGACAATATCTCACTTCTCTGGAGCCTGGCTGCATCTGATTACCGCAATCCCACTCACGGCTCAGCACACTGCTTGTTAGGGGCAGCAAAAGTTCAGCCGTATTTACAGTTAAACGCAGAAGATTACGGAGAATCAATAACAATTCAAGATATCCGGACGCTTCTAGCGCAGGTGCACAGACCAGAACAAATGTTATTGATCGTTAAAATAGGTGTTTCACACAACCTGCAATACACACTCTGCACATTTGTTATGTATCAGGGAGAACATCTCATGTGGAAAACAGCTAGCTGACTCCTGAGCATCCATATGCTTTATACAAGCACACATTTTATATTATATACACACACGCACAGAAAGAAAGAGATATATATATATATATATATATATATATATATATATAGTCACATTACAGGTACTCGGGTGCTGCCTGTGCACCCGGAAGCCCTCCTACCCCACCAAACATTCTGGGGCAGGCAGGGAGACTTTCATCTCCCTGCCTGCCGCTGTCCCCCTGGTTCAGCGGAAGGCTGGTTGTAAACAAAAAATCACAACACGCCCCTTCTGTGGACTCATGCCATCTCTCCACTTGCTTCTATATCGTGAATGGCTGTCAGCACTCTGATTGGTGGATATCTCCAGCCATCCACCAATCCGCATGCTGGCAGCCATTCACTGTCTTTTTGCAGTCTGGGAAGCAGGAAGAGAATGCTTGTGATTCCCAATCATGGTGACCAGGCAGCATTCTATACTCAGGAGGCAGATGCCCACAACCCAATCTGCCCCAGCTTGAATGCCCCTAGACATGGGGGCCCTTGGGCAGCTGCCCAACGAGCACATATTTTAAGCAAGCTGGCCATGTACAAGACGCCACTTACAGGTCACGAAGAAGAATGAGCATGACAACAGTCTAATTCCATTTAACGTTTCAGTATATTTCATCCTGAGTCCTGCTCATTCTTCTTCTAAGAGATCTGTGAGTGTTGTCTTGTTTACTTGGTATATTTGGGCTTCCAAGTGAATCCAAGGAGGGCATGATTTTTTGGAGTGAGGAAAAACATCCAAACTCCACACAGACAGCATCCTGGTAAGGTAATGAACTCATGTCCCCAGTTCTCTAAAGGCAGCAATGCAAATACTATATGCCCATCATTGAGCTTAGCAACTGTATGAAATAATTTTTTTTAATAGACATTTAAAATAATTCAAAAGAAAACCAAACTCAAAACAATAAAATTCCCATAAGCACCCTATTATATTCACAGAGAAATAACCGAGAATCAACCAAAAGGAACCAGACTAATTCTGGAGTGGACGTCATCTGTTTGTGTTAATCACTATAGTACATTGAGCAGCAGAATTCCCTGCAGGAATGATAGACCTCATGGAACATATCGAACATCTGATGGTGGTAGAACGTAATAACAAGGAAACATCAGGGAGTTATACATCAAATCTAATGCCAACATCAAAATCTATAAATAAACTGTCACATTTGATGAGAGTGGGGGGAACGTGTTCTTGTATTATAGAACTGAAAATAATGGTTTAGGTACCCAGAATTTCCAGATAAGGAAAGGGATCTTCTGAACTGGTAAAAAGTGAACCTGTGGCCCAAACATTGCAGAATAAGCCATCTTATGGGTATGTCTCTCAACAGAAGTTTATTATGATTGGACTGTCCTAATTTGCTACAATATTCAAAAAAATTATAATAATTTTATCATAAAAAGGATCACATACACGGGGATTCATAGAACAAACTCTTGCAAACGCTCCAGTGGTCCCTACCATAGCCCACAACCAGACCTATCACTTGGGCAGCTAAACCACCATCAAGAGCATTTACCCTTTGCCCTGGAAACAGCTTAAGAATCAGGAGATCACGGGTGCTGCTGATTACTTGAGCTTGTTTCTGCTACTGCTCCAAACCAGGTCGGACGGCACTCCAGGTCTAAGGATACGTGGTCAACAAACACTCCAGTTTATTAACGTTTCGGGAATACATTTCCCTTCATCGGAGAAGAAAAACACACTGTATAGGGGCAGATGTACTAGTGATATAGTACTAGAAATCAGCTCCTGTTATTTTAAAACACAGCCTGTAACATGACAGTTAGGAGCTTATTTGTGCTACTTTATCGCTCTCTAATTTATTGCTGTTCAAAGTTTGGACATCTCCCCCATAAACATATTTGAACAGGAAACAGAAAACAGAAAAACAACACGTTTGATAAAAGGCAAATCACACTACAGTACCGGTAGGAGGGTGCATGGGCCCATAGGAGGGAATGGATCAATAGCCAACATAATCGATGGCTAGGAATCTAAGGCCCTAAGGCTTTATCATAGTAATGTGAATGCCCTTCCACCCTGTAGTCTCACAGACTATATTCTTTCAGACGTCACTTTGTGTAATGATGTCTCTAATCAGTCATTTCTAAACACAGAGTATAAATTTGCAGGAGTGGAGGAGAATTCAGGGCCCAGATGTTTTCAGCCGAAACTACCATCAAAAGTTTTTACAGCTTTCAGAAGTTTGATAACCAGCCCACTCTGGTGTCGGAAACAAATCTGGTACCAGAACTATTTATTAGCAGGGTGATACCAGAAACAGTGAGCTACCGCAGTGAGCTATATTACGATATATGCCGTTTTTAAAGCGGTTCTAGCTGCAGTGTGAAAGACACTGCCAAATGGATTGGCTTGGAAACGTGTAGGATCCTTCTTTTAAAACGGTTTTAAATACCGGGTTTTTGTAACCGGTAAAGTCGCTCAGTCAGCAATGGGGAGAATATGTTTTGAGCAGGAGCGGTCAGCAGTCGAACCAATTTGGAAATGTTGGAATAAGTCCCTATTATACACTACATCCCAACATAACCCACAGAGCTGAGTAGGGTTTACAGGGAGGGGAATTTATACATCTATAAGGAATGACCCAATTTAGTAGAGTCAAAGTGTTGGCCCAGAGCGTCAGGTCAGGAAATAGAAGCAATTTATCGTGGGGGTTATGACAGTAGACGGACGAGAATTTGTACAATGCTGAGCTGACATAATGTTGGGACTGACAAAAAGCCATAGGGAACCCACCAAGGAACAAATGCCGCACTCTTAATATGGGCCTTGCTTACATGGATCTCAGCAGACTGCGGCCTTATTTGTGATTTCATTTTGCATTTTATTATTGGGACATTGAGTGCAGACTACAGACCCACCTGTCCTGATTTAGACAATAAAGACTCAATTTGAGGGCAACCACTCAACATCTCAATTGATTCCTGACAGCTTTGTCCTGCATACAGGAAGATCAGGAGATAATGTGACAGTGGTGAATGGGATCCCGACACGTCATTTTAGGGAAGGGAGTGCTACACCGTTAGGGCTGGAGGAGAACTACCCCGTTGGAGGCTCGGAGGAAAACTACCCCGTTGGAGGCTCGGAGGAAAACTACTCCGTTGGGGGCTGGGGGCAAAGAGTTACCTCATTGGCGGCTGGGGGAGCTACCCCATTGGGGGCTGGGGGGGAACAAGGAGCTACCCCATTGGGGGCTGGGGGCAAGAGCTACCTCATTGGGAGCTCAGGGGGGAGCTACCCCAATGGGGGCTGGGGGGGGACGCTACCCAATTGGGGGCTGGGGGGAGCTACCCCATTGGGGGCTGGGGGGGAGCTACCCCATTGGGGGCTGGGGGGAGGGAAGACCTACCCCATTGGGGGCTGGGAAGACCTACCCCATTGGGGGCTGGGGGGAGGGAAGACCTACCCCATTGGGGGCTGGGGGGAGGGAAGACCTTCCCCATTGGGGGCTGGCGGGAGGGAAGACCTTCCCCATTGGGGGCTGGGGGAAGAGCTAACACATTGGGGGCCTGGGGGGGTAGAGAGCTATCCCATTGGGGGCTGGGGGTAGGGAAGAGCTACCCCATTGGGGGCTGGAAGGGGGGAGAGCTACCCCAATGGGGGCTGGGGGGGGGAAGAGCTATTCCATTGTGGGCTGGGGGAGCTATCCCATTGGGGGGCTGAGGAGGAGAGCTATCCCATTGTGGGCTGGGGGAGGGAGCCATCCCATTTGGGGCTGGGAGGGAAAGAGCTACCCCATTGGGGGCTGGGAGGGGGAGAGCTACCCCATTGGGGGCTGGGAGGGGGAGAGCTACCCCATTGGGGGCTGGGAGGGGGAGAGCTACCCCATAGGGGGCTGGGAGGGGGAGAGCTACCCCATTGGGGCTGGGGGTGGAGCTATCACATTTGGGGATGGGAGGGGGAGAGCAATCTCATTGGCGGCTGGGGGAAGAGCTACCCCATTGGGGTTAGAGCTACACCTTTGGGAGACGGGGGAACAAATACCCCTTCAGTGGCTGAGGGAGAGCTACTTCAGAATCCCTGGACACAGGCCTAGTGGGATGTGGCAGTACTTCCTGCACTGTGTAATAATCACAAGCATTCATCCTGTCCATTACTACCAGTTACATGGTGTCCTGTTGTATTGGACTGATCCTTTGCAAATTTTCTACTGTAATTTTGAACACTGAAATTAATAAAACCATGTCGACAAGAACAATTAAATCTATCTATATCTACGCACAATGGAAAGCCCTATGCAACCTAGTGTTGGAAACATTTAATGAGCGTTGTCGTAAAAAAAAAAAAAGACCCCCACCAAAAAACGTTACCATTCCAGTTATGCTATACTGAACACATCTCTGAAACAGTAGCACGTACAAGGCTTACAGCAGGTATATAAAGAAGTAGGTAACCGTATTAGTAGCAAGAACTCCAGTCATGTTTGAAATATGAACTTTATCCGTCTTCATTTTATCTGACTCCAACCTTGGCTACCCCTCCCCCCACCCACACACACACACACACACACTCCCAATCTTTGTTTAAAAAATAAAAAGCAACATATCTTAGGTAGAGGACGCAGAGATAACTATAATAAGTATACCAATAGTTACTATCAGTGCTTCATCCAATAAAACTGCATTATGAGTCGTAATGCCGGTAAATGGCTACTGGACCCGAGAATATCTATTTGGGGTATTTTTTAGCTTAGTTGCAATTTTTACTTTAGGAAATGAATTCTATCCAACAAATCAGGGGAAAAGGTTTATACTGAAGTGAATGTATTTCACTATAAAAAATAATGTGGTATTAAAAATGTATCCAACTTTCAGTAAGTAGAGTTAATTAATGTCTAAGTTTGAGAATATCACAGCTAATTCATTTAGTCACGATCCAAAAAAAAACAACATTTCTCAGACAGATGGCTGCATTACTAAATGTATTCAGCACCAAGCACAGAAAGTGAACAAAATTAGAATATGGTAATAAAGTGCATGTACTAACTCTTATGTAATAATTATTTTTGACAGCACAAATTTGACATATTAAGCTTTTCTCCTAGCACTGATTAGCTTAGAGGCGACTCAGGTGGCCAGTGGTCCTGCAGCTGGAGTGGGGGCTACAGGCGTCCCTAAATATTCCTATGGCGGCAGCCAATTTTGATGCTTCACCACAGGTAGAAAGTCCTGTCATTTTGTATGCAATTTTGGGTCTTATTCGCATCCACATACATATTTTTTTATAGGGGGCCATTGTCTTGTGCGCCCCCTGGCTGGATGTCTGTATGAATGGTTGACTTTCTGAGCAATTCAATTGTTTCCCATTTGGGCATCAATTAGTACTGATGTGGGACGTGTGAGAGTCTCACCCACACATGCGTCCCTGTCAGCAAGGCGGGGAGCGGATTCCCTGTCCGTCTCTGGTTCAGGGAGATGGGCAGGGTGAGTGGGGGGTGTGGGCAGCTAAGGGGGAGGACAGGGGAGCAGCGGTGAGCCGCCTTCTGCTGGCTGGTGAAAGTCAATAGAATCCAATGTGAGCTGCTCCATCTGTTAATCGAATAGAAAAATTGGTACTTATGTATTATCTGGGCGCCCGATTTTTTCATCGCATGCCACTACTTAAGGCATGCGATGCGATTTTTCATTGTAAAGACCAGATTTTTAATTATATAGTCAACCATGGGTGATTTCATACCCCCACTATCCAACTACGCATGGAGTTGACTTTATATAGTGTGGCGAGCGCAGCGAGCCCGAAGAGTGGCGAGTGCAGCGAGCCCCGCGAGGGGACGCGGATTACTTTTACATGTATTGCCACGCTTCGGGCTCGGTGGCTCGCCACACTATATAAAATCAACTCCATGCCTAGTTGGATAGTGGGAGTATGAAATCACCCATGGGTGACTATACAATTAAAAATCGTGTCTTTACAATGAAAAATCGCATCGCATGAATTGTACGCACTATATTGCATGCGATGCGATGCAAAAATTGTGAGCCCAGATATTACATAAGTACCGAAAAATTGTCTTGGCAGCCAGGACTACATAGTGGAAATCTAATAGTAGATAGTGCAAATCTAATGTGTTCACTGCAGCATTCAATTCATTGTCCATCTCTGCCTGAAGCCAGTCTAATTGTAATTCTAATAGAAAATCGAATGCACATCGAATGGAAAATCGAATGCACATCGAATGGAAAATCAGAGCAGGTCGAATAGTCCATATCTAATAGAAATTAAATAGAAAACAGAATTGAACCGTGAGTACGCACTGGCGATCCCTGTTCCCATACACAAACCAGATCAGCCTATATACAGTATCTGCTGTATAGATATATTGGCCATCGGCTGTGCTGTAGGGCCGACGTGATACAGGTATGTTTAGGACCAACCGACATATAATATCACGTCCTGGTTATGTTTCCAGTATAAAGCTTTCAAAAGTATTACAAGCGTTTTGTTTTTTAAAATTTTTGAAAAAGTAATCCTTGTTACATTTACAGAGAGGTATAAACACAAGGCAAAAGCCAATTCACTGATACACACATTTGTAACTTGTGAACAAAGAAGTATTTCGGAGATTACACAGATTTCTGTAACATTTCATATAATTAATAAGCAAGAGATAGAACCATTGTAAAAAAAAAACCATTGAGTAACACGTTATAAAAACTGAACAGAGGACATTTTTCATTGTTAATCCTGGAAATTAAAAGACATGCCCACAGTAATGGATTACTGAGATCAGACAACAGCTAGCAAAACGCAAACAAGTTACAGTATCTAGAGAAATGGAAAATCAATAGTGAGCGTGTCCTTTCTGTTTGAACATGCCGGAGAAAGCAATCGGTACTATTTTTATTCTCCAATAGCAATCTAAGCACACTGAGACATGCTTCATGTACTGCACCCCTATTTATTCATGTACCCCTATTTATTCAACTCACTATAACCGGATTAAACAACAACAAAAAAACATAATTTCCCTGTTTTTTGTGCACACTCATTTTACCAGGGAGTGCAAGCTTCATTCAGATGGGACCTTATATTTATCAAATGGAACGCCAAATATAGCACAGTGGCTCAGTGGTGAGCATTGACACCTTGCAATGCTGTGGCCTTGGATTAATTTCTTACCAGGGTGTATCTATACTAACCGAATTTTGTCATATCCTCTACATGAGAAGCCTGGAGAGGCCTGGGGTGGCCAGGGATGGGGACAGGGGTGGACTATTTGGGTCAATTACGTCCTGCCTCTCATTACAGATACAGACACAATGGCCTTGCATATCCTCACAGGTGCTCAATTCCGGTATTACGAATCACGATGTGGAAAGGCCACTCACTCTTCCAGGAGCCTGGGTGAGTATGTAAGTGAGAGTAGCAAATACATGTTGGAAAGTTAAAATACAGGTGCACGATGCAAACATTACTAATCAGAACTGTAGTAAGTATTGCAATAAGTCTTACAATTAAATAGAAGATTAAAACATCTACTTAATCATACTTTCTAAGTTTTGGTGGTGGGTTTCGGTACTCCTGGGCAAGGCCCCATCGCATGCTCCTCAAATAAGGGGTGTGGCCTAAGAAAAATTGGGCGTGGCTACGTGTGAAGCTATCTCACAAGCTTGGTGGGGAGGGATCTGAAGGATGCCTCTCCGAAAACATTTGGGTTACTGTGGCCCTCCAGCTGTTGTAAAACTAAAAAAAAAAAAAAAGTCCCATCATGCCTTGCCTTTTTTTTTGCTATTAGGGAATGCTAAATATATGGCTAGGCCTGCTGGTATGTGTAGTTTCATAACATCACAGTTTGGCCATGCATGGTGTAGACCAGGCATGTCCAAACTGTGGCCCTCCAGCTGTTGTGAAACTACACATCCCAGCATGCCTTGCCATAGTTTAATCATTCCCTAATAGCAAAACTGTGGCAAGGCATGATGGGACTTATAGTTATACAACCGCTGGAGGGCCATAGTTTGGACATGCCTGGTGTAGACTATAGCCTATAATGGCAATGAAGACAGAGCATATTATTGAGGTATCACTGCAGTCCCCACATTCACAGACGCTATAGGGACTGCTACGGAGAGGAAAATATCAGTTCTGACGCCACTTCTTACAGAAAACACCAACAATATTCAAAATGTTGTCAACTCCCTGAAAACTTTTGTAGGATTTACTGACATTTTTACATTTTGTTCAATAATTATTGTGCCAATTTGAGGGAAAATCTTTAAAGATAGGGAGGAGCCATAAATTACCAACCAATCAGCTCCTAACTATAATTTCTCAAACACAGCCTGTTTAACGGCAGTTGGAAGCTGATTGGTACTTTATCCCGCCCAAAGTGATCTAAGATGGTTAATAAAAACAATCAGCAACGAAGAGTCGAAAGATTAACGGTGTAAGAGAACAGGTTACAATAACGGAAGTGGATGAGCCAAGTGGTGCAAAGAACCAAGCGCAGGAACAAGATACCCTTAAAGACCGGTGTGCCATTTAGGTGATGCATGCATTAAACAAAACCATAACACAACAGAGATGCATTTGTGGCACAGTTGCAACGCAATGAAGTTATTACGGACGCATTACATCCTTCTCATTACTTAAGTGCAACTATAAAAACTTTAATCTTCCCACTTTGAAAGTCAAGAGTATAAAACATCTCTACACGACAGAAAGCATTTTATAAAGTAATACTGCAGAAGCGCAGCCAAGACTAAATGCACTTAATCTAATACACTGCACATATTGAATTATTTCATTTCTGCAGAGTGCCTGGTCTGAGAGCATTACACAGAATAATGTCCCGGGCAGCCAGGCTGAGGGCTCTGTTATCTGGAAGATATAATGCCATTTGGACCAAGCCCAGAGAAGTAGGAGGTACTCTTTACTTAGAAGGGCGCCCACGATTTTGATCGTGGGCATCGTTAGTAAAAAATCTCGGGCATCTCGGGGATTGAATGCACTAAAAAATCGGGTGCGATCAACCGACGAGATGCCCGAGATTTCCCATAGGGAACAATGTTAAATGTCTCAATTGACCCAATTTTCCTGTTCAATGCCTCAATTGACCCGATTTTTCCATAGGAAACAATGTTAAATGGGCCACAGAGGCCAAATAGGCACCCTGAAGTGAATAATGGCCACCCGAATTGTTAACGCCACCCCACGATCAACGTCAACCCGATGCGTGGCGAGCGCAGCGAGCCCGCGAGGGGCGGCGGTACGCGTCCTACGACCTTTTCATACCCCCACTATCCACGTCGGCGTGGAGTTGAGAATAGAAAGTGTGGCGAGCGCAGCGAGCCACCGAGCCCGAAGCGTGGCGAGCGCAGCGAGCCCCGCGAGGGTACGCGGACAGCTGTGAAGCCCGCGAGGGGACGCGGATACCTGTGAAGGTATCCACGTCCCCTCGCGGGGCTCGCTGCGCTCGCCACGCTTCGGGCTCGGTGGCTCGCTGCGCTCGCCACACTTTCTATTCTCAACTCCACGCCGACGTGGATAGTGGGGGTATGAAAAGGTCGTAGGACGCGTACCGCCGCCCCTCGCGGCCTCGCTGCGCTCGCCACGCTTCGGGTTGACGTTGATCGTGGGGTGGCGTTAACAATTCGGGTGGCCATTATTCACTTCAGGGTGCCTATTTGGCCTCTGTGGCCCATTTAACATTGTTTCCTATGGAAAAATTAGGTCAATTGAGGCATTGAACAGGAAAATCGGGTCAATTGAGACATTTAACATTGTTCCCTATGGGAAATCTCGGGCATCTCGTCTGTCGCATCGCACCTGATTTTTTAGTGCATTCAATCCCCGAGATGCCCGAGATGGGCGCCCTTCTAAGTAAAGAGTACCAAGTAGGAATTGCAGGCTATACTGGGGACGGACATAGGAGGAATGCTAAATCTGTATGCTCCGACAGAGCAAGAGCCTAACCAAGAGCTGCATGTATACACCAGTAACAAATAGGAAACCAGAACAGAAAAGATACTGGTTCTCTACTTTTACATTGTTTTTTTGTTGGCTTGCATATACCTCATAAAATGTTGTAATATTTATACTGTAGCCTGTATACTTATTGGTCATGTTCCTACTACGTGTATGGTTAACCCTTAGTGGTATATTCAATGCTAAATGGCGAGCTATGATGACAAGCAGTGCCGATAGCTAGCGGGTTAGTATTCAGCTGATTTCCCCCACCCACCCCCCACCACCACCTTCACTCGCAGTTTCCACCTCTCTGGTTCTTTTCATCAAGTGCAAAAGGTGAGTGCCATCCGTCAAAACGGCGAGGCTCGCTGCATTTGTGGCCGGCGAGGGGGTTAAATGGTGAGGATGGTTTGTTTTCCATGATCCTCGCTGAAAACAAACCATCCTCGCTGAATAAACCCCTCACCGGCGGCATTGAACACCGCCCTGTGAGTGCCAACATCTCTGTGAGAGATATGCAAAATATCCATTAAAAATGCCAGCGTCACTCACATTTGTTATATAAAATTAAAATAAAAAATGTGGCATTCAAAAAAGGAGATATTTCCTATATATAAGGTCTATTACAGGCAACTTTCACACCGACCTTGACAAATTCACTTGGCACTCGAAGGGTTAAGTAAGACACAACCGCCCATTCACCCCATACACACTAGATGATTTTTTTCAAAGAGATTTCTCATTATAGGGGCTTCTGAGCGATAACGTTAAAAAAAAAAAAAAGCTTAGTGTTTATGCTCAATATCACTAACGATGCGTGCTGCCATCACAATGACCTTCACACTCCTGTCATCGCTTGTGCTGAATCCTCCATGTCAACTATATCGTCATGTTAGCCGCAGGGGGGCAGGGGACGTCACTAAAGATTATTGTCCATTATCATTAACATTCTTGGCGGTTGAGCCTTATTGTCTAGTGTGTATGGGGCCTAAATGATTACAGAAACACAATGTAACTAGATGTATCAAATGTTGGAGAGTTATAAAGTGGAAAGTGATAAATTACCAACCAATCAGCTCCTAACTGCAATGTTATAGGCTGTGTTAAATATGACAGGAGCTGATTGCTTTGCATTGTATCTCTCTTCAACGTCTGATGCATCACCCCAAAATACAGAAGGGACAAGACGAAGATAATGAAGTATGAATGGACTAAAATATGGACATAACAGTGCCCTGGGTTTATATGGCTGGGCCATTTTCTTGGCATAGGGATCAGTAACTTTCAGTTCAAAATAACTATTTTACGTATTCATTGTAAATATACTGACAGCAACAAGGTTTAATGGGCAGGATTGTACGTTCTATCATTGTGGAATAAATGTAGAACTCTGTCCCCACTTTATTTGATATGGGGCATTAATGATTATAGAATACATCAGGTCAACTGTATGGGGGACACTACCGGTACTATCATGAATTACTGTATCTAGATTATTCAATTAGGTAAGCATCATATATTAATAATCGTATTGGTTTAAATTTACAACGACAGCGTTTATTGTACTGCAAGTTCTAAAGCCAATGGTTAAAGAGGACACATTAATAAATAATGACAATGTAGCCAAGTATAGGTATA
Source organism: Crinia signifera (assembly GCF_055691185.1). NCBI lineage: Eukaryota > Metazoa > Chordata > Amphibia > Anura > Myobatrachidae > Crinia > Crinia signifera. The sequence continues at coordinate 302,624,757 of NC_139221.1, read as the reverse complement.
GAGATGGATCCTGCTACAACCTGGAACTTATGAGGAAGGGAACAGTTGTAGTTCCCAGAACACATTTGGCACTATCCTCATTAACGGTCTGCTGCCTGTTATCCATTGTTTGTTCCCTGCCAGGGAGAGTCAGTCACTGCTACAATGGCGCAAGGTCAGGTGGGCACACCCAAGGTCAGGTTGGCACTTCCTGTCCTCCTAATATATGTAAGGTGGAAAGATTTACCCGGGAGGAATTGGATCTCTACTCACAATGGCATATGTACTGGTGATTTACTTGCTGTATACAAAATAATTGCGGAATCAATGTCATTTAACCTAATTATAGGTATTATATGATAGATGGTTAGAGAGATTTTTGTTGGTTACTGGGTGGGTCAGGTAGCCAATTGGGGTGGACAAAGGGGCTAATTTAGGAATCAGGCCCTCCCTAGGCACAACATTAATATTGACATATATGGTATGGGCGCACTTTCTTTTCTATACAATGCTACAGACATACAAATCAATAAATCAGTATTAACATGCTACCTGTAAAAATGATAATTAATTATAAACAGAGGGTGTACCGTATTTTAATTTGATTGAACTTTTGATCTATGTAATTGAAAGAATTGATTAGTTCCCCTTTCATTTCGATAACTGCTACTACACATGGATACATGGAGGCCCTCTGGCCCATTAGTATGCTGTGCGCTGCAATTATTAATTACACAAACAGCTAAAAGACAATTTATCAAAGTGTCAGGGACATCAGGTTAAGACACAAAACAGCATCAGATATTTTTTCTCTCCTAGGAAAGAGAAATCTAGCAGAGAGAACTTTAGTACTATTACACCTGTTTTATCTCCGCTCGGAATAAATATGCCCAACATGAAGAATGATGGAGGACAAAAATGAAGGCACTTGGGTCAGCTGCAGCCTAACCCCTGAACTGTCCTCTGTGTCAGGGGTTTCATCTTGATTCCAGGACAGTTTGTGCTGCCCAACCCCAACGGTACAAGCCCCGGGCCAGAATAACAATGGACATGCATAGGGACGGGGAACCTTCGGCCGTCCAGCTGTTGTTGAGCTACACATCCCAGCATGCCCTGCAACAGTTTTAGCATGGCCAATAGCAAAACTGTAGCAGGGCATGCTGGGATGTGTTGTTCAAAAGGCTCCCCATGCCTGGCATAGAGGTAAGGCTCTAAAAATTCTAATAAAAAAGGCCCATCATTAGGACAGTATAATGACGATCAGCTGCCTAGCTGGTCACACAGCCACCCACACACAATAAAAAACATTAAACATTAAAATTACATATTTTTCTTTACAATTTTATGCAAATAATCAAATTTTTATGCATTTAAGGAAACAGTGAGGCAGGTACTGTAAGGGGCTGGTAAACCGGTCTTCCAGCTGGTGCACAGGTGCAGTCATTACTACCTGACACATTTCCCTGACCCCCTAGTTGGTGCACAGGTGCAGTCGTTACTAGCGGTCACATATTTAAACATGCTGCATTCATTCCTAATCGACACATTCTACAGATCCACAGGTGGCCTGAAAAATATGGGCTGTGGGTAGATCTCAGTAGGAAAGTCCCATATTATTGTGACGGTCACATCGTTCTGCATCGCTGCACCCATGTACCGCCACTCTTCAGCTTTCAGACATGCTCTGCCACTCCCGGGTGCACAGCCTGCCCGACCATGTGAGTAAAATGTGGGGAGCGGGGTGTTTTTTTTATTTTATTTATTAGGGAGGCCAAACCTGTGATCCCGGGAATCCCAAGATTGAGCATTTTCCAATCCCGAATCCCAGGATTGAAAACATGGCCTGGGATTGGCATTCCTAGTACCAATTCAATGTTGGAGAAGACTGTGGTGAACTAGAACTTAAGGTGGACTGCCCTTCAAAGGCCATATTTTGTAAAGACAGAGTACCCACCCTTAAATCTAACGGAACCTTAATACCTACCTCAAAATGTTATCAAACCAGACCAATGAAACTAGAAATTTACCTATATTTGGTACCACTGACCGCCTATAAAATGAATTAGATTGCCACACTCACATTCAGCTCCTGTTACGGTTAGGATGTTTGTAATCTCAAATAAAAGTCGCTGCCCTACATATATGTTTCCATTTCTTCTTTATCACAGCTCAGATGTATCTTTAGCTAGGCCAGACACACATTGTGTTGCTGTAGAGCAGATTAAGGTGTATTTTAAGCATTATTAATTGACCTGATGGTTCACACAAGATACAACGCTAATGTTTGCTGTTATCACGTAAATAGCAACAATTCACATGCATTAGCTGCAGAACCTAACAGGCTCGACAAATGAGGCATTATTCTGATATTACATATATATAAGTACTGGAACATCTGTGGCATTCCAGTGACGCTAATAACAGTTGGTTAATAATTGCCAGTAATAGAGAACTTCTGTACAGCTCTACTCAGTGATTTCCTGACATGTGAGTGAGTCTAGGAGGCTGGTTTTGTCATAAGAATTAATGGTGTGATGGATGACGGCTATTAAAAATATAGTTCAAATAGAAAATAAGAATAAATAGTGAATATATATTTATATTTAATTTCGGTACTCTTTACTTAGAAGGGCGCCCGTCGTGGGGATCGCGGGCATCGCGACCAGTACATTAACGGCCGCGACGCGACCGACGCGATGCCCGCGATTTCCCATAGGGTTCAATGTAAAAAAAAATTTCGATCGCGATTTTGCCTTCAATGGACGCGATTTGGCCATAGGAAACAATGTTAAATGGGCCACAGAGGCCAAATAGACACCCTTACCACTTAAATGTCCCCCACAATTTGTAACGCCACCCCACGATCCACGCGAACCCGAAGCGTGGCGAGCGCAGCGAGCCCGCGAGGGGCGGCGTTACGCGTCCTCCGACCTTTTTATACCCCCACTATCCACGTCAGCGTGGAGTTGAGAATAAATTAGTGTGGCGAGCGCAGCGAGCCACCGAGCCCGAAGCGTGGCGAGCGCAGCGAGCCCCGCGAGGGGACGCGGATACCTGTGAAGCCCGCGTAGGGCCGCGTTTATCTGGGAAGGTATCCGCGTCCGCTCGCCACGCTTCGGGCTCGGTGGCTCGCTGCGCTCGCCACACTAATTTATTCTCAACTCCACGCCGACGTGGATAGTGGGGGTATGAAAAGGTCGGAGGACGCGTACCGCTTTCCCTCGCGGGCTCGCTGCGCTCGCCACGCTTCGGGTTCGCGTGGATCGTGGGGTGGCGTTACAAATTGTGGGGGACATTTAAGTGGTAAGGGTGTCTATTTGGCCTCTGTGGCCCATTTAACATTGTTTCCTATGGCCAAATCGCGTCCATTGAAGCATTGAAGGCAAAATCGCAATAAAAAAAAAATTTAACATTGAACCCTATGGGAAATCGCGGGCATCGCGTCGGTCGCGTCGCGGCCGTTAATGTACTGGCCGCGATGCCCCCGATTTTTTTTTAACCGCAACAACCGCGATCTACATCGCTGGCGCCCTTCTAAGTAAAGAGTACCTTAATTTCCCCTAATTTTTTTAACGCATCACAAGCAAATAGCCTATAGATGTGTCCTCACGCATATAGCCTCAATAGGAGATGCGAATGCAAAATACAATGGACCTTGGCTTGACGCAAGTCAAGGTGCACAGGATCTTGCACACTGAGAAGGAATGCTTGGCCAACTGCAGCAATAGTGTATGACGACACATCTGTGCAACATATATTTCCCATGGCTGGGAACCACTGACCTACATAGGGAAAAAGCTGAACAAAAGGTCTGAAATTCATCATCAAAGAATCAGCAGACTATTTGCACCTAGCAATTCCCTAGTGGGATAAATGGGCCAGACAGACCACCGCCGTTCCCAAAGTAGCTACCTTCATTACATTTTAGCACTTTTATGGTATGTCCTTAAAATCAAAAAGTCACAATCCTAACCGCCTTAGGCTGCGGGAGGGGGCAGTTAGCCTTAGGATGGGGGCACACAGCTTGGCCGGAAGTAGACTGTGTGGGGTCACACTCAGCGTTGTGGCCGGATCTGCAGAACAGGATCCAGCCACTGCAAACCGGATTGGAACACATACAATGAAAATGTATGTGTTCACCTTAAAATCCGGTAATCCCGCCATCCTGTCCAATTGCAGTATGCGGCAGTTGGACACGTTGGCTGTGGCGCCAGCGCGTATGTGTGGGCGGCAGCATAAGAGCCTTTTTGCAGGCTCCTTCTGGCCAAGCAGGTCCCACTTGTGTGGTCCCAGCTTTAAGCTGTGGGAAAATTAGGTTAGAGTTAGCCAGAGATCCAGCTGCCAGCATTATGGCTAGTGGGATTATGACAGTCGGGATTCCATACCCAATTACCTAAAAATTGGTCTTCTTGCCACCTAGGATGGGTAGTTATTTTCTTTCTCCAAAATGATTGTGTATGAGATGCTAACAAACTTTGAGCAACCATTTTATTAAATACCCAGTTAGTTATGGTTAGTTAATAACATTAACTATTTAATTTATTTTTTTCAATTAATTAAACTAAGGGAAACAATTACATTATTAATCGTACTCATCAGTCCTCCAGATGGGAAGGATAGATAGACTGTAATAAGAAGCATCAGGCCTGGCTTGTTGCCACCTGTCATCACGTCTCTGCCCTCTTGGCATTCACCGATGTGAGAAAGACATGAGGACCAGCTCACCTTACAGGCATTTCGGCACATTGAAAAGGTCATGTTGAACAGTCAGATGAAGTGTAGTAATGTAAATGGTTTCCTGCCTGGTTGTAACTTCTACTTACTGACTAAGGTGGAGATCTGTGAAACCTCTAATGGGGCCTACACATGGGGTGACTGTGCTGAGCGATCTGAGTGATGCTAGATCGCTCAGCAACATCGTTCCCCACACAGCGCTGCCAGCGATGTGTGCTGAGCGATCTGTCAGGGGTGATCTGACTAGATTTATCCTACATGCAGAATTAACTGGCCGGCAATAGCGCCACACATCATTATCGATAGGGCCCCTAAACACGCAGCGATGTATGGTCACTTTCTAAGTGATCTAGTCAGATCGCTTAGAAAATGGGCTAACATCACCCTGTGTGTAGAGGCCCCATAAGAGATCAGGTGGCAATATCGCCTGCAGCGGGATGCGGTCATTTGGTCTACAGCATGATGGTCGACAGTCATTAGGTCGACACCATTAGGGCAACATGGGAAAAGGTCGGCATGGTTCTAGGTCGACATAGGAAAAGGTCGACATGGTTCTAGGTCAAAAGGTCATTACTTTGATAGGTCGTTAGTTCGACAGGTCATTCGTTCGACAATGTCTAGGTCGACAGTCAAAAGGTCGACATGGGATTTTTCACTGTTTTCTGAGCTGACATGTGCCGACAGGCGGTATTTCATGCCCTACCATCCACAAGGACGTGGGAGAATAAAATAGTGTGCCAAGCGCCATGCCCAACGCAACGCAAGAGCAGCGAGCGATGCGGTGCACTTGAAACTGTGTCCATGTCAACTGTGTTGACATTCAGGTAAAAAAAAAGTGAAAACCCCATGTTGACCTTTTGACTGTCGACATAGACATTGTCGAACTAATGACCTGTCGACCTAGAACCATGTCGACCTAGAACCATGTCGACCTAGAACCATGTCGACCTACACCCATGTCGACCTAATGACTGTCAACCATCATGCTGTAGACCAAATGATACCAACCCCCTGCAGCAACCAATACAATGCTGGCTTTCATTTTACAGAATGTACATTCTATCAAATGAAAGCAATAAACAAGGCATTTCGGCCCGTGATCTATGAAACACAAAAAAAAGCAGAGAGAATAATAAATAAATAAATACAATGGTATGTATTCAATGCTCCTATGTCGCCGTAAAAAACGGTGAGTCTGCATGTTTTTTGGAGAGTGGTGAACTTTTCTCTCCTATTTTGGGCTTCACTGTATTCAGCTCTGTTGCTTCTCCAAAAATATTTTGCGAAGCTAACTCAGTTCACCCTTCACTTCTCACCATTTCTGTTCAATGGGGATTTTAGTGTCTCTCACCAAAAGTGTATTCAATGCACAAATTGCGAGTCCTGCTGGTTTCTCTTTTTACAGCAGTTCACCATTTTTCCCTCGGCATCTTTTTTAGGTGAACTGTAGGACTATCTTTGTTAAAGTTGTTATTTTTTTTGTTTTTTATGGCTTATAAATTAAAAAAAATGTACTCTAATGTATTTATTGCAAGTGCCATAATGCTGTACTTATATATTAATTTATTTGGAATTTAATAAGTTATTTTAATGGTATCCAATAAGAAATCAGCAATGCTCCTAGTAATCAGTAATCAGTAATGCTCCTAGTTAAACCAAGGCAGGGAAGCTCAGGGAGACCCCCCCTAACATAAAACCACAATTTAGGGATGTATTAAAAAAAAAAAAAACTAAACCAAAGCCCCCAAAAGGCATTTAAAAACACTAACAATTACAAAATAAATAAAATAAAAACCCAGGGCATTGAAACCACAGCCAAAGCACAACACAATAATAAGAATAAATGAGGACAAAATACACAGCACCAGTCTGCAGCCACAAACCCAATTAAAATTGTCACACAGCCATGTGTTGTAATAAAAACACTGCACAAAACACTAACCTTAAACCTGTTCAGAAGCCAAGATCCACAGATCCCCCGAACACACTGCTCAAGTCTGCACACCTCACGTGGAGAGCAGGAGAAAGTGAAACCTGATCTCTCCTGCTGTTACAGCTCACCCTTTTCCCCTCGCATAATTATGCAGAGTTCGCAAAAAGGGATGGTGAGCTGCAGAAGCGTTGAATAAGGAGACAGACAGAAAGGAGGAGATGATTAAAAGTGGTGAGTGCTTCAGCGAGGTCACAGTGACATGCACCAGCGAACAGTGAGCCTGACTCGCAAAAAGCATTGAATACATGCCTATGAGTAAATGTTTAAAACCAAAGCTGACAGGTAAGAGGAACAAGGCAGCGCACATCAGAGGTAAGAATTCAGCTCATCTAACACATGAAGTGTCAGTCTGATGTCAGCTATCATTTATTTTTAAAATAGCAATTTCAGTTCTTTAGGCTCAGGAAGGACCAGTAAACAGAACACAATATCTCTGGAAATGATTAATGAATGCACCCAAGACACACTATGCTTTGATAAACACTGTAGAACACTACAATATAATATCACAGCCATGTTACAGTAGAATAAAGGGACATATTACAAGAAAATATTACGCATTCCCACGGTCTTCTTCTAATACTTGAAGTGTGACTGATGCATCATCTACTATACTAAGCAGTGACCATTGATGCCTATGGAACAGCATATACAGAATATGGGAAATATGGAAACAAACCACCAGAGTAAAAGAAATGCCCCATTGGACAGCACCAGTAACTTCCTCTTAAAACATTAAATAAGGACCCAATTAACGGTTTGCACAGTTTCCGCAGTTTATGTATAGACTTCACTTCCCAATGCAGTCTCCCATGGTGCCTATGGGCTTTATTCAATTCCGGTCGTTATTATCGGCAGAGGAAATAGTGTAAGTCGCCTATTCAATGCTGCCGTTACCGAAAGCATTAAAAGCAGATTCAGACAAAAACAGACTTTAAAACAAATCTGTTTTGTCGGAAACGGACGCGGATTTCCGACACTTGACTGTTGGTATTTTGAATACCGACTTTCGGGTTCCGGACGGAAGGAACGAAAAACTGCCTAGATTCCGATGGTTGGTACATCCCGTTAGTCGGAGTCCAGAATTGAATACCTTAAGAATCTGTATGGCTGAGAAAAGTTAAAATACCACTTTGCGGGGTGCCATCCCTGCGCTAATGACTGTATTTCGCAACTTAGTCAAAATCGGACGATGAAACTGCTTTGCTAATTAAATTTGATATACAAAACTTGTAGATCTGTGCATGACGGAGTCTGGATTCATATACCAAGTCCCGCGATGCAGGAGCCCTGGATTTTTTACACACCCAGAACTGGTGTCCTGTGTATACAGATTCAGATGGAATACATTTACGTAACTTGAAGTCCGACCGCGACATCACGATGCTGAGGATCATGACAGGCACTCTACCCTGTGAGTACCCTAATCCTCTTCAACTACTCAATAGGGTGTGAACCTCAAGAAAATGACTACCACAAATGTCAAAACACACACACACTCAGTATTCTGTAGTATGCCATCGTGGACAACTCCGATTCCAGTTTAATCAGCATGTGAATCACTATAAGCCATGTTGAGATGATCTCAGATATTGAAATACTGTACAAGGACCATACAGTATGTAGAGTTGGATGGAAATTGAGCGTGAATGGAAAAATTAAGTGTACCAACTTCTGTATCAGTCAGTTTACGAATATAGCGTTGCACTCATCCCCCAATGCATGTTTTTTTGCTAGTTATCAGCGTCCATTAGTATGTACCAGCATTATTGGAAGTGCAAAACATGCATCTGAACACACGCATATTTATACTTATGTACAACCTTGCATGGACTCAAGCTTGTTCACCAAGCCCCCACTGAACTGTGCTTACATGAGAACGCCTTACTAACCAACTGTCCATTTAAGTCTCTTCAGTTGTCAAAGAAGACGCAAGTGAAATGCGTAGTGATGTATTTGTATGTTGGTGTTAGAGCTCTGCTCCGGAGCAGCAAACACATATACTTTGGAATACAGGGATGAAAGTGGTCTGCCATGTTTACACTGTACTCCTCCTATTGGGCACTAGAGTTACTGACAAATGAACCTACATCTGAGAAGGGATGGACAAAAATGGCGTTGATTTCTTTGATCATTGTTTATTACTCAGATGAGGAAGTTTCAAAAGATCTGCCCGGTTAAAAAAAAAAAGTAGCATATCCAACGCGTTTCACTAAGGAATAATCCAAAACTACTCAGCAATTTGAATTTATTTCTATGGGCTTATGCCCTAAGAAATTTCTGAACATTACAAAAAGAAAAAAAAATTATGTTCTGCTACCAGTGGGCCTTATCAAGGGCTGCTCATTAAAAGCAGCTGCAATTTAATCTTCAAGTGATTGGCTATGCCAGGCCATACAAGTGCATCCATAAATTGTGCTGGAGACCTTGTTAATTTAATATATATTTTAAGATCTGCTTTAAAACATATATTCAATGGCACGTAAAAAAAAAAAATGACCCGATAAAAAGGCAATAGGGCTGTCTTAAAGTGTTAGGATGACTTGTATTTGGACCGCTTGTTAAGATTAAAGACCATGTCCATCAGCCCATACGAACAAAAAGCCTCAATCTCCCTCCGAGCTGGAATCATAACATAATATTGTCGTAGATGTGGAACATCCTGTTGACACAGATAATTTCGGCCACCCTCCCCGAGGCACCCATGAGCATAATTAAATTATATCTTTGCTTATGATGAATTCTTAATTATTTGTTATAGCTCTAGGCCCCTGCCAGCACAGGCAGCTTTCTCGTTAAGCATACATTTTTTATTAATTACCTTACCAATAGAGCCATAAACTCCAACGTTTATTAACGGTAATGGATGCTTCTTTATTTGAGTTGCTCCTAATGCACTTCACTGATCAATAGACAGAAACATATACAGTATGTATCGGTTAGATACTGAAACAAAACAATTGATTTACTCCTCCTACTTACAGTATAAATAGCCAAAAAAACACAAAGAGTGCCAGGAGAAAAGAAGATCTAGAAGCGTAAAATATTATAAGGAACCAAAAAGAAAGGTAATGGTAACTATACAGTATGCAAAGAGTATAAATGATCCACTATGCCAGGTATGTCCAAACTATGGCCCTCCAGCTGTTGTAAAACTACAAGTCCCATCATGCCTTGCCACAGTTTTGCTATTAGGGAGTGATAAAACTATGGCAAGGCATGCTGGGATGGGTAGTTTCACAACAGCTGGAGGGCCACAGTTTGGACATGCCTGCACTATGCACATACTCACGGCTTAGCGCATTATCACAAATTCGACAGAAAACTAAAATCAGGAACGCATCACAAATACTTCTTACTAATAACAACTTGCATGGAAGCCCCATGACCAGTGACTAGATGAGACCGGTCTACACATCCTTGGTACATGGCTTCAAGAAGCAATGTAGATTACAGAGCTTGGTTTACAGTAAATACTAGCTGTGCAAATGCATTGGCCATCGCCTCCCAAACATTTAATTTTCAGGACCACAATAGGACCCCACATGACCGTGGTTCCAAAACGTTCTTCCATCAGAGCTCCCTAGAGCAGTGGTCCTCAAGGCAGACCAACTGTCCAGGAGTTATGGCTACCCAGACTTAGGCAGAGGTAAGGTTATTTGTACCTCAGTCGGCCTGATCTGTGAATAAGCACGGATAGCTATAACAACCTGGACTGTTGGTGGGCCTTGAGGACCGCAGTTGAGGGCCACTGCCCTAGGGCACAGGTTCTCAAACTCGGTCCTCAGGACCACACACAGCTCATGTTTTGCAGGTTTCCTCACAGAATGACAAGTGTCAATGAGTAAAAAATGCACCTGTCGGGTGATCTGGAAAACGTGAACTGTGTGGGGTCCTGCAGACAGAGTTTGAGAACCCCTGCCCTAGAGCATCAAAAATTGTTTGCAGCACCCTTAGGCTGACCCAGGGCACCCTTACAAACGTCCCGATGCACCCAGGGGTGCCACAGCACACAGTTTGGGTACCACGGCCCAATGACATGACACAACTGCAGCTGTTCTAGATGAGAAGATGCTGGTCAGACTATCCTGTAGTGTCAGCTACATGCATGCACAGTTTTATCCCTAGTACATCTGATTTCTGGCTGCTGCAACATAATTAAAAGGAAATAGAATGTGTCTGTCTCTGCATCCAGCCAGAGTTACCAGCCCCGGTCGCAGGGGTGAGAGTGGCCGGTCACGTTGACCATGTACTTCTCCCTTGAGGCGTACAGCTGACCGCTACAGGCAAATCAAACTGGGTATTACCTAAACCTAGAGAAGGGATGGGCAAAAAAAAAAAAAAGACCAGAAGATGGTTCATTTCTTTGATCGTTGTTCATTACATGTAACGACTGCGGAGGTTGTTAGGGAGCTTTCCGTGAGATTGATTCCCACGGGATGATGAGCTAAGAAATGTATCACATACACTAACACAGCTTTGAATAATTTAAAATAAAGCTTGCAGGGAGGATGCTGTGCTGTATAGCAGAGGCGTGCACAGCCTCCATGCCTTGCAAACAGTATCCATGCCGCTAGGTCTGAAGACGCAGGTAAATTCGGAACCCAATGCAAAAAAAAAAAAAAAAAATTGTAAATGGCTCACCGTTGTGCAGCTCTCCTTACTGGACGCTTCACCTGCAACTCTTCGACATGTCTCACTCTCCCCTAGCAGTGCACTCCGACTGCAGTCAGGCCATCCTCATTCAGCAAATGAATTCACAACATGTTACTGCTCTAGCAAGCTGGAATGGGAAGGATGTACTACAGACCTCAGTGAGAGAAGGAGGGGGGGGAATCACAGGCTGCAAACAGAGAATTCTCAACAGGCAGATGATTCTCTAAGGATCCCCCAGCATCACGCCTAGATGCGCGCACACAAAATGTTATGCAATTGCCTAAAACTCCCTTGCAGACTGCTCTGCCACCCCTGAAGCTCAGAGATATTAGGATTATGGTATGGGAGAGGAGAGGATGGACTTGCCTGTGGAGTATCAAGAAAAAGCAACCAGCATCTAAGCGCCTGCAGTAACACAGACGGAATTAGCCCACATAGCCTGACAATCTTGCAATGCACTTTTTTTTTAATTATGATCATTGCTGCAAATGTACTGATTGGGGAAGGGGGGGGGGGGGTGCTGATGTCATGAAGCCAGCTGTATTATCACTGGGAATGCAATCTAAATGGATAATACATTTAAGCAAGAGGACACCACACATCAGGACCTGAGCTTTCCTCCAGGGCCCAGCGGGACAGCAATTAGTGTCCTACAGAGAAATGGAGTTCGATAACGTTGTTTGGCTTTCACAGGTTCAAGTGCAAGTTGTTATGAACAGTTAGTATGGTGACGGAACCGGGGTGCAGAATTGTCACCGGGGAGGTATAGAAGCCAACGTGGGTCTCAGCTAAGCCAAGTAAATCCCATTCTATAGGCTGCACCCTTTCCCAAGCAAACATAATGTCCCCGTTACTTGGTAGGTTATTATTATTATTATTATTATAATATCAAAGTAATATTTTTGTGCAATGTTTTAATTAATTGTTCAGCAGGCGCGGTTTAATATATATATATATATATATATATATATATATATATATATACATACATATACATATACATACACGGATGGTGTAATGGTTAGCATTATTGCCTTACAGCACTGAGGTCATGGGTTCTATTCCCACAATGGCCCTTACTGGGCGGAGTTTGCATATTCTCCCTGTGCTTGCGTGGGTTTCCTCCGGGTGCTCCGGTTTCCTCCCACAATCCAAAAATATACCGGTAGGTTAATTGGCTCCCAACAAAATTAACCCTAGAATGTCTGTGTGTGTGTGTACATGTGGTAGGGAATATATATTGTAAGATCCACTGGGGCAGGGACTGATGTGAGTGTTCAAATATTCTCTGTACAGCGCTGCGGAATATGTGTGCGCTATATAACAAACTGGTAATAATAAATTATATCTATAGGCATGTCCAAACTGTGGCCCTCCAGCTGTTGTGAAACTACACATCCCAGCATGCCTTGCCATTGTTTTAGCTTTCCCTAATAGACAAACTGTGGCAAGGCATGATGGGAGTTGTGGTTTTACAACAGCTGGAGGGCCGTAAATTGGTCATACCTGTCCTAGAGCATTGTCTGCAGGTAAAACAGTCCCTTCTGCGGGTATGGGTCATTGGATAGACCCTATATAGATAGACAACTGAAGGCCGACAAGGCTTAGGTGAAGTAGAAACGCTGCGCCACCCTCAGGGCCAGATGCACTAAGCTTCAAAAGTGATAAAATGGAGAGTGATAAACAACCAACCAATCAGCTCCTGCCTGACATTTTTCAAACACAGTCTGTGACATGGCAGGTAGGAGCTGATTGGCTGGCTGTTTAGTCACTCTCCATTTTATCTCTTTTGAAGCTTAGTGCATCTGGCCTCAGTGATTGGGTGTCCATGGGCAGAGGAATTTGGTGCCCCCTCCCCTTTAAAAAAAAAAGGTGTAACAACAGCCTCTTGCTCTGGGTCAAGGCACATACACACCAGCCTATACACTTCACTGCAGAACTCTAACTATATCAGTGGTAATCCTGAACAAATGATATAAAGCGTACACACAGAACGATATTGTTAACTATATCAATTCTGTGACGTCACCTGCCCCCAGCTGCTTGACAACAAAGTCATCATTGAGCATGGAGTACAGGCAGCGTAGGGATTGGTTCATTAACGATGCATGTGAGAGCGTATTGTTAATGATATTGAGCGTACAGACTAAGGGCGGGATGTTCTAACATTCGCAGCCCTGTTTCGCCCCCCTTCGCCGGCCACCGTATTCTTAATGATCGCATATGCTCTAACACAGTGGTCTCCAACCTTTTTTGGGGCGTGAGCTACTCGCGGCAAAATAAGCCACCCGAAGAGCTACTAAAATTAAAATTTAAAAAAAAGAAATCTGCCTAATGACCAAATAATGCCCTTTACACATTATGCCACACACTGTAATGCCCCTGACACATTATGCCACATACCACAATGCCCCAGACAAAATATGCCACACACTGCAATGTCCAATATGCCACATACATACCTCCCAACACTGGAGGCAGAGGATAAGGGACATCTGCGCGTGCCAAAGGCGCGCGCCAAAAAATAGGTGTAGCCACATGCCGTGCAGCCAATGAAAGTGGGGGCATGATACACATATGCCCCCAATAGTGCAGTGCCAGATATACATACATGCCCCCAATTGTGACAGGTATGCCCCAAATAGTGCCATATACACACATGCCTCCAATATAGTGCCAGGTATGCCCCCAATAGTGCAGGTATGCCCCCAATAGTGGCAGATACACATATGCCCCAATATAGTGCCAGGTATGCCCCCAATAGTGGCAGATACACATATGCCCCAATATAGTGCCAGGTATGCCCCCAATAGTACCATGTGTGCTCCCAATAGTGTCAGATACACATATGCCTCCAATATAGTGCCAGGTATGCCCCCAAAAGTGCCAGGTATGCGCCCAATAATGCCAGGAATGCCCCCACAGTCCCAGCAATACATATGCCCCCAGTGCGAGAAACACATTGGCCCCAATGAATTTTCGAGCAGCATAACAACTCACCGTTGATAAACAGCCAGCCTATCAGCTCCTATCTGTCATGCTACAGGCTGGGTTTGAAAAATGACAGGTAGGAGCTGATTGGCTGCTTGTTTATCACTGTCCACTTTATCACGTTTTGAAGCTTGATACATTTGGCCCTTATTTAGTGTGTACAGGGCTTCAGACTCACAAGATTCAGCGATCTACAGCAGGTGCACCATTGCTTGCTAAGCAGTGCTAGGCAGGAACCATCCTGTCCCCTATACCAGGTGTTAGTAGGGCTCCTGGGACAGAGCCAATTAACACACATTCTAGATATGCTAATGTGGCAGGGTGGATGGAGCCTCTACATAGGTAAATAAACTATTTATCATGGCAGAATTATGATAACCAGCTAACTGGCCACATAGTCTGCAAAAATCAGACTTTTAAATTGCTTTTCTAGTTTTCACACAAAACTATGCCATTGTTTTATTTGTATGTATTTAAGGTGGAAAAGAGTGGGGTTGACATTGTACCCAGCCCCTTAGCCTAACAGTATAGGCCTTTGAACATTATCAAACCAGCCCAGTAATTTAGAGGGAAAAAAAGCCTTAAACTATATTTCTACTTCTGTTGTGGTACAACAACATGGCCGACACTAGTCACATGACCCGTCACTTATAAATCCAGCTAGTTGCAATAATCCAAGGAACAACATTGCAGTGGCTAACATTTATTTTATTTAACTAAATGCACCCATGTACCCAGGAGAATGGAAACTGGACTGAACAAAACAGAGGAAATACAGCAGAAGACCAGAGCAGAAAAAAATACATAGCTCCATGCAGTGAATCATCATTGGTGGTTACCTCACACCAAGAGACGTTGGCAGTGTCAGAGTGAGGCAGAGACCACCATCAAAGTAACTGGCATCACCCGTGGGGTTTATTAAATAATTCAGTACCTGTCGCATGAATTTCTGCTTCTGCTTGCCAGGTGTAATTCCCTGTCAAATCCTACAGGCGAAAAGATCCCACTAATGTAAATCCCACTGGTATTTTGTCTGGTGATATTTTTTATGTATTTTTTTTTTGCAATCAATTTATCCTTTAACAAAAAAAAAACACCGTTTGCAAAAAAAAAAATCACATAACATAACTAAAATGTAGCCCTAAGAAATCATATTGCATTGAGTTAGGTTTAATATATGTGCTATGAAGGAGGTCATGCCTTCTATTTACATTACGAATACATTTCCAATGAACAACTGGGACAGAACAGGCATATCCTTATACATCCATTTATATACATTGTTCTGCTGACCTTAATTATAGTTTATGAGCAATCGTATGTGGGGATGGATTATCGAAATGGGAGCATTGTACATACAGATCTGTATAACGCTGTATGTGATATACTGCACATCTGTAACCTTAAAATGTTTTGGTCAGTATTATTTAATTATTAACAGTTATTTATATAGCGCATACTACTGCGATTGTGGCCGATTTCACCCAATTCTGACAGATCGGGATGAGAAATCAGGTGAAAACTAGCCAAATCGCATATATTTGCCTCTCTGTACTGTTCCATGGTATGCCCTCTGTACGGCGCTGCGAAACACTTGTCCGCCTTATAAATAAAATATAACAATAATCACATCAGATCCTATGCGCGGATACGTTTGCTTTGGATCAGACCTGGAGATTGAACCTGAACATAGGATATATCAGATTAATTGAGTAATTTTTATTGATTTTACAAAAGAAAACAAATCAAAACAACAGACAGCAGTGCTACCGTAGATACGTATAGGAATTGTAACATATCCATAATTGTATACACACAGGAAAATATATCCATATACGTGATTATGTATGTAGGTTACTAAGGATATAGGAAACAAATATTGCCCCTCCAAAACAATGATCAGTAGACGTTAGCCCGGAGGCGCCATCCGGGTCCTCGTGGAACATTAAAGTGTAAGGAGGTACAAATATAGAATATAGAATCGTGGCGCATGAAGAAACATTAAGCACCATCAAGCTGCAACACAAAACAGTCAACAGTCGAAAGCACTACGGTCTACACTAAAATAACCCACTAACAATAATAAAGAAAACCACCCAGAAAACCCAAAACAAACCTCCCACATAACCCCCCACCCTGTACAACCCACCCCCAACTCAGGCTATTGGAGCCCTTTAACCATACTTCCCCTATTCTAAAACTAACTCTAATAGATACCCCATTAACTACTATGAACTAGAGGAGAGAGTAAATCAGTGGCCCATATCTAAAACAAAGTTAAGATATCCCTTGCAAAAAATCCAATTTACCCCTCCCACCCACCCGACTATCTTACCCACCCGACTATCTTACCCACCCACCCAACTAGAGGATAATAGACACATGGACTGGCAGGGGCAATGGACAAATAATAATACAATGGAGCAAGCGCAGTGATGCAGAAGGGCAATTTGAACCGGTCAGTGCCAACTGCATTCAACAGATGTGTATAACAGATTCCCATATCAATTTTAGTGTATAACACAGACTTAACATAGAAGGAGCATTAAGTCACTAGAACCTCAGTTTATGAAGCAAATATATTCAGGCATGGCGGAGTAGCCAATAGATCAAAACAATGAGCACAGGGGTGTGAAACAAGAAGTCCTGCCAGGCTCTCCTCTTCCACAAAGGCATAAGGAGAGCAGTCCCTCCATCATATACAGTACCATAGCTTCAGACATACGTAAATGAACTGAATAGGAGCCAGGATGTCCATGTAACCAAGGCCAGGAGTTAAGAACAGCCAAAATAAACAATAAATGAGGCTTTTGGAGGTTCCCGTCAGCTTCCACATGCAGTACAGGGAGATGGTAGATATCTGAAAATCGGAGCAAGGTCATCAGGGAGCACTCGTCCATGGGGCAATCAGTCTCAGGATCTGTGCAAGCTGTAGGACAACGGCCACATGGAATAACTTCCCCACCAGCAACCTCATATTTATCACAGATATAGGAGAGGAAATTCGCTGAGACAGGGTAGCAATTGTCCACATAGCACGAGGAGGCTATCAGAGAGAGCTCATCCAGGGAACAGTGTGGAGGAGCCTTTTCATTATGGGCTGGAGGTTCACGGCCCAGAGATATAGGCATATCCTTGGGAGTACAGGAGATTGAAAGGGCATCCCCCTGCACTGCAGCAATCTTGGCAAGGAGTCTATCAGCAGAGGCATAAATAGCCTGTAGGATAAGCTGTACAGAGGCTGCCATGTCAAGTTGTATAGGAGATGCAACTGCACTTAGAGCATGTAGGGTAACAAAAACTGTATGCTGGTGCTCAAAAACACAAAAAGAAATGGTGGTGGCTAGCACCCTATCAAGCTAATAGCTGTTACCGTGTAGCAGATAGAGCACTCCCTCTCCCTAAAACATCAAGGATGGCAGTGTTCGTGTATCACTGTGTCTCAGCTCCTGGAGCCAAAATGGCTGCGATCACCTCCTCCCAAAACAGCAGGCCTTAGGTCTCCGTGTAGATGGGGGCTCTTAGTGTAAACCAGGGTGTCAGGTGTGCCTCCGTGGGTAGTAGGTTATGTAGCAGCAGATGTGTGCACCGCAGGCTTTAGCCCCAACGGTCCGCGTCTCTCCACAGAAAGCAGTAGCATCAAGATGGCGCCAGCACCAGGTCACAGGCTGAGGACAGCACGACGGCTGTCTCCGCAGGCTGACAGCGTGCCGCTCACAGCAGAGCCTCCACTTGGTTCCCGGAGTGTGCCCGGCACCTTTACACACCCCAGGGAAGGGTGTGAAATCGGTGAGCGCTTGTAGAATGGCAGAGCAGGATAGATATATCGGAGAGCAATAGGATTTAGCTGCCTTCAATGTCCGCGGTAGCCACGCCCCACACATCGCGGATGCTTATCACCTACAATGTACCGCATCCGATTTCCCTTGAACTCAACCAGCTGCTCCCCGGGAGCCCTTTTACATGCGACAAATCGCATGTAAAAATTGCACACCAAGTGCCAAATCAGATGTTAGGACCCCTGGGGAGCCGACGGCGAAGTTCAAGGGAAATAAGGTCTGACTTGTACCTCAGACAATTTGGACTAGTGTATAGGGGCCTTTACAACTGAACACAGTTGAATTATCAGCGTGGCAGAAAATCGCAGCCATTAAAGATTGTTTAAGTAAGAAGGAAAAGCACGTGAGGGAAGAGAGCTCTGCTTGTGAGAGCTTACATTCTAAAGGGGTACTACTGTATGTAAAATATGGGTAAATATAAGCACGGGCATATTTATTTTCTGTTTCATTGCAAACTTGTGCGTACTGTTTCCATGGCAGCTTAAATGAAGGCTATAAAGAGGCCTAGTTGAGTGTGGCTCACCAGCCAGCCCTTTTATAGATGCCCCCTCTGCATCTAGGGAGTACATTTACAGTAGCTGCACTATTTGCGCCACCACTTCAACGTTTTTAATGTAGAACAAGAGAGGTTGAAGCGCGAGTGTAGGCGACTTGTGTCTCTAATGATAGTTTATTAAAAAATATGGTTTATAGGCAATTTAGTATTGATCACTGATGACCCTGTGGTGTTGCATGACAACACGTGATGATTAAACAATTGCAAAAGGGGAAGAGTAGGTCAACGGAGGACCACAGACTGACTAACAATGGGCCAGATGGCATTAAAGCATCCCAGGCCTCCAACATAATAATAGGCCCATCATAACAGCATGAATATGATCAAATGCCAAGCTGGCCACACCATCAGTCATAGATCTGCTGTATGTATTAAATTTGTGAACAGGATGTAATGTCGCACGAGTTCGGCGGTCTTGGGGGATGCCAGCCAATCTCGGGCGGTTTTTAAAGGGGCAGTTACTAACAAGTCATGGTTTTGTCTTGTATGGGATTGCCCCTGTAAAAAACATCCAAGTATAGCCGGCATCCCGCATGGCCGCTGAACTCAGGCAGCATTACAACCTGTTCACAATTTAAATGCATACAGTTTTTATAATATTCAATCCTGTCCGTTTTCGCATCTGCAAGCTCGGCTTTTTTGAAAATTCGAATCGGCTTTCCAATACCAAATGTTTGAATTAGCGTATGTTTTCACAGAAAAAGGCGTGGATTCGCGGATCCACATCTTCCGACTTCCAGATTGATTCCGAAAATCAGTAAAAAAAAAAAAGTAAAAAAAGATTCAACAGATGGGTTGCGAATTCCGTCTATTCTTTGCGAAAATGTCCATTTTGGCGTTTATCGGCGAAGTAGTTGCATTAAAAACCCACGTGTTGGAAAAACTTTAACCCAAACTGCCAACAATTGCTAGTGAGTGGTGATAATTGGAAACAATAGGAGCATTTCCACAACCCAATTACATGGCTTTCACTAACTTTAGAAAACCCTAACAGAAACAGGTATTCTGACTCCAGTGAGTATGTGGATGAGAAGAAAGTAAACATAGAAACATAGAATTTGACGGCAGATAAGAACCATTTGGCCCATCTAGTCTGCCCCTTTTTTTACCCTTCAGGTAAACTCAACCCTTTTTAATCCTTATTTCTTTGTAAGGATATTCATATGCCTATCCCAAGCATGTTTAAATTGTTCTACTGTCTTAGCCTCTACCACCTCTGATGGGAGGCTATTCCACTTATCCACTACCCTTTCTGTGAAGTAATTCTTTCTAACATTTTCCCTGAATCTACCTCCCTCCAGTTTCAGTGCATGTCCTCGTGTTTTATTTTCCTTTGAAGAAAATTTCCCTCCTGTACTATGTTAAAACCCTTGATATATTTGAAGATTTCGATCATGTCCCCCTTTCCCTTCTCTGCTCCAAACTATACATGTTTAGATCTTTTAGTCTATGCAGGTAAGTTTTGTGATGTAGGCCATGCACCATTTTAGTTGCCCTTCTTTGTACACTCTCCAATGTATTTGTATCCTTCTGAAGATATGGCCTCCAGAACTGGACACAGTATTCCAGATGAGGTCGTACAAATGACCTATAAAGTGGCATTATTACGTCTTTTTTTCTGCTACTGATTCCTCTCCCTATGCATCCAAGCATCTGACTAGCCTTCCTCATTGCTTTGTTACATTGCCTCCCTGCCTTTAAGTCACTTGAAATAGTGACTCCTAGATCCCTTTCCTCCTCAGTAGTTTCCATTATAGTACCCTTGATACTATATTGAGCCTTTGGGTTTTTGAGTCAAGTGCATAATTTTGTATTTTTTAACATTAAACTGTAGTTGCCATTCTCTTGACCAATTCTCAAGTTTACTTAGATCATCAGTCATTTGATTTACCCCTCCTGGTGTGTCTACTCTGTTGCATATCTTTGTGTCATCTGCAAAAAGGCATACTTTCCCTTCAATACCATCTGCAATGTCACTAACAAAGATATTAAAGAGCACTGGTCCAAGTACAGATCCCTGGGTTACTCCACTGGTAACATGTCCCTCCATAGAATGCACTCCATTTACTACAACTGTCTGTTTCCTATCCTGCAACCAGGTTCTTATCCATTTAATTGTTTTATAATCCAATCCCACACTTTCAAGTTTATTTAGCAGCCTGCGATGTGGGACAGTGTCAAATGCCTTACTAAAGTCTAGATATGCCACATCTACAGCCCTGCCTTCATCTAGTATTTTGGTCACGGAGTCAAAAAAGTCAATGAGACTTGTTTGGCATGATCTCCCTTCAGTAAAACCATGCTGTTTTGTAAATTGTTTAATTTAAGATATTCCACTATTCTTTCTTTTAATAGTGTTTCCATTCAGGGCCGGCGCCACCACTAGGCAGCTCTAGGCATTTGCCTAGGGCGCCGGCACCTGGAGGGCGGCAGTTCGCCCCTCACCCCCAGCACTGTGGTACCTGTGTAAAAAAAACTTCCGTCCCCGGCGTCTCTGCTGAGTGCTGGTGCGTGCAGGGGTGTCCGTGCCGCCGGGGGAGCCTGCGGCGCTGTTATTGTGTAAAAGCTTGTCGCGCCCGGCGGGGTCCCTACAGTGAATAGAAAATAACTAGCGCTATGCGCGCGGCGGCGCGGGAAGCGCTAGTTATTTTCTATTCACTGTAGGGACCCCGCCGGGCGCGACAAGCTTATACACAATAACAGCGCCGCAGGCTCCCCCGGCGGCACGGACACCCCTGCACGCACCAGCACTCAGCAGGGACGCCGGGGACGGAAGTTTTTTTTACACAGGTACCAACCTTCTCCCCCCCCCCCCCCGGCACCGGGGCGCCCCCACCCCGAATCACCGGCCCTGTTTCCATTAATTTCCAGTCCTATATACTTGTTTAGCCTGCACAGTACACTACTACAGAAAGTGGAAAGCAACTATAGTATTCTTGTAGCAAGGTTGCGGTTCTCTACAGTTGGCTTACAGTAGCAATGAATAACCGGACACCTCAAGGACTCGCTGACCTTCAAAAGGGCCGTGAGTTACTTAATCTCCGTAATAACTTAAAAAAAAAAATTAATGAAAGGGGCAACAACCTGTAATAACATATCTAGACGCAATTTAAAGCAAAAGGAATATAAGCTAACGCAAACAAATCCGACAACGTAATGTGATAATTGGTTCACCAGACTTTCCACCAGCAAGATAAAAGGCTGGAACCTTCTCGGTGCGATTCTGCAGAGAAACTTCCATCCCTCAACATGGACCCCTGACTAATCAATCAACAACTTTGGAGTAGAATGCATCACGAAAGGGCGGCCTACAAACTGCTTACTAAGTAATGATGGAGATATATCAAAGCCTTTTCCTGCAGAGGAAAAAAGGAGACAACAAGCAGCATATCCGTCCTCCATCATATTTGTCAAACTATTCTGGAACAATCCATTTAGAGCTGCAGTGCGCATTATCCAGATGAGAGAGGCCAGTTCCAGCGGAGAATACCGTTGCTATGAAAGGATGTCCCTGGTCTGCAATGATGTTAAGGCAAGTGGTTAAATTAACATCCACATGAACGAACGGACCCAGGGTTTCCCAATAAAATATTATCCAAACAAACCCATTTCTGCCACCAACTTGTATGCATTCTACAATGTATCTTGGTGCCATTTCTTCCCTAGGTGAAAGATGAACAAGTATTGGGACGATACTATATGATACAACAGAAAACGAGAGTCCTCACACCAGGCGACCTTCTTGCATTCATCCAAGGTCAAGTAACAATATTTCAGTACCCATTGAAGGTCCATCAACAGTGGACATGGGATAGCATGGGCACTCTAACTGATCTGCGGCTAATTATACCCCACACACCAGCGTTCCATCTTATTACAGATTACTCCTATCAACTTCATTAAATGTTTCCGCAAATTGTAGCACAGACTGGTTTGGACTTATTTGACAATTTGCATGAATCAGCCTGGGTCTTCCAAAGCTTTGTTGGCTGTTCAAGGTTTGTCCCTCTTTGGACCACTGTTAGTAGGTACTCACCATGGCTTATCTTGAGCTCTACATAAGCCTGGCCAAAACAGTCATGGTCTGACTCATCTATCCAGGACGATTTGGCCATAAGTCATTAATATCCCTTTCACATCGGCCACCAGGTATTTTTGAGTGCTGGGTCATTTTGCCGGGTGCAGCCTGACCTCAATTCACACCACCCACAAATTACTGGGTTAAAGCTTTTAAACCCGGGAATTTGCTGGAAAAACCCAGGTTTTTCTGTGGTGTGTAAGGGTTAACACGGATCTTAAATCCCGGCCCTCCGACCCTGTTCAAGAGCAGGATTGGAGTGCCAGGTTTAAGACCCGTGGTGACCCTTTCACACCAAAGAAAAGCCAGGGTTTTTCCGCAAATTCCTGGGTAAAAAAACTTTAACCGGGTAATTTGTTTCTGGTGTTTAAGGGGTATAAGGTCTTTAATGCTGCCCGTATTTTCAAGATTTAAGACGTGGGTCTGCAGGTACCCAACGTCAGTTTACATCTAAATATATCACTTTTTCTGGCACGCCATGTTGTAAGCATATAATCACTAACTTTCCTTACAGGGGGGTGATATGTCTTGGCTCATGGCTGTGTATAGACCATTGTTATACAATCTCCAACATGCATCTCTACTAAAAATATATAACATTATTTTTCGGATGCAAGAAAACCCTACTAGACATTATTGAAAGAATGTTCAGTAGACCATCATTTATTTTTCGTTCATTCTTCGCATAACAATGGTCAACGGCCCAACACCTAGAAGTCGCCTGACCAGTGCCCGGCTGTGGGAGTCATTTATAAAAGGACATTCTGAGCGAGCAGCCAGTTTACTGGCTACAGTCATGCAATCCTTTTATCTTCCCAACAATCAGAGTTCCCACAGCTGGCGCACGCTAAGGAGCGAATCCGGGGAAAGACTGATGACCATAAAACAATTCTTAGCACAAGCTCTCTCCGGTAAATATATCTCAAGTACTAGAGGGATTATTCATCTCAATTGAGTATCTATTTTGTTATACATGCTGCAGAGATGTCTATCAGCACATATATCCTATTAATATACTTCACATAGGGAAAAGGCAGCTGCAACAGGTGTGGGATTATGCGGGAAGCTTGCTTTAATTGAAAGCAACTCTATCTAACCTTAGAACTGCACTCAGAATGTTAATTAATGACCGGTCGGTTTAGAGGGGAAGCTTTAGCGGCGCTGAGAAAACACGCAACTATTTGAGGCTGGTTTTAATATATTATATTATATAAAATATATTATATATATATATATATATATATATATATAATTATAATATTAGTCAAAACCAAGATCTTAGCAGCTTTACGCACATCAGGAATATTTATGCACAGCATTGATTGCTAATGCATGTAGGGAAATAAAAGTAATTGAGAAAAATGATACAACACCATATAAAAAGGTGGGGATACTCTGTGTCCCTTAAATAGAAGCATACTGTAGGTTGTCTTTAGAATGATCCAGCTATGGAAAACTAAAAGTATACCTGCCAATGACTTACCTCCCAACACTGCAACGTGTGTAAGAATAAACTCTGACCCTGCCCAGAGACAACCACTTTTGGATGAGACTCTGAAGACTAAAAATCAGGACAATCAGAATACCGTACCTCCTAACTGTCCTAACGCAATGCCATCCATGATTTTTCTTTCGGTTTCGAGGATAGGCTTGGCCACACTTGCTGTACAACATTACAAATACAGTAGGTTACTTTAGATAGCTGAATTCTTCAGACCAGCACAAATCCTCCACATTAATCTACTGTAAAACTCAATAGGTATAAAGTTCCAGAGTTCCTGAATTATATGACTGATTTATCAAAGAGTAAAAAGCATTTTATTTCCTTAATGAGCTTTTTTCTCTTTCCCATATTTCATTTTTTTTATTAAATCTATATTTTACAATGATCTTTAATGATTAATAATTATATAATAATAATTGCAATTCTCAATAGGACATACACAAATACATCTTTGTTTTATACACAAGTTTTTTTTTTACAATAAAAAAAAAATAACGCAATACAGTAAGTGTTATTTTAATACTGTATATGAACTCTGTTATAACAAGTTTGTATAACAGTTTTCAGTAGCATATAAATCAAGATACAAAAGTCAAGACCCAAATTAAATTCAAAGGACAGCTCTTACAGAAGCAGCTGTCCTTTGTGTAAATAATCGCATATATTGGTGCACATGCGATTAACAATGCGGTACATGATTATGTGCGGCGGTATGTACTGGTGGAGGTTAGTGCATCTCGCCTTCTCATGAGGTAACAACATCTAAAAGTTATTATTATTTTGGTACTTATATGTTAGTTGGGCGCCCACTATAGTTACTACGCTCATACCCCCACTATCCATGTCGGTATGGAGTTGATTTTATATAGTGTGGCGAGCGCAGCGTGCCACCGTGCCCGAAGCGTGGCCCAACTAACATATAAGTACCATTATTTTTTTTAAAGTAGCAAATTTTGTTTGTATAATAACATTTTTGGATTTTTTTTTTTTTTTATTTGGATGTACCTTCTTTAAGCCTCCAGATAATATCACTGCTGCAAACATTGGGACAACTTGAAAGCTATAGTATAAAATGAAGAAGAACATAGTGATACAACCACTTTAAACACATTGAATATTGTGCTAGAACATCCTAGAAGGATCCGTATTTTCATTGCCTCAAGAAAAGGTTACGTGACCGCCTTAATGTTTCTCAGTCCAATGTTCTTCCCTTATGTGCGTGACCTTACCTTACACTCTATATTCCCTGTTGCCACCACTTTCTGTACTCAGCTGTGAAATCAGAGTACATACAGTTGCTTTTCTTCTTATGTTATCTCGTGTGTATTCCTGGGATAACAGGTTGTCAGGCCCTCAAAACGTGCGCAGGATGGTTTACTAAAAGGTTGCAATATTTACTCCAACATTTCATTCTTGGACATTCCACTAATCGATCAAAATTATTAATAGTTTCCGAAGTTCAAGTGCCAGCATCTCTGTGAGAGAGGTGTAAAATATCCGCTAAAAAAGTCGCTCACATTTGTTATATAAATTTAAACAAAAAATTTTGTGTAAAAAAGGATTATATTTGCTATAGAAGGTGAACATTACAGGTCATTATGATGAAAAAAAAATGTTGGCGTGCCAAATTTCACACCTATTTTGACAAATTCACTTGGCACTCAAAGGTTTACGTTCATCCAGGAGGCCGAGCTGGAACAGACCGAAAGAATATTGCTGAACGTCCCTTTCTTGCTCAGGAAATAGTGAGTGTAATACAGAGTTTGACAACAGCCGTACCAGGGGCAATTTCAATATTCAGCATTCCATATTCATATTGTGTTGGGGATAGATATTCTTTATCGCCAGACAACCTATGTTCTATAACACGATGACAGGAGTCAGGATGAGGCCATGCTGCCATTTTGTAATGTTTAATATCATATGTAGTAGAAACTACATTTCGGTAGTTTGGTATTATTAAGGAGGATGACGCTTTTTGTTTTTAAAGTTTTAATTATAGCAATTGCATTCATTTAAGGTAATTAATACTGAATGCGAGATTAAAAATTAATTAGTATAGTTAATTTGAAGTAGTTAATTTTAAGTGAACGGCTGCATTGATTTGGACAGTTGCGTGAGTTTTTATAGGTCTTAAGGGTCCATTTATAAAGCTTAAAACCCAAGAGGAAACAGATGTATAGGGTTACTTTCGGTACTTGTTTCCTAGCACGGCCACACCGATTTACATCGGGGTGGTCGTGTCGGAAAAATCGGGTCGATCGCATCGCATGCGATTTGGTCGCATGCCATGCGATCGACGCGACCGACCGATTTTCGACCCGATTTTTTTATTGAATGAAATGTAAATCGGGTCCCTGGGACCCGATTTTACATTGGATTCAATGTAAAATATTCCCAACCCCCCCAAATTTCACGGCGTACACCCCACCCCACGATAGACGCCATCCCGAAGCGTGGCGAGCGCAGCGAGCCCGCGAGGGGCGGCGGTGCACGTCCTCCGACCTTTTCATTCCCCTACTATCCACGTCGGCGTGGAGTTGAGAATAGAATAGTGTGGCGAGCGCAGCGAGCCACCGAGCCCGAAGCGTGGCGAGCGCAGCGAGCCCCGCGAGGGGACGCGTATACCTGTGAAGTTATACGCGTCCCCTCGCCACGCTTCGGGTTTGGTGGCTCGCTGCGCTCGCCACACTATTCTATTCTCAACTCCACGCCGACGTGGATAGTAGGGGAATGAAAAGGTCGGAGGACGCGCACCGCCGCCCCTCGCGGGCTCGCTGCGCTCGCCACGCTTCGGGTTGGCGTCTATCGTGGGGTGACGACGGGGACATCTATAATGTGAAATGGGTCATATTGGCCCATTTCACATTTTTCACGATTTCAATGTTAAAAAATCTTTTAACATTGAAGCCTATGGAAAAATCGGGGGCATCGCGTCGGGACCTATGTTAATGGTCCCGACCGACGCGATGCCCCCGATATTTTACCTTTCCCGACACGATTTTAATGTTCAAATATTTTTTAACATTGAAGCCTATGGAAATATCGGGGGCATCGCGTCGGTCGCGTCGGGACCAATGTTAATGGTCCCGACCGACGCGATGCCCCCGATATTGTCTCCTAGCCGGCAAAATGGACCTGATTTCAAAGGAAATCGGGTCCATCGTATGGATCGTGTACCTTAACTTAAAGGTACACGATCCATAAGATTGTGGCCGTGCTAGGAAACAAGTACCTTACTTTCTTATCAGGGTTATTTAACAAGTGAGACAGATAAGAAATATACCCACACTTGGTTCCACCCATTTAGTATATAGATTTTCCCTACTTTTCACTTGCAGGTGGGATAAGAACAAAAAACTGCATACATGCTATGGAAAGCAGTGCCAGGAAAGTGTTTTTTAAATGTTATTTTCTTAGGTGCTGTGGCCACGCCTCTTCAGTCCCTCCCCTTCCCCAGTACTTGGGTCCATGGCGGCTCTCAGCTGCCCTGCTTATCGATGCAGGAAGCTGAGGGGGCGGCAGGCTGGGTACTCACCCATGTGAACGCCCAGCGTGTTATGGGCATTACCATGGAAATCGCCAGGTGGCATGGGCGCCCATTTATGCCCAAAAGTGCACACATATAAGTAACCTGAGAGTCACTTTATATATGCATGCATGCACCCACAGCTTGCGAATGGATGTTAATGTTAACATCCATTCACAGCCAGTGTGTGCAAACACACGCTGCGAGGGGGGAGGGGGAGCGGGCGGCCCAGCATTGGCCGGGCGGGGTTTGGTGGACTTTGCAGCCTTGTGAATCAACCAGAAAAAACAACTAAGTTTCACACAATGATACAACAACTGAAAGGAAATCCAGAATAAAAATTTAGCTAGACCAAAAACACACACCTAAAACAATCTATGGCAAAGAGGTCTTGATTCATTTCAAACCAAAACACAAGTGCATCTGCAAATGCGTACGCGGTAGCTTGGTGAAAATATACAGCTGTCGCTGCCGCCTGGACCGCAAATCCCAGCGGATACGTACAAAGACACAGCATCTGCCGCAGTTAGTAGATTACCAACGTTTTGAGTAGCCCTATGGTCATGCAGCTTGGCCCCAAGTAGTACGAGGTCGGGGACATTGCAGATGCATTTGGGGTCACAGCCTTTTACGAACCCCTAAACCAGTCAAGACATGTTTTTTCCCCAACTATCAGCTTGCGAGTAAATCGTCTCGGTGACCGCCTGCATAAGAGCATTGGCTCCCGTTAGCAGGGCGACATGGATACACGCGCAGGCTGCTGTTAATTGCTGAATTGCAAAACAAAATTGGGTTTGTGCACATCAATGAATCATGCTCGGAGTTTGTGAATAAAGGTGCCCATACACTAGTAAGATTTATCTTCAGATCTGGCTGGTTGGAACAAAAACATGGATATGGATGAGTGACAGTTTGTCAGTTTCGCAGCATTTCCAAGCAAATGGTCAACTGTCATTTGCTCTCATCCATAACCATGTTTTTGTTCCAACCAGACAGATCTGCAGATAAATCTGCGTGTGTATGGCCACCTTAAGAGTATGGGTCATTGGGTCGACCACTTAAAGTCAGTAGATATTAGGTCGACACCTGAAATAGGTCGACATGACTAAGGTTGACAGGGTCAGAAATTCGAGACAAGCATTAGGTCGACAATGGAAAGGTCAACATGAGGTTGTCCCGAATGTCGGCATAGTCGACACGGACACCGTCTATGTGTACCATTGCGCTCGGCAAACTATTCTATTCTCCCGCGACGCCATGAAATACCGCCTGTTGGCACATGTTGGCTCACAAAAATGTAAAAACTAATGTCAACCTTTTTATTGTCGACATCATGCTTGTGTCAACCTTTCCGACCCTATCAACCTAAGGCCTGTCGACCTTCAGTGGTCTACTCAATGCATGTTATCGTATCCCGAAAATACAAATGTAGTTACTGATGTTGTATTAGATCCAAGCTTGTTCTATACATGATTTGTAAATGGCTTGCAGTTAGCCTGTAAGATACATTTTAAGCTCTATCGTTCCCTGTGTGAAGGAATTTCTTTATTTTTACATTTCCAGTGGAATTCGTCCTTCTCCACCCATCCATCAGCAGCGCAGCGCAGAGAATGTCTCCACAGTCAGCTGTTTCCTAGCTGCACAGCTGGACCTGCGTGGCTCATGTCCCAGGGGGATTAATCCCCTTTGTGTTTGTACTGATAGCATGGCAGGAAAAATAGGATTTTTGCAACATTTAAAAATATAAAAAATTCAAATAGTGATTTGTATGAATGCCAAACCTACAGTATAAGACAAATATACACATTGATATTATTAGATCATAATCACAGACATGTTTAACAAAATAACCAGTTCAGTGCCGTATTATCAATTAGGAGACAATCTATTTGATACAGATGTGTCCACATACATCTAGCGACATATTTGTTCCAGGTGGGACCATATACTGTACATATAGCCTCCTTGCACGTCAAATAGACCTTCAAGACGTAGTGCTGAGCACCTTTGCGTGCGACTCTTTCAATTACAGTGCATCTGATTGGCTAAACAGCGCCAATATGATGCACAAGCAGCTTCTGATTATTAAAATATGCCAAATACCTGTATTCTGTTTGCGACCATGGCTGTAGCTGCATACGAAATTCTACGTTAGAGTTAAACATGAACGTACATACAAAGAATATAGACATGCTGTATATTTTAATCAGAAGAAGCTGCTGGTGTGTCAAATTTTGCGAATAAGGGGCAGGACGCACTAACTAAAAAATGCGATAAAACCCCCCGCAGTATTGCAAAGTACAGCTTATCGCAAGTGCTGTCCTTTGCATTCATAACGGGTATGGTTCATAGAGTCAATAGTATGAAGTTCAGATGTTAGAGTATCCTGCCCAAGATGCATGATGGGAAAAAGTAGCATTAATTAACTTGGTCCCATGTAGACTTGGGGGGAAATTTACTAAAGGAAATTTGTAAAAAATAGGTGTATTTGTACCCAGAAATACACTTATTTTTTACATTTACTATCCCGAAAAAATGGCAATTCGTATTCGTATTGATGTGCTATCAATACGTATACAAATTGCAGTACTTTCGGGATAGTAAATGTCAAAAATAAGTGTATTTCTGGGTACAAATTACACCTATTTTTTACAAATTTCCGGTACTTGTGAGTTATCCGGGCTGCCGATTTTTTCATCGCGCCCGAAATCGGGGGCATCGCGTCGGTCGTGGCCGTTATAAGGGGCCGCGACGCGATGCCCACGATTTCCCATAGACAGTAATGTTAAAAGACGCGATGGACCCGATTTCCCATAGACAGCAATGTTAAAATAAAATGACAATGTGAAATTGGCCAATATGGCCATTTCACATTGGATATGTTTTTAAAAAAAAGTTTCATGGCCCCCCACCATCGTTAACGCCACCCCGCTATTGACGCCAACCCGAAGCGTGGCGAGCGCAGCGAGCCCGCGAGGGGCGGCGGTACGCATCCTCCGACCTTTTCATACCCCTACTATCCACGTCGGCGTGGAGTTGAGAATAGAATAGTGTGGCGAGCGCAGCGAGCCACCGAGCCTGAAGCGTGGCGAGCGCAGCGAGCCCCGCGAGGGGACGCGGACACCTGTGAAGCCCGCAAGGGGACGCGGATACCTGTGAAGGTATCCGCGTCCGCTCGCCACGCTTCGGGCTCGGTGGCTCGCTACGCTCGCCACACTATTCTATTCTCAACTCCACGCCGACGTGGATAGTAGGGGTATGAAAAGGTCGGAGGACGTGTACCGCCGCCCCTCGCGGGCTCGCTGCGCTCTCCACGCTTCGGGTTGGCGTCAATAGCGGGGTGGCATTAACGGTGGTGGGGGGCCATGAAACATTTTTTTTTAAAACATATCCAATGTGAAATGGCCATATTGGCCAATTTAACATTGTCATTTTATTTTAACATTGCTGTCTATGGGAAATCGGGTCCATCGCGTCTTTTAACATTACTGTCTATGGGAAATCGGGTCCATCGTGTCGCGGCCCCTTATAACGGCCACGACCGACGCGATGCCCCCGATTTGGGGCTAAATCGCGGGCATCGCGTCGGTCGGGTGTCCTTAAGTTAACTAAACTTAAGGACAAAATCGGCAGCCCGGATAACTCACAAGTACCAAATTTCCTTTAGTAAATTTCCCCCTTGATGTTCAGCCCAATCACTTACTAACCAGATATGTCCAAGTCTATCACCCTTGTATGTGTTTCTCTTAGCCATAGATCTACATGTGCGTCCAGCTCATGCTGCAACTTGCAAATGGCTGGAGAGCGAAATGACGGAACACTCCATTGTGCGCTATTACTTATTGCAAAATCTGACAAAATATTACCAATTACCGATGAGGTAATGCAAAAAAAGTGTGAAGACTGAACAGTGGGTAAACATAGTGAAACATAGGCAGATGATGGTGATCTGGAGGGGTGGGAACAGAGACTAGAGGGGGCTTGTGACGTGTACCGGATGGGGTCCGGACAGTCGGGATACCGACAGTCATTTACCCGACGTCGGGATCCCGACTGATAAAACACAGACAGACGGGTTCCTGACGGCCACCGGCTATTCTCCCTCGTGGGGGTCCACGACCCCCATAGAGGGAGAATAGAATAGTTGGTGAGTGTAGCGAGCCACCGTGCCCGCAAGGGGTTTTGTTGCGCTCACCATGCTGTCTGAGTCCGGCCAGTCGGGATCCCGACGTCGGGCTAATGACTGTCAGGATCCCGACTGTCGGAACCCTGTACCACACCCGCTTGTGACATGGAAAGTATTAGTGCAGTTGGCCAGTGATGGAGGTACAGCAGGGACTGGGAGTATACTTGGTGACAATAGAAGTCTGGAGGAAACATTTTAAAACTTTAAAAGCTGTCGGAGAGCCTGATTGGGCAGGAAGTTCCATAATGGAGAAGCAAGGGAGGTGGTAGTCAATGCGGAATGAGGTGCAGTTCAAACTGTAGGGGGAGAGACTTATCAAATCTTGGAGAGACAAAAGCGGAGAAGTTGCACAAAATAGCTGTCATTTCATAGACTGTGCTTGATATTGTAGATGGCAGAAGTTCATTGGTTATTTTGGGCAACTTCTCCCCTTTACCCCTCTCCAAGTCTTGATGCATCTCCCTTCAGGATGAAGGTAGTAGGAAGTATACGGTATGGAGGTGCAATTAAGAACTTTGTTGGATTTGAAGAGTATTTTAAACACAGATAGTGAGACGGAGCTACGGGAGACCAGCTGTATGAAACGCCTTATACTCTACTAGTTAATCATAATTAAATGCCGTTACCACATTCCCCAACGCTCAAGTCCTGCAAAAAGGCAATTGGTGAGATCTCCAAAACTGTGACACCCGCTCTGCTTAATCACCACATACTGAGAAAAACATATCAATGCTAATCCTTTCACTTCTAATATTTTATTTATCCTGGCATTGCACACATCACGTAACAGACACTGCGTATAAAATACATCACTCACACATTACCTTACCATTAACAGCTACCACCACCCAACCCAGTGAGACACTTACATCATCACAACTGCTGAAATATATGTTATTGAGGAATTTGTAACCAGAGTAACAGCTGCAACAAGAGGCATCTCCTAGTTACATCTTGTTTAAAAACTGTGAATTGTTAAAAACAGGGATGGGGAACCTTCAGCATGGCCAAATAGCAAAACCGTAGCAGGGCATGCTGGGATGTGTAGTTCAACAACAGCTGGAGGGCTGAAGATTCTCCAATCCCTGGTTTAGAAGCTCTGCACTGTGCTGGGCATAACGGTTAAAATCATCGTCACCAGTGCGCCCTGAGGCTAGCCTGCAATTTCATCAATACGCCCTCATTCAACTTTGACAGGGGTGCGCCCCCCCTGCCGCAAGTGGGGGCCCACTCAGATGTGTATGACATTATAATGTTTGGAGAGAATGGAATCATTAGACAGAAGCATTAGGTTGACAGTCACTAGGTCGACATGACTGAAGGTCAACATGGAGTTAGGTCAACATGGTCATTAGGTCGACATGGGGTTTTTCACTTTTTTTGTCCCGAATTTCAACACATTCGACATGGACACTGAAACATAGAACCGCGTCTGCTCGCCATGCTTCGGGCACGGTGCCTCGCCATAGTGGATGGTAGTGCATGAATTACCGCCTGTCGGCACATGTCGGCTCCAAAGAAAAGTGGAAAACCACTTTTGACTGTCCACCTTCCCCATGTCGACCTTCAGCCATGACGACCTTGTGGTGTCGACCGAATGCTTGTCAGTCTAGTGACCGTATCCCATTTGGAGGTAGGTGCGACTCGAACAGGTAGTGGCTGACACCTGGGCAGACTTGTGATGCAGGCTCCAGGTTGTCCCCTACAGCAACAATAGGTATGAGGCACCTAGAACCACTGTACAAGTCTCTAAATCAGGGTTTTTAATGTCCCCGCTGTCACACCCACACTGAGCTTTGCTGGCACAGATGAGTCTTAACCATCAGCTGTGATGCCCCTGGAGTGACCACCACCAATGCGAGGAACCGGAGAGACCACACCTCCTCAAATAAGACACAGCAGGGGCGTCGACCCTAGCTGGTCCGTGGGGAAGTGGCCAATGATGTCACAGCAGTAGGTACAGCCCCCCTCTCTGTAGAAAAGGAAATGAAATGTCCCAGTAACACTAAACACCACATTGTAACTTTATGGCCCATATCTAAGAAAGTAGATTTTGGTGTTTAGTGCCTCTTTCATTTGCATAAACATTTACTTTCAGACCCCATCGCTGCTCTTAGCGCTGACATACTTAAGAAATGGAGTATTTGGACCTCTCCCAGCCCTAATTTGGGTCTTCGGAGAGCGTTTACAACACCCCAGTTCCTGGAACTCCAGATCAGCTGTAGAGACGTTTCACTTACTTGGCAATTCAGCATATGCCGGCTGCTTCCTTTATGCTCTTATTCTTTCAATTAGAATTTCATAGTTAGCATTTGGCACTGGGTAATCAGCTTTATCACTTCTTATTCTGTGTTTGCGAAGCCCGCTATTAATGAACGCGCAGCTGTTCCATTAAGTATGGAAACTCTCTACTGAACCATATATATATATATATGTTTATGAAGTTTTTCTGCTGTGCAACTTTTAAGGTCGACCAGTCACTCAGAATTAACATTTTACGACTGCATAATGCAGAAGCCAAATATCCCTGCGTCATAGGATCTGAAAGCACTTAGTCATCGCTTCTGTTTTATCCTTCACCTTGCTGGATGTCTGTTCTTAATGCCAATCATCCCTGGCCAAGGGCTCCGAAATTTCCAGTCCTGACCCGTAAAATTGTCCCCTGATTAGCCTGAGCCAAAAGGGGTGGGGATTTTTAGAAACAAAATCCCAATCAAATGTGGTTTGGGATCAGACAGGGATCATTTTGTCCTAAATTTGCGCTTAAAAATGTTGTAAGGGTGCAATCAGCCCTTAAATGTTAAGTTACAGATTATAAATGAATACTATGGGCCAGATGTATCAAGGTTCAAAAGTGATAAAATGGAGAGTGATAAACAGCCAGCCAATCAGCTCTTACCTGTAAATTCTCAAACACAGCCTATGACATGACAGGTAGGAGCTGATTGGCTGGCTGTTTATCACTCTACATTTTATCACTTTTGAACCTTGATACAATTATGCAGGCGCGGTGCATAAAAGGTTGTTGGGTTCATAGGGGTATGGATCATTAGGTCTACAAGAGAATGGTCGACACCATTAGGTCGACATGGGTCTAGGTCAACAGGTCGATACAAACATTAGGTCCACATGGGCAAGGTTGACAGTGAAAAGGTTGACATGGGGTTCTTCAGTTTGTTTACACAGTCAACATGGACACTGAAACATAGCACCGTGTCGCCTTACATGGCTCACTGCGCACGCCATGCTTGGGCACTATTTTATTCTCCCACCATGCCCAACTGGATGGTAGGGCATGAAATACCACCTGTCGGCACAAAAAACCTTGCTTGTGTCAACCTAATGCATGTGTCGACCTAGACACATGTGGACCTAATGGTGTTGACCCAATGCTTGTCGCCCTAATGACGTATCCTGTACACAGATCATTGTGTCAGTAGGATGGCTTAGCGCCAGATGTATCAAGCTTCAAAAAGTGATAAAATGGAGACCGATAAACAGCCAATAAGCTCATAACTGCCATGTTACAGGCTGCGTTTCGTTTGCAAAATGGCAGGTAGGAGCTGATTGGCTGGTAGTTTATCGCTCTCCATTTAAATCACATTTGGAAGCTAGATACATCTGGCCCTAAGCCTCTTATATCAGGATTTTTTTGTAACTGATCTGCCCATGGCTGCCACCATTGTGTGATTAAAAGAAATGGTCATCCTCCTCATCAAGATATACTTCATTAAGGGCTGAATACAGGCCAATGCCCGGAGATCCCTAAAGAGTAGGAAAGGGTAGTGGATAAGTGGAATAGCCCACCATCAGAGGTGGTAGAGGCAAATACAGTAGTACAATTTAAACATGCTTGGGATAGGCATATTGATATCCTTACAAAAAAAATAAGGATCAAATATGGTTTGAGGTAACAGGTTTAAAAAAGGGGCAGACTAGATGGGCCAAGTGGTTCTTATCTGCCGTCACATTCTATGTTTCTATGTTTCTATCCCGGGTTGCTGCAATCACATGCAATATCCTGGGATATTTCTGCTAGTCTGAAAGGGGCATTAGAAAAGAAAATGCTTATATTATTTTTTGTTGTTGTTTTACAGCCTGAATTCAATGTGAATGCAGAGGAAATGTAATGGTCTGGCTTGGCTTCCGAAAACAAATGAGATCATTGTGCAATCAATGCTACTGTATGACCCTCCTAAATGATACCTCTCTGTAATAAGATAATTGCAGATTCGGAACACAATGAGTCATTCATTCACTAAAAAATTGACTTTAATTAAAAAGAAAAGTAACCCACCCAATTAACGTTGTTAGAATGTGGTGAAAGCATTTTAATTTCTATAATTAAGTCATGTAATATAGAACAATTGTATATAAATGTACTATTGGGTTCAAGTGAAGAGTGTAGCGGTAGAGACAATGGGGCAGATGTATTAAGCCTGGAAAAGTGATAAAGTAGAAGCTGATCGGAGCTGATTGGCTACGGTGGGAGCTGTCCTTTGCGATGCGGCAGAGTGCAGAATGACGGCGCCATCCCAATGGCATGCTGGGAGAGATTTTTGACAGATCCCGCTGACGGCCCTGCGGAGAGAAGCCCATAGGTGCCCCAACGGAGGAGGGGCTTTACTGTATATAGGAAAATGCGTTAAAACCCCCAACACCAGGGTTTTCGCCGCATTTTGGTTTAGAACATCCAGCCCAGTGTGAGCCAATAAGAAACTACGGTACTTGTGTAGTTTCACGGTGGCCGATATATCAGATGCGATACCGGCGATATAAGCAATTTTTAACTCTTCATAACCCCACTATCCACTATGCATGGAGTTGATTTTATATAGTGTGACGAGCGCAGTAATTCGCTTCCGCTCGCCACGCTTCGGGTTCGGTGGCTCGCTGCGCTTGCCACACTATATAAAATCAGCTCCATGCGTAGTGGATAGTGGGGCTATGAACAGGTAAAAAAATTGCATAGGATCGCATCGATATATCGGCCGATATCGCATCCGATATATCGGGCGCCGTGAAACTACACAAGTACCGAAACTACTTACTACCACATGTACAGTACTCTTTGCGGAGCAGGAGGGTTCTGCCCACACAGGGAAGATAAGGCAACCGTGAGACCACCTAATAGCTGTCGGGAGAGTCAGTCTGGAAGATTTTGCAGTCCTGGGATATACACAGGTTAGCCCGGTGGAGATCGGGATGCCCTTTTTCAGTATTCCGACAATGGCACCCGGACTTCTATGAAGTTCGACATGCAAAAGGATGAGAGAGTTTGAGAGGTGGATATGGGAAAGGTCGACAAGGTCAAAATGTTTTAATAAAAATGGTAGACGGTAGTTTTAAAAAATTTGATGTCAATGTTGACAACTGCCGACATGCACCACCAATTAGCGTAATGCGTGCCATCGCTGTGTTCACCACCCTTCAGAGCTCAGCTCCTCGCTACGCTCAGCTCACTATTATATACGCCGACATGGATGGTGAACTGAGAACAAGCGGTTAAAAAAAACTCACGTCGAATTTGTCATGTGTCCACCTTTTTGATGTCGACATTTTGACCATGTCAACCTTTCGCCCCTATCAACCTCTTGCATGTCTCCCTTTTGGGATAGACCTATTGATGGTCTATATCATGGGTCCTCAAACTGCGGCCCTCCAGATGTTGTGAAACTACAAATCCCAGCATGCCTTGCCACAGTTTTGCTAATAGGGAGTGTTAAAACTGTGGCAAGGCATGCTGGGATTTGTAGTTTCACAACATCTGGAGGGCCGCAGTTTGAGGACCCATGGTCTATATAGACACTTTAGATCTATCAACCATTCGTTACTTTACAGGAACTGCACCACCAGCCTACGTCATGATCATTAACAGAAGGAACATACGCCCAAGTATAGGTTAATGCAGAGAGGAATACAGCCTAGCAGCATGTGTTGTGGAGGATATATTTGTGCGTGTGAAGCATTTAATTCTATTAGTCACATTCATCCAAAGCGCAGCATAAGAAACAAGGGTACTTATGTATTATCTGGGCTCCCATGTTAAATGCACCCATTTTTTTCATACCCCTACTATCCAACTAAGCATGGAGTTGATTTTATATAGTGTGGCGAGCGCAGCGAGCCACCGCGCCCGAAGCGTGGCGAGCGCAGCGAGCCCCGCGAGGGGACGCGGTCTCATAAGAAAAACGGGAGCCCAGATATTACATAAGTACCGAAACAAGTAACACAACTTGTGGGGGGTGCCGGCCTGGCAGGCAACTAATCTTTGTCAAAGTCGCTGGCCTCAAGCCAACGTTCTCTTAATTACCGGGAGGCAAACTCCACACAGCTGCCTACTGTCT
Source organism: Crinia signifera (assembly GCF_055691185.1). Classification (NCBI taxonomy): domain Eukaryota; kingdom Metazoa; phylum Chordata; class Amphibia; order Anura; family Myobatrachidae; genus Crinia; species Crinia signifera. Next base: position 302,586,365 of record NC_139221.1, on the reverse strand, counting down.
GCCCGTATACGGTTATTAGACATCCTGCAAATACCAGGCATCCTTTTAAGACATTTACTTTGAGAACCTTACACGCCGCACGCTGGCAAACCGTTGACCTGCGGCAATTTACATCGGCCCGTAATGTCATCAGCCTCTTGTCAGATGTAGACAGGGAAAAATATTAGGGCTTGCTATTACAAAATGTTGACAGAAAGGAAGGAAAAGGAAAGTTACAGTATACTGTGAGATAATAAAGCGAGAAGCGGGGGAACATATTATTTAAGCTCGGAACTGGAAATTGTCTTGGTAAACAGAGAGGAATTAATTGCTGGAAAGTATTCACTGAGTAAGCTATTCCGCAGCATGCACTCATGCATGAGAATCCATTTATAGCTCTCGTTAAAAGAAAAATGCAAATAACGAGCAAGTGCGCGATCCAGCGCGGCAGAAGCCCTGTGCAATGTAACGGCGACCCCCTCTGCGCAAATGCATTTAGCTTATTAGTTGTTGTTGGTCTTGCAATAACCATTATTTGTCTGTATGGCTTTCAAAGTGGAACGTGGGAAGTGTTTTAGGTTTAGGACAAATATTAAAAGTACCAATTGCCTAAAACTATCAGCACACAGAGAAAGAGAAATATAAGGGCCGGCGCAGAGACCGTCACATCCAGAATTTGCAATGCAGCAGCAGTAGTGCACGTCAGCATCAGCAGCAAATGTTCTAGAATTGCTGCGCAGTCAGACGATCCGCATTGACAATTATGAGATAAACATTCATGTGTGCGAATGTCGGCACCTTAAAAATGTAGCCCAGGACATAATGTTGACATATGAAACGTCAACATCCAAATTTTTGCATTCATTTAAGGCTGAGGATTAGAGGGTGGGTGGGGGGTTTGAAAGTCAAAGGGCAACCCAATGCTTAATAGCACCTTTGTGGTTCTTTAGGGCAGAAATTAGCGGAGGTAGGGCGCTGGGGGGGGCAGGGTTGGATTCAGTCATGAAGAGGCCACAAAGGTTTGGCTAACTAGTGGAGAGTGCATGATAGTGTTCATTCTAGCACCCGCTATCTTTGAAGACCCATGCAGTTCCTCTTCCCTGCCTGGGGTGTTGCTGTCTGTTGTGGTGTTTCTAGCACTGGTCTAGTTCACATATCAGTGCTGACATACAGATCACACAGTGCTAGAAGCACTACATCAGACAGGGACACACCAGGCAGGGAAGAGGAACTGCATGGGTTTTCAAAGATAGAGGGTGCTAGAATGAACACTACATGAGATAGATAGATAGAGAGATAGAGAGATAGATAGATAGATAGATAGATAGAATCTAACTGAAAAGATGGGCGGCGCACTCATCATGAATACTGACCAACCCATAAAGCGGACGACTACTTCAGGGCACAAACCAGATCACTGTGATACCAGGTTTTTACACACGGTACAATTGCCTTGTACCGTGTTCCCAATTCAATCGGCATCGAATGCGGCTAAAAACCGTTCAATTTTGATTTGAATTTGACTATATAGTCAAAATTTAATGGAAAGTTCGTTAGAATCGCTTCGCGTGTATGGGGCCATTGTCTTCAAATATAGATGATCCCACCCAAATAGGCGATCCATGATTTCTCAAAATTTAGTAAATAACCCTTCCAAGGTCACAGTTTATATATTTTTTACAAGTAAAATATTGTAGTATCAGTAGTTCATTGTAAAATAGTTTCCACTTGCTGCGGAACTCCTCAGAGTGTTTCACAAGTCACACTCAGCCCTACACTGCCCAATTCATACACTGACTAGGATACAAAACTGTGGGGGAGATTTACCAAGCCTTGGAAAGGCTCGTACCAACCAACACATAAATAAAGTGCCAACCAATCAACTTCTGTCATTTTTCAAACACAGCCTATAAATTGACAGTTAGAAGCTGATAGGCTGGTACTTTGGGCCTTATTCTAGTTCACTCTTAGAGGCAAATTCCTTCTCATATGGACAAAACCTTTGAAGAAAAACCCCACCCAACTCTAATTCTATCTGCACATGTTCCATCTGCCCCACCTGCACTGCACATGGTTTTGTCCAATTGAGAAGGAATTTACTTCTAAGAGTGAACTAGAATAAGGCCCTTTATCTCTCTCCGAACTATGCTAAATCTTCCCCTATTCACACCGTCACAATATCTGCTGCAAATAAACCTTCCAAACACACAATGTACCGGTGCCAGCACAATTATCTGTTGCATGCTAGCAGCAGCAGCTGAAGCACACAGCCAATTTAAGACAACACTGGCCAGAAAGGAAACCTGATCTCACACTTTTCAGCAGATTAGAGAGCATGAAATGAGGTTTCGGTTAATATCAAGAATGCACCATTGCCGAGGACTGGGGAAGAGGTTAGTAATGTAATATATCCGTAATCAGCAAATTCTGACTTACAGTACATTCACGTATATGGATGTTATCGTGACAGCTTAGCAGAGCTGGGACAACGCCATGAATTGGATGCAAATCCTCTGTTTCACATGTCAGCAAATTGAAAGGTGATACAGCTTATACAGCTTATACAGCGCAGCAAGTTCCGCTCCGCTTTACAATTGGAAATGGTGATAAAACTAACCACCACCCTCCCCCCCCCCGCATCTGCAGGAGGCTAATAAACAGAAATGATCAGATGTATGGGCAGCGGTGCGATGGGCAGCTGAGAAGGCTGACAGAGATCCCGACGTAGAACACATGCAAAGTACACAATAAGCAGCATGTAATCAGCCAAGTCCAACGGGATCCAATACAACCTGCTTCCTACGTACATGGCTTTATAGGAACCCAGGTAGAATAAGTGACAGTTAGGGTGATTTTAAACTCCCATTAGGCTGATCCATGGCAGGGCATCAGGAAGATCGAGTATTTCGGAAGTATTTTATAAACTGGGTCAGATTGGAGTCAGCGGTCTGTTGGAAATATCAGCAAAATCCATTAAAACTCAGTTGGAAAAGATGGACTTTAGTGAGTTAATCGAAACCAGTGATATAAAGGAAAAAAAAAAGTACAGGGGACTGAACCAGAGGTGGTCACAATCGGGTTGGGGGCTGCGTCTTCCCTCGCTAATGCCACAGAAGCAGTTTTTGGTACTTGTTTAGTTTTAAGGCGGCACTTCCCAGCAGATCGCATGCAAATCATATGCAAATCACATGCGGTATTTGCATACGATTAGCATACGATTTGATCTGCTGGGAAGTGCCGCCGTGAAACTAAACAAGTACCCAGTTGTTGTTTTTTTTTAAATGAGATGCACATTTCCAGCTTCTCAGACCCGCTGCATCCTTTGGATGGTGCAGCATCGCACGAACATCTGAGAACCTCAGACCTCTGAGCAACTCTATGGTTATTCAGAATGTCTGTTGCAACTAAGCTGCCAGGGCAAGTGAAGCTGAATCCTGAAAAACTGTTGCTGGTTTCAAAATGCTCCCAAAATGTCCATAATGCACCAGCAAGTTCTTCGCCACTTCCCATTGGCCATTTGCGACTAAATAAAAACTGTGTCTACCTCAGAATCATGCCCTGTGTGTGGCAGCGGCATAAACTACTGAAGAGCAGCGCAATATCCTGCGGTTATGTTAGCAGAAGCAATGGAATGATGGGAAGATGACAATGAAGGCAATACAGATTTACAGACTGGTACAGTGAAAGAAGCAGTTACCTCGGGCAGCACATCAATTCTAATGCAGTGCTAGGATGGACAACCCCGTCCTCCTGATTGGTATTTGGAATGAAGTTGTGACAAAAGGCTTGAGAAAACCCAGACACTCATATAAAGGGACAGCATGGTGACATTGGTTAGCATTGTTGCCTTGCGGAGCTTGGGCCAAGACAGGGCCATATTGGTGTATAGCAGTGATGGGGAACCTTCGTCCATCCAGCTGTAGTTGAACTACACATCCCAGCATGCCCTGCTACAGTTTTGCGTTATATGGCCAAGCTAAAACTGTTCTACAGGATGCTGGGATGTGTAGTTCAACAACAGCTGGAGGGGCGAAGGTTTCCCATCCCTGGTTTGTATTCTCCCCCATGGTAGGTTAATGTGAATATTTGTGTGGTATGAAATATAGATTGTAAGCTCTGCAGGGCCGGGGGGCCGATGTGCGTAATTACAAATTTTCTGCTCAGTGTTCATTATATGTTGATTCTATATAAATAGAGGTTAATAATACTAATAATAATGTCAACTAAAAGTCACACCCCAACATTATACATTATTAAGCAGAATCTGGGAACTTGGTACTTTAAACACACAAAGCAGTCTTGACTTTGTCCAAAGGGCAACACAAAAGGCTACACAATAACAGATGTAAATTACTACAAACTTTAAAGTTTACAATAGAACAATACACTGTAAATCCACAAAAAATTCCTAGTGTGCGCAAGCACACATGGCCAATAAAGTTGATTGATAAGACTGACCAGCCGAGGTTAGACGCATACATCCTGTATATGCAGGGGAAGGTAATATCTTGGGATGAACCAATCATGTTGGTTGTTTATTAGAACATTATAAAACTCCATACATAAATTCATGATGTCATAAATGGAATATGTTTTCACATATTCAAAACCCGCTTACAGAGCGCTGTGGTAGCAGATTTGCACCGTTTTCCTCAAGCTAGACTACATTACCGCTCCCTCCTCAAACCGACGAGGTCGTTGGAGATCCAACTAAGAACAAGCCTATAAAATACACAGTAAAGAAACTGTGCTACTGAAACCTTTATTCGTATCCTGTAATTGAACGGTAACAACTTTAGAAAGTTATTCTGCCAGTTCCTACAAGTAGTTATTCTTCGCACAGGGTGCCCAGCCTCTGCCGCCCCCGCTGGCAGGGAACCCTATCAGATATACTGGAATGAATTAGCATTTTTATGCATTCTGCAAAATAAATAAAATAACACGGAGACAAAAATGTCATTTCACTAAGAGGAACGCATTATGGATATTCCATATTTCACTGTCAGACCGCGATGGCCGCTCTGCTGCATGGACGTCTGCCAAGATGCTGGGCTTGATTGTAAACGGTTTTAGTCTTTAAATAGATGAAATTACCAAACTTTCTTGACGGGTAATAATTCTCCGGACAACAGAGATACTTCTGTTTTGTTCAAATGAATATTTCAAAAGGGACATAAAAAAACAGCACATTTCCTCTAATGCGGTGTCGGCCTGGTAAATGCGGTCAGCTGCAGAACCCCTATAGAATACATAAGGAATGTAATACCACTGACGCTCTTGTGTGAACAAGTTACCGATGAACATTAAATTATTTCTCCCGCCTTCGCAAATAGATCCCCGTCACCACCGCTGTCCCACTCCCGGCCCGCCCCGATGCAAGTCGCCAAAGTCATTCGCAAAGGGGCGCTGTACATGCGCATTATAGACCATGCGCAGTCCCCCCCAAAATAATCGGGACAGCGCCGAACTCGCTAAATAGCAAGTAAAGTAGAATCACCCCCATAATCTCCAAGTGTCCACTGTCTGATGGAAGACCCAGGTCTGGTGTGAATGGTGATGACCTGGGAATAACCTGGTTCCAACCACCATATCTAAATGGGGTTTACAACGGAGACCTGAGTTGAAACTGGGTCGATGCCTTGAAATTCCCAGCTCTTATGGACAAGAATATAGAAACTGGGAGCACAGACTAGAGATCTGTAGTGACACAATTATCATCAATTACCCCAGAGAATAAAAAAAACAAAAACAAATATAAAACATCATACATAATAAAATATTTACATGTGAGAGATAAAATCAATTTACATTTTCAGAATTTCATGGCTCAGTAGATTTGAGCAGAGGCAGATTTTCCACAAGGCAAACTAGGAATCTGCCTAGGGCCCCGCAGGTACTGTAACAAGGGGCCCCAAAAAGATATGGATGGTATTAAATAAAATGTCTTTAAACCACCTGAGAGGGGAAATGCTTATAATAGATAGGCTTATATTGCATATTAGAATATATATTACAATTTCATCTATTGTGTGAGGAATTTGGAGAAAGAGGATGGGGTTGAAAATAAAGAAGAAAATAATACATTTGGTCACAGGGTAGGGCGCCCCCTCTGGACAGAAGATATTCAGCTTAAGGATCTTTTACCACAAACTGGATGATACAAATCCACAGCTGGACAGTAACATGAATCCTCTCCGGAACCTGAACTGTCAATCACTGACGTTCTGCAGGAAGTTTCGGTCACACTGCCAGGAGACTCAGGCACAGAAAACTCATGACGGCAATAGATAGATGCTGACTCACACACTTGCCAATCATTAGGTCCCACTGAAGGTAAACAGGACTTACTGTAGGTCAGGCATGTCCAAACTGTGGCCCTCCAGCTGTTGTGAAACTACACATCCCAGCATGCCTTGCCATATTTTTAGCATTCCCTAATAGCAAAACTGTGGCAAGGCATTATAGGACTTGTAGTTTTACAAAAGCTGCAGGGCCATAGTTTGGACATGCCTGGCTTAGGTCAACACCTGAAATAGGTCGGCATGGCTAAAGGTTGACAGAGTTGGAAGGACAACACAGGCATTAGTTCAACAATGGGAAGGTGAGTTTTTCATGTTTATTTTAGCCAAAATGCGGTATTTCATACCCTAGCATCCACTACACATGCAGCGAAGCACCGCGAGTGGACGTGGTACACTTCGATGGTGTCCATGTCTACCTTTAGACTGTTGACCTAATGCTTGTGTCGACCTTCCAACCCTTTCGACCTTAGCCAGGTCAACCTATTTCAGGTGTTGACCTGGCCTTGTCGACCTTTAGTGGCCGACTCAATGACCCCTACTCGAACAGAAGTGGGTGATGCCATGATGAGATAATTGGCTATTGAGAAGACAATTGAACCATGGGTGGTCTACACTCTAGGGCAGGGGTAGCCAAACCGGTCCACGAGATCTACAAACGGTCCATGTCTTCCAGATCACCTAGCTGGTGCACAGCTGTAGTCAATACTAACGGTCACATTTTCAAACCTGCTGCAGTCATTCCTACTATAGATCCACAGGTTGATTGGAAAACATGCACCGTTGGTAGATCTTGAGGACAGGTTTGGCCACCCCTGCTCTAGGGAATCCAGGAGATCTCCCTAAATTTTGGAAGTTTCCTGAGCATTTTGGGAGAACAGGAAAGTATGGGTGCCATTAGAAGTGGTCGGTAGTGCTTAGACAAGCGTTTACAGTAGTTTACTGGACCCCCAACTAATAAAACTATACCTGTCTTTGTCACCAACGGCAGTGTTTGTTTAGCCCAAAAAAAAAAACTTCTTGCCAACTGTGTGTGTACAACATATATAGGAGCAGATCTACTAGGCCTTGGAGATAGAAAGTGGAGAGAGGTAAACTACCGACCAGATGTCTTTTTTAAACACAACCTGTAACATGGCAGTTAGGAGCAGATAGGTTAGTACTTTATCTCTCTATACTTTATCACTCTCCAATGCTTAGTACATCTTCCCCGTGCTGCATTCCTCCTAATATCCTCAACTTCCTTAAACTCTTTCTCTAAACACAGGACTGTGTGCAGCGGTAGGGGGTGCATGCACATCCTGCAATATTAATTATAGGAAGTATAATTACACTTGCACAGAGGAATTATATTTTCCCTTTGACATAGGGGGCCCATACACCAGAAAAGTATAGGGGCAACTTAGCCAATACCTAGGTCAAATCATCTGCAGAATCCAGAATCCTTGATTCACGGATTGCAAACCAAAAATGATCGGAATGACTGATTCTAGGATTCTTAGCATGTAGAATTTAGCAGATTTCCAGATATATCACCAATCATGGTAATCCGTCAATCAGCAGAAGGGCTGGTGCTTTGCTCGGTTGTTTTTCGTTAAATAGGTAAACTACTGTATGCCATTTGTTTTAGTTACTTTCTGAGAGTTTGGTCATCAAAACAATGGTCAGAAAAAATCTTCTGCTAGAACACGGAGAAGCAATGCTGCCTGGGATTAGACCATCACTGTGTAACTGGGATGCTGGATAGGGCAGTGAGCCAGTTTATGATGAACTAGGTTTTTTAAGACGCTGCAAAAGTACAAAAGGTTGTTTGACTGCAGGCAGCAACAAATGATGTAACATTTTCCCCTTAGAATCTATGTGTCTCTAAATATAACCATGTGTCTTACAGTGGGCAGCAGAGGAGAGGGAGACATTATTTATTTATTACCAGTTTCTTATATAGCGCACACATATTCCTCAGCGCTTTACAGAGTATAGTTGAACATTCACATCAGTCCCTGCCCCAGTGGAGCTACATAAAACCTTAACTCCAGACCACTAAAAAAGTCATTTCTGTCATGATTATCATCACTAAAAGCACAATTGTGGCATTCGAATGATACAGTTTTGGAAACAGTTCATGGAGTAAAGCCCAAACAAACCACAGAAACCATAAATTCTGGAATGTCTAGGGACCGCAATGGGTACGACCAGAGCACCCCCCTCAGTCACCTTTGCTCTGTATGTAAGCAGAGCTGTTGCAGTAACTAGTACTATAAAAGGCACCTTTGCCAAAGCGGAGCACTACTGCTCTCTGTACATTTTGCCTAAATACAATACTGTTAGCAATCTAAATAATATGTACCTAGAATTTCATCTTAAATCATTTTCAGAGACTTAAATTATTTTGCATACAAGACTGCTGGTGTTTCTAAATAAATAATTGTACAAGTAAAGCTGGCAGAACTGCAGGGATTCATTGGCAGTGAGAGCCGGGAGTTAAGAACAGGAACATCACTAATTGGATGCGTCATATTTCATGTCAGTCGTGATTTGTTATTGTTATTTACATCTAGGTGACTTAACCACTCGATGACTGGAGAGATATCTACTCCCCCGTGGCCAATTCAAAACACTTTTTTGTTATTTACCTATTTAAATGGGAATAATTATATTTCTTAGTCCACCACAAAAACCTTCATATTGTTGTTATTTTACTATTAGCTCAGGCCCTGATATGCACTTTAGTCAGATCAGAGTACTCGCCAGAATACTCAATATGAAATGTTATAGTATAAAGGGCCAGCAGTGTCTAGGTTGACAGTCATTAGTCAACATGCACAAGTTCAACCTAAATAAAAGGTTGGCACAAGCAACAGGTTGTCATGGAAAAGGGCTGACACATAAAAATGTCAACATGGATTTGCAATTAGTGTACTGCTTCTACCGCCATGCTTCAGGCCAGGTTCCTCACTCCGCTAATGCTGCACCTAGCACACTTTGCAATTCCCCGTCCAAAAAAGATGGAAAAAAAACACCTCATGTGGATCTTTCCAGGTATAGGCCTTTGCCATGTTGACCTTTGGCTTGCATCGATAATATGGTGTCATCCTATTGACTCACCCACTGGATACCAATTGAAATATCTGCATTATGAATTGTCAAAAGTTGATATAGGGCACAAAACAAGAAATTTTTCATCTTAAAACCATTCGTCCCACCTGAATGGATCAAATCTGGACTGAAATCTGCATGGTGGCCTTAAGGGTATATAGAATAGGGGTTTATAAGCGGAGGTGATGGAGACTGTCTTGTAGGTTTGGAGTTTATTGTACTTGATTACTCCCTAAAGGTCCATACACACTGGGCGACTATGCCCAGCATGTATGGACAGCAATGATCACATTCATCGCTGTGGGGAAAGCCACTCAGTGCATACGCTCTGAGCGGCTTTCCCCTTGCCCGGTGCCGATGGAGGGGGGAGGATGGCATTGCATAGCGGAGCGCTATGCAAAGCCATCCTGAAAGCCGCTCATCTGCTGGTATAACCGGGCCATACACACTGGGCGGCCATACACACTGTTTTGAGCGACTTTCAGCTCAAAGTCGCCCAGTGTGTATAAGCCTTTAGAACCTCAAAATGTAGGGAGTTTTCCCAGATGATCAGGACAATTATTATGCAGCCCCAACAACTCTCCCCCCTCCCCCCAGCTCCTTGTAGAGAATTCACAAACAGTATTTCTGAATGTTCTAATGAATTCCTTCATAGGGCAATCTATTAGGTCCTGTGGATCCATCTACTCCAGAGCTCCATCACATGTGCAGATTCCCACCATCCACAGAGGGGCCAAATTCGCTGTTCTACGAGTAGGTCTGAATCGGCTTCAGACTGCGTAATCTTGCAAAAGATTGTGTCATCCAGGATTTTGCTATAGTTGACAATATCCTCAGATTGCGCTGTATTTAAGGACGATGGAGGACGTCACTGATGACGCACAGGGTCATTCATGGTCAGTGACATAGTGTATATATACACGAGATGATGGAAATGTTTGATCATTAAGAACCGTCAAATCCCCCAAATCATTAAAACAGTTTTCTAATGTGTACCCTACCCATACAGAGGTAATAATCGGTAGAAGTTCTTAACAGATGCATCATTTTGAAAAAACATTTACTGATCTGTATCATTATATATATATTTATATGATCATGCTCTGTGTGTGTGTGTGTGTGTGTGTGTGTGTGTGTGTGTGTGTGTGTGTGTGTATATATATATATATATATATATATATATATATATTGCACCCCATTCGTAGGACTGAATCTCTGTTACTGTGACCATAGCTTTCTCATGCACCCTAGATAAGCTCATTTATCTGTAACCTGTGACAGCTGCCCCTTTAATACTAACTCAGGTGCTGTGTTTGGGATTGTCTCACCTTTAAAAGCCATAAGGTACTTGGCAGTTGAGCTTTAACCCCCCCCCCCCCCCCCCCCCCAAAAAAAAAAAACATGTTCATTTTAGCTATGGCGTGTAAGCAGTTGCCAGATTCCTAAGAGAATCAGTTGTTAGTGTAAAACTTGCAGTGAAATGGGGTCCCTTGGCGATGGGCTGCAAGCTTAAATGCATTGATCAATTCATGAACTAAAACCCCATTATTTATTTAATTGATTTGATTGCTAAGGTGAGTTGGTTTGTTGTAGTGAGTGCTGGGCCCCCTGTGTTTGTATTTACTAGAGTGTGTTGTCACTGGCCACTGCACCCCACCCTGGGAAGTGGGAGCTGTTTGCACCCCATTCGTATGAATGGCGAGTGTGCAACATGTATCTTAAATCCCAGCACTATGACCCTGCTCTTCACCAGGGTTGGAGTGCCGGGATTTAAGACCGTGTTGACCCTTTCAAACCACAGACAAGCTTTAACCCGGTAATTTGCGGGTGGTGTGAATTGGGGTCAGGCTGCACCCGGCAAAATGACCCGGCACTCAAAAATGTTGGTAAATGCCGGTGTGAAAGGGGTATTAAAGAAGTGCATTCTGGTCAAGTCCAGTGATCAGGCCATTTTGGATACAGTAGATGCAGCATTCTTTGGTCTGTAACGACCATTCCATACATTACAGCAGTGTCCTCACAGCTCCCTTTCACCTGTATGCACACTTTTTCAGACCATTTTTAAACTTTATATTCAAAATAACAGTAACAGCCTCATTTAGATTCCCCTCCTTCCTGAGCAATTCTATCTCTTCCGAAAAGTAACTCTACTCCTGCAAATAATTTATTACAGGAACTGTCTAGCCTTGCATTGCTTATGTAGGACTTGGCTGTGTATGCTTAGAAGACATCTTAATAAATTAGCACCGGTTGTTAACCCCTTCCCGACATTTGACGTACACAGGGCCGGTGCAAGGCACCGGAGCGCCCCAGGCGAGTCGGGGTGGGGGCGCCCCGGTGCCGGGCGGGGGGGGGGGGGGGGGGTCGGGTCGGGGTCGGGGGTCTTGGTTGGTACCTGCGTAAAAAAAACTTCTGTCCCCGGCGTCCCTGCTGAGTGCTGGTGTAGGGGTGTCCGTGCCGCCGGGGGAGCCTGCGGCGCTGTTATCGTGTATACGCTTGTCGCGCCCGGCGGGGTCCCTACAGTGCATAGAAAATAACTAGCGCTATGCGCGCAGCGTTATTTTCTATGCTCTGTAGGGACCCCGCCGGGGCGCGACAAGCGTATACACGATAACAGCGCCGCAGGCTCCCCCGGCGGCACGGACACCCCTACACCAGCACTCAGCAGGGACGCCGGGGACAGAAGTTTTTTTTACGCAGGTACCACAGTGCAGGGGGTGAGGGGCGAACTGCCGCCCTCCAGGTGCCGACGCCCTAGGCAAATGCCTAGAGCTGCCTAGTGGTGGCGCCGGCCCTGGACGTACATGTACGTCATGGTCGGGAAGGACTTCCCGACATTTGACGTACATGTACGTCATGACTTCTAACTGTCACTGCGTCTAGAGACGCAGTGACAGTTAGGTGATGTCTGCTGTCCCTGACAGCAGACATCCCCCCCTCGCCGCCCAGGGGGGGCAGGGGGTGCCCCCCCGGTCGGCGATCGCTGTGATTGGCTGTTCAAATCTGAACAGCCATTCACAGCGTTTCCTGTGTTACCGGCGGCTAAGCCGCTCGGTAACACAGGGATCGGTGGTGATCGGTGCTGTCAAGTACAGCACCGATCACCTCCGATGTGCAGCCCCCCCTCCAACCCGCCGGGCACTCACCCGGCAGCAGCAGCAGCTCCCCCGGCTCCCCCGGAGCGTCTGAAGCGCACGCAGCGCTGACCTCCTCCCCCCTCCCCCCCGCAGCAGCAGCATCAAGCTGCAGAAAAAGTAAAAAAAATAAATATATGCACTGAAAAACTATATATATATATATATATATATATATATATATATATATATATATACACACACACATATATATATATATATATATATATATATATATATATATGTGTGTGTGTGTGTGTGTGTGTGTATATACCGCACCGATCGCCAGCCCCCCCCTCCCACCCGGCAGCCCCCCTCCCTCCCACCCACCCGGCTGCCGCAGCACCAGCACCCCTCCCACCCCCCCGCCAGCCGCAGCGCCAGCCCCCCTCCCAAAGCTGGTGACTAAAATGGGGTCACTTGTGGGGGGGTTCCACTGTATTGGTGCTTCGGGGGTCTTGCTAATGCGACATAGCACCCACCATTCATTCCACCACCAAAAATCACTCCTTCCCTTCTGAGTCCTGCCATGCACCCAACTGGTATTTTTTGGTCACACGTGAGGCATTGCCGTACTCAGGAGAAATTGGGGCACAGATTTTGGGGTGCTTTGTGTCCTTCATTCCTTGTGAAAATAAAAAATTTTGAGCCAGAACTGCATTTTCTGTAAAAAATTACATTTTTTTACACAAAAATGCAGATCTGGCTCAAAATTTTTCATTTTCACAAGGAATGAAGGAGACAAAGCACCCCAAAATCTGTGCCCCAATTTCTCCCGAGTACGGCAATGCCTCATGTGTGACCAAAAAATACCAGTTGGGTGCATGGCAGGACTCAGAAGGGAAGGAGTGATTTTTGGATTTTGCAGCACAGATTCTGGTTGAATGACCCCCGAAGCACCCATACAGTGGAACCCCCCCACAAGTGACCCCATTTTGCAAACTACACCCTTCAGGGAATTCATCAAGGGGTATAGTGTACATTTCAAACCCCCCGGGGTTTCACCAATTTTGATACAACTGAGCTGTGAAAATGAAAAATTAATTTTTTTCATTTTCACTGCCCAGTTGTACCACAATTGGTGAAACCCCTGGGGGTTTGAAATGTACACTATACCCTAGATGAATTCCCTGAAGGGTGTAGTTTGCAAAATGGGGTCACTTGTGGGGGGTACCTAACTTTTAGCATCTTATGGTGCCTAGAAACCTACATTGTGCCTAAAAAATAATCTCATAAAAAGGAGGCTCCAAAATCAAGTAGGTGCTCCTTCTATTATGAAGCCTGTGGTTTGGTCACCGTGCACACTAGGGCCACATATAGGATATTTATGAAAACCAAAGAATTGGGGGAATCAATTTTTAGTCACATTTCTCTAGTAAAATCTACTGTGTTCCTTAGAAAAATGTATTAAAATTGCAAATCTGCAAAAAAAAATGAAATTTTGAAATTTCACCTACACTTTCTTTTAATTCCTGTGAAACACCTAAAGGGTTAACAAACTTCCAAAATGCTGTTTTGAATACTGTGAGGGGTGCAGTTTTTGAAATGGCATCATTTATGGGGGTGTCTCACATACAAGTCACTCAAAGTCACATCATAACTGACCTGGTCCCTAAAAAAATCAGAGTTTGAAATTTTCTTGAAAATTTGAGAATTTGCTATTCATATTTGAAGCCTCCTAGTGTCCAAAAAAATGAAAAGGAGGTTGAAATAATGATTGCAACATAAAGTAGACATATGGTCTTTGTTAGTTATTAACTATTTTGAGTGGTATGTTTATTTGTCTCACAAGCAGAAAATGTGACATTTTGCAAATTGCAAAATTTTCCATTTTTTCACGACATTTTGGTATTTTTCACAAAAAAACACAGACTGTATCGACCCAAATTTACCACTAACTTGAAGTACAATGTGTCACGAGAAAACAATCTCAAAATCACTGGGAGAAGTTAAAGCAAAAAAAAGTTATCCCCACTTAAGTGAAACATGTCAGATTTGAAAAAAATGGCTCTGTCAGGAACGCAAAAACTGGCTCTGTCAGGAAGGGGTTAAAAGACAGCAGGAAGTCCCACAAACAGAGTGCAAGTCCCAGAAATACGTGTCCATGTGACGGTGTGTCCGCCGGACCCCCTGCCTACTACTTGTGGGTGATTTACAGGAGGGAGATGGGGTAAGGTTACAACATAACACACAGCCAGCCCCGCAGTGATGTAATGCATCCGTTCAAGTGCCAGTAAACTAATCTGAGACACTTAGAAAGGGGCTTGTTTGTGACTATTTTGGTTCATTCCACAATTAGAACTTTCCTTCTGTATATCAGATTGTGGTTCACTCCTTCAAAACTAGGCCAAGCTACTGTGAATGTCAATTTGTTGGTTATTGCTGGGATTACAATTTCTTTCTTCCATTATGCAGATAAATATGACAGTAATTGTGGGGGGGGGGGGGGATAGAAGAGGGGGAACAAGCTTTTGTTCCGCAGGCAGCTTTGTGAGATAGTTCTCATTGGAAAAAGAGCCACAATATAAATTAACTTGCATTATCAAGTAAAAAAATACGTCATACCTCTCAATGGGCCAGTAGCAGCATGACCATCCCTGTAATAGGGTTACCCTCTTTAACTTTGTAGTAACATTCCCACATCACCAAGGTCGATGGGAGAATCTGTGGGACACGGTATGAAGGGATGCAAAGAAGTTTGGGCCGCTTGTGTAAATGTTTCCCTGATGAAGGGGACATAGCCTCACCGGGCTTGGCTTTTTGCAGGCCCTTTCTACCCCTATTCTCAGTGGCCCTGTCTACCCAGGGCTGAAAAAAGTTTTTCAGAACCCTAGGCAAAACGTCAACTTACTGCTACTACCACAGCGCACACACGATTACCGACTTTCCAGAACCTCAGGTGAAAGTGTGGAGGTGACGTTTTAAGGCCCTCACTAGTGAGATTTGGTCTGATTTGACCCGATTCCGTTGGATCGGGCTGATAAATCGGACCAAATCTCATGTGTTGACATCCCACTCGACCCAATATGTACTGTAGTCCTGTGCACATCAGATCAGAGTCAGGAGGTCGGACAGGCAGCACATAAGATAAATCTTATGTGCAGCCGGGAGGGGGATGCTGGGAGCCAGCGGGGAGCGTAAGCAAAGAGGCATTGGGGATGCCACAAGCCAGTGAGGAGACGGAGAAAGGCAGACAGAGAGAGCCAGGGGAATTGGAAAACAAAAAAAAAAACATACAAATGAATGGGCAGCCAGTGATTGGTTGAGAGCTCTCAGCCAATCAGTGGATTCCTATTCATTTGTATGGATTTATTTTTTGCAGCTTAGTAGTTTTTCTTCCACCCCCCTAACTTTTTCATGACAACATTTTGACCCTGTCAATTACCTCCCGACCTTTTGGGTTAGACCTGGGGGGTAATACATTCCCACTACACTTCCCACTGCGTGTTCCTCAAACCACATCTGCAACAATAGGAAAAGAGAATTGCTATACTAGATCATGTGATCACATAGCCAGACGGCCGGGTTAGTGAGTTACAGAACCTCAGGGGTGAGGAGTAATACAGGTACATCGACAATGTCTAGGTAGGCCATCAATAGGTCGGTATTAACAGGTCAACAGATAAACGTTCGACATCGGTTAAGGTCAGCAGGTGCAAAAGGTCAACAAGTTATTCGGGTCTTGAATATTCCATGTTACGTGATCACCATTAGTACACAGATGTACCCACGCCACACGTCTACCAGGTTTACTATTCCCAAAAAGCAAGGTTACTGTTTCCAACACACGTCCATGTGGATAATAAATATTGGGAAAACATGTAAATAAAAAAAAAAGAGGGGGTGGGGCTTTGAGGATTTGTGTTTCAACCATTGTTTGTCCCGTCGATCTTTTGAACTTGTTGACATTTTATCTGTCGACATAATGCATTTTGACTTATTGACAGCGTACCTAGACATTGTAGATCTATCATCCGGATACCCTACAGCAGGAGTCTTCAACCTTTAAGACAGTGTGGGCCACATTAAAAAACTCAATGAAGGCCGAGGACCACTAATATATACTGCGGTGCTTAGCATAGCCCCCATAGGCATCACATACCCCATAAGGCACAGTCCTTCATAGGTATAAAGCACAGCCCACCCACTCATAGACATCACAGTCCCCCATATAGCACAGCACTTCATAGATAGACAGTATGGCCGCCATAGACATCACAGCCCTTCATAGAGAGACAGAATAGCCCCCATATACATCAAAGCCCTTCATAGATAGACAGTATAGCCCCCATAGACATTACAGCCCTTCACAGATAGACAGGGTGTGGGTTGTTCAGTCTACCCAAACATGGACAACTGACATTGTGCCTGTCCATTTTCACAGTCAACATGCTACCAATGTCCACATTACTTATTACTTACATTTCAACATTTTCAGACCATGTCCACCTAACTGCAAACTGTTACAATACAATACCGAATTCCAAACAGTATAGACATCCATACAACAGAAGAAAGAGAAAAGTATACACATCCATACAACAGGAGAAAGAGAAGAGTATATAGACATCCATACAGCAGGAGAAAGAGAAGAGTATATAGACATCCATACAACAGAAGAAAGAGAAAAGTATACACATCCATATAACAGGAGAAAGAGAAGAGTATATAGACATCCATACAGCAGGAGAAAGAGAAGAGTATATAGACATCCATACAGCAGGAGGAGAAGAGTATATAGACATCCATACAGCAGGAGAAGGAGAAGAGTATATAGACATGCATACAGCAGGAGAAGAAGAGTATATAGACATCCATACAGCAGGAGAAAGAGAAGAGGGTACTTGTGTAGTATCACGGCTCCCACGATGGGCATCATATAGGAAAAAATCGCATCACATCGCATGCGATGTGATGCGATGCCATTTTTCACAGAAATCATTGACATGTGTTAAAATCATGTTAAATGCACCCCAAAGGGCATTTGTTACTGTACCACCCCCACTATGAACGCCAACCCGAAGCGTGGTGAGCTCAGCGAGGCCGCGAGGGGCGGCGGCACGCGTCCTACGACCTTTTCATACCCCCACTATCCACGTCGGCGTGGAGTTGAGAATAGAAAGTGTGTCGAGCGCAGCGAGCCCCGCGAGGGGACACGGATAGCTGTGAATCCTGCGAGGGGACACTGATACCTGTGAAGGTATCCGCGTCCACTCACCACGCTTCGGGCTCGGTGGCTCGCTGCGCTCGCCACACTTTCTATTCTCAACTCGACGCCGACGTGGATAGTGGGGGTATGAAAAGGCCGTAAGATGCGTACCGCCGCCCCTCGGGTTGGCGTTGATAGTGGGGGTGGTACAGTTTGAAAAATGACATTTGGGGTGCATGTAACATGTTTGCTACTAATTTAAATGCATTTGGATGCATTTGTGATCAAAATCGCATGCCATCGCATGGCATGCGATGCGATGGCATGCGATTTTTATAACAAATGCATAAAAAATCGCATCGCATGCCACTACATATGGCATGCGATGGGAGCCGTGAAGGTATACAAGTACCGAGAAGAGTATATAGACATCCATACAGCAGGAGAAAGAGAAGAGTATAGACACCCATACAACAGGAGAAAGAGAAGAGTATAGACACCCATACAACAGGAGAAAGAGAAGAGTATAGACATCCATACAACAGGAGAAAGAGAAAAGTATAGACACCCATACAACAGGAGAAAGAGAAGAGTATAGACACCCATACAACAGGAGAAAGAGAAGAGTATAGACACCCATACAACAGGAGAAAGAGAAGAGTATAGACACCCATACAACAGGAGAAAGAGAAGAGTATAGACACCCATACAACAGGAGAAAGAGAAAAGTATAGACACCCATACAACAGGAGAAAGAGAAGAGTATAGACACCCATACAACAGGAGAAAGAGAAGAGTATAGACACCCATACAACAGAAGAGAAGAGTATAGACACCCATACAACAGGAGAAAGAGAAGAGTATAGACACCCATACAACAGGAGAAAGAGAAGAGTATAGACACCCATACAACAGGAGAAAGAGAACAGTATAGACATCCATACAACAGGAGAAAGGGAACAGTATAGACATCCATACAACAGGAAAAAGAGAAGAGGATAGACACCCATACAACAGGAGAAAGAGAACAGTATAGACATCCATACAACAGGAGAAAGGGAACAGTATAGACATCCATACAACAGGAGAAAGAGAAGAGGATAGACACCCATACAACAGGAGAAAGAGAAGAGGATAGACACCCATACAACAGGAGAAAGAGAAAAGTATACATATCCATACAGCAGTAGAAAGAGAAGAGTACAGACATCCATACAACAGGAGAAAGAACAGTATAGACATCCATACAACAGGAGAAAGAGAACAGTATAGACATCCATACAACAGAAGAAAGAGAACAGTATAGGCATCCATACAACAGGAGAAAGAACAGTATAGACATCCATACAACAGGAGAAAGAGAAGAGTAAGTAGTAATGTGAAGAAAAATATTCTGTAGAACGTACGGACATCCCCATTTATAAAGTTTCCGCTAATAAACACAAGATGTATATAGAGCCCGATTCAGGTTGACTCAGTCCCGAGCATATTTGCGCTGGGGACCGATGTTGTGGCTCTGCGAATATAGTATAATATAATATGCAGCAACAGCAAAAATAATATGATGTAAATGAAATACCTCATCGATTGTGTTCTCATCCTTCTTCAGAGCTGCAAAGAAAAGAAATAGGTTTAGTATCCTTTGATCTACAGTAAACAGATAATGGCATTATTATAGTGTTATAATGAAGCATTTATAGTAATACATCATAGTAAACATCCTGAATTAAAAATCCTTGTACTGCATACATAAAACATACAAAATATAATGAAGACTATATATAGATTAAAGAACTATTATTACTAGATATGTCATTTGTAAGGTCCCCGTTTCTATGCCAGGCAGCAGAGCGGCAGATCTTTTTGCCAGGCGCCACCACCACTCCTGAGATCTCACCCCCCATTTGCGCATAAGAGATCTCAGTGGTGATTCAGGGATGAAGACGAGGAGCAGCGCAAGTGCAAACAGTGCTGCATCATTTCCTGATTGGCCATAGATGTGGGCTTGGCCAATCAGCACCGGTCTAATGGAACGATATCCTGACTGACAAGAGGCTTCGCAGCTCTGTCTGTGGCAAGTTAGAGTTCATTTCATGTCTATACTGTATTTCTGAGTTTGAAAGCATAAATGCATGACATCTTTATTGGCTTTCTTAAACAATCCCCAACGATTGTTCACGTTGAATCATACTCCCGATTTGAACTTACACTCTTAAGGTGGGGTGCGCGCTCCCGTGGCACCTCATCGCACAGTACAAAAAGTATGTGCTGCATATACTTTTTGTACTAGCTTTTTATAGCATAGCATCGCATCGCAGGCACAAGGCATACAATGCGATGCTATGTGTGCTAGTTAAGCACAGAACGCACGCCGGGATCGATGCGTCTGTGGGCACCTTTAGAAACATAGAATTTGACGGCAGATAAGAACCACTTGGCCCATCTAGTCTGCCCCTTTTTTAAACATGTTACCTGAAACCATATTTGATCCTTATTTATTTGTAAGGATATCAATATGCCTATCCCAAGCATGTTTACATTGTTCTACTGTATTGGCCTCTACCACCTCTGATGGGAGGCTATTCCACTTATCTACTACTCTTTCTGTGAAGTAATTCTTCCTCACATTTCCCCTGAATCTTCCTCCCTCTAGTGTCAGTGCATGTCCTCGTGTTCTGTTGCTCCTCTTCCTATGAAGAATGTCTCCCACCTGTACCTTGTTAAAACCCTTGATATATTTGAAAGTTTCTATAATGTCCCCTCTTTCCCTTCTCTGCTCCAAAGTATACATATTAAGATCTTTTAGTCTTTCCTAGTACGTTTTGTGATGTAGGCCATGCACCATTTTAGTTGCCCTTCTTTGTACAGTCTCTGATGTATTTATATCCTTCTGGAGATATGGCCTCCAGAATTGAAAACACCCTACCACACAAACATACCGACAACCTAGGGTACATTTTAGACAGCAGCCAATGAACTCAACAGTGTGTTTTTATACTTTGGTAGAAAGACAGGGGGGGGGGGGGGGTTCCTGTGAAAATATCAGGTCCTGTGAATATAGATCAGGTCCTGTGAAAATATCCAAAATCACCCCTCTTCCCATAAACTCTTAACCTAGTGTGCTCAACACAGACCGTCGCTGACAAATTAATATTAAACAGAGCAGGGTTGAGATACAAATTAAACAATGTGACACCAAGGTATCTAATAAAATACATTATTGATCCATCTAAAATCATCATCTATATCTATCCGTATCTCACTTGGATGAATCTTCTTCACCTTTTTTGGAGGTGCAGTACCATCAATGACCACTAGATGCCACTCACAGGACCAAATTACTCCTTAACAGAAAGTGAAACCAAAATCATCAAACTTCCTGAATATGTAGAGGAAGCTGTGAAGACAGAGATTGGAGGAAAGAGCAAATAGGGACTAAGCTGTCATTTTGACAGGCTTTTAATTAGTATAGAATAAAAGTGCACATTTTGTCGGAACCGCTTCCTCCGGAGTGAAAGATAGTCTAGCATCAGAGGGAGCGGCTGTACTATCCAGACTGGATAACGCCAAGACTTTGAGGAAGCCAGGTCACATGTTCTGACTGCATCAGATGCAGACCTGTATCTGTACAATGAACCTGGCCTCGCTATTACTGCACTAAAACTATGGCTTCTATAATGCACCGATCGATAGCCACATTAACTTTCAATTAAGGATCTCGGGAGTTTACAGCAAAGCATGTACATTACTCTGCACCAGCCGGCCATAAATCCCCATCAGCCCTGAGGATAATATAGGTTATGTTAAAAAGAGTATGGTTATTTATTTAACACCCTATTTAAAAAGCCCGGTTTTATTTATAATGGCCTTCTATAAATATACTGGCGATCTGAAGTTAAGAAGGGCTTATTTATTGTACAAGTATTTATTAAACTTTGCATGTGTTCACAGTGTATGTGTAAGCTGCACGTGGTCATACTTGTCTACCTGACCCTGTCCATGAGGGAGAACATGCTCTGTTCTTGGACTTCCTTGGTAATGCATACCTCCCAACTGTCCCACTTTCCGCGGGAACGTCACAGTTTATTGGGGTAAGCAGTCTTCCGTGGAGGGGGGGGGGGGGGGGGGATTCACAAGTCATAACAATGCAGCGCTGACAGTAAACCAGCGAGAGCAGCCAAGTCAGCCAACCATCAAATTATATTTTTACCCGTTCGCAATCAAAAGTAAATGTAGACTCACTTTTATTTGACTCGCATATGGCCAAATTCGGGGCGGGTGATGAGGTCATGTGACATTAGTTATCTGTCCTGTGCAGGCTTCAATGCGGCTTAGTTATCAAGGGTGCACCCACTGTTTTGTGGGCATGCTCAGGAAACACTGGGCATTCCCATATGACAGCATTTGCCAAAGACGTTTGCACAGCGGGTATGCACATGCGTATTTTCACAGATACGCATGCGCAGACTCGCAACATCGGACCTAGGACGGAATTTCGGAAAGGTATGTATGAACCTGAATCACCACCATAATGCACAACAATGAGCACACCAAATCCATTCTTAAAACCAGAGTGGTTTACCGGATCTGTGCGAAAGCACTTAGTAATCCACTTATAAACTGAGTAGCCTCAGACCTACTTAAATTTGCTGAGACGGCAAAGTCTCTTAAATGTTTTGGGATTTGCATATGGATCAGCGAGTGGATAGCGGTTAGCAAAAAAGCGGAAAAAAGGTGAGTGATCAGTAACTCCAATGTTCCTTGTCTAGCGGTTTCATCAGAAGACCTTCTGATGAAACCACCCGACATCCCAGTGCGGGGAAACAATGGAGTTACTGAACCCTCACCTTTATCCACCCAGAGCAACTACTGTACATTGGGATACGACCCCATCTATTACCCCCAGAAGCAATACTGGCCACCACCAACACAGCCGCTCAACAAACTGCTGCACTTGCGGCTACCCAATTGTGACCACGACTGACTTGAAAGCGCAGCTCACTGTCACCGGCGAATCCATCTGCCGCTGCACCAGGACAAGCAGGAGTGCCCAGTGCGCTGCAGCCGGTGGATACCACCTGCCGTCTGTGTGTACATCAGGACTGTGTTTTGGAGGAGGGACGTGGTGGTTTCCCTGTTGGATGATCCATCTGTGTGACCCAGGTGATCCCCCAGCCAGTCCGACTGTGGACACGTCCCCTCGGCACCAATCAACATCTGCACATCGGAGTTTTGTGAGCAATCCCCGACACGCCCGTTCAAATAAGCCTCCTTGATGGGTCGTGACACAATTGAAGTTATCATCTCCACTGACAACTTAATTTATATCTAGAAAATCTACATCAATATTACATATTCCCTCTCATATGGTTGTGACTACAAAGAAGCCTACCCCCGTGCATTGACTACCAACCGTAAGAGCTGGCCAGCCGGTTACCTAAGGGGATATTTAATGTAAGCAGAAAACCAAAATTGAGATACGGTCCAATCCCGGTATCAATTGATACTTATAGACTGCTTTAATATGGTCAGTTGTCCATCTAATAGTGGGGCAGATATATTAAGCCAGACGAAGAGATAAACTGGAGATAAAGTGGAAGGAGATAACACACCAGCCAATCAGCTGTGTTTGAAATATGACAGTTGGGATCTGATTGGCTGGTGTGTTATCTCCTTCCACTTTATCTCCAGTTTATCTCCTCACCAGGCTTAATACATCTGCCCCACTGCACTGATCCATAAAGCACACTGAATCTTTCATTTACACTAGGTGGAAATTAGTGGTTTGATCTTAATTTATTTTATAAGTAAATGGTTTTATTTATTCTTTTATCAATTCTATTTTGATGGTCTTAATTATGTTTAGAAAAAAAAATCATAAATAAAAAAACTATTGAACTCATTGCGCTCTCTGAGGAGTTATTTCCCTTGCTTTCTTTACGTATAAATCCAGTAATATTCCAGCTTACATTTGAGAGCTGCAAATAATAATTATAATTGAACATAATTAAATGTAATGGTTTATTTTTGCTTAAATTGTTTTATCCTTTGCGCCTGATTTCTTTTCATTATTAAAGAAAGAAGAAGTATTTCACAAAATCAGAATAGCTGTAACACAACGGTTCTAAAGGCCCCCATACACTAGGGCGACTTGTCCTTAGGACAAGTGGCCCCCGACTTCCCCCTGAGCTTCCCCGGCTGCTCCCCGGGGGAGCTTGATTAGATTGGCACTTGATGTGCCATTTTTTACATGTGATAAATCGTCTCGATTTATCACATGTAAAAAACCCGGGGGGGGGGGGGGGGGCTACAGAGCAGGGCTGCAGAGCAGGGCTGCTGGTGGGAGCAGGGGGGGCTGGGGACGCTGCGGGGGACACAGGCGGCATAGAGACGGGCAGAAGGATCCCGGAGCTGTCAGTGCTAGAAAAAAAAGCCTATACAATGAATGGGCAGCCTGTGATTGGCTGAGCACTCTCTCAGCCAATTGCTGACTGGCTCAGAGAGCGCTCAGCCAATCACAGGCCGCCCATTCATTGTATGGGCTTTTTTTTTTTATTCAGTACTGACAGCTCCCGGCTCCCCCTGCCTGGCTTTATGCCGCCTGAGTCCCCCGCAGCGTCCCCAGCCCCCCTTCTCCCTCCACCGCCGCGCCGCCCCACTAGGTCCCAAGTCGGGTGGTCGGACGTGCAGCAGGTCCGACCACCCGACGCAGATCCGATGCGCACGGGACCGCGCATCGGATCTGAGGGGACATCTGACCAAAATCGGCTAGTGTATGGGGGCCTTTAAACTCTGACGTTAGGACTGGAAACAGTTTATGTTTTCCATGTCTCCTCCCAGAATTATAAAGTTAAATCATTAGTTTTACCTGGGGATCCTTTCAAATGTGTCATGTGCACCTGCTAGGTGACGTGGAAAACGTGGGCCGGTTGGTGTCCTGAGAGGAGGTTATTTAGAGGTTAATGCTGGAATTCAAAACCCGCCACTTATAGATCTACTGCATGTGCGTACGGATCATAAGGTGCATGCACAAGGCCATCCTGCAATACAATCCAGCCATTCGCAAGTTGATTGACAGGACTCCGGCGTTTGGGGGGTGGTAACCGGTCGTTTTCTGGGAGTGTCAGGGAAAACGCAGGCGTGCCCACAAGGAGGGTGTGTGGCATAAGCTCCGGCACCGATCAGCCAGTTTCTATCGGACGGAAAGGGTAGGTTCTGGGTTACACACACTGGGATGACCAGTTGCGAATTGATTTGCAGCTATCGCCTACCAGCAGTATTTTTGCATAGGGCGGGATATCACGCTGGCGGGCGGTGGCTATCTGATCATAGGGAGCCGCAAATTAGCAGAGAAGCAATCAAGTCTGAATTACCCCTAGAGCAGGGGGTTCTCAAACTCGGTCCTCCCAACACTGTTCCTGTTTTCCAGGTCACCCAGCAGGTGCACAGGTGCACTCATTACTCACTGACATGTTTTAAAAGATCTACAGGTGGAACTAATTATTTCACTTGTGATTCTGTGAGGAGACCTGCAAAAGGATTGAAGGTGCCCATACACGTGCCGATTCCGGCGCCGCGATGTGTGCTTTGAGATACGCGCTCCCGCTGCATCTCATCGCACAGTACAAAAAGTATGTGCTGCACATACTTTTTGTACTTGCTTTTTATCGCATCGCATTGCATGCACAATGCATGCACAAGGCATGCAATGCGATTTAAACTCAAAACGCACGGCCAAATCGGCACGTGTATGGCAGCTTGAGTTTGAGAACCTGTGACCTAGAGTCTGAGAACAATGGTTTCAATACTATTCAAGGGGTGATTGATAAGTACCTGTGTTTGAAGACAGATGGCGCCGCTGACAGCAAACCTGTATCATCGTTTAGTGTCATTTGTTAAACGGCTGTCAGAATTTCAGATAAATTCACTGTCTACTTTTGTTTTGGTAGCTGTTGGAAGTGAGAACGTTTGAGCTTTTTATAACTATGGAGAAAGCGCAGTACGGATCAGTGATTAGATTTGGTTCCAACTATGGAGAAAGTGCAGTACGGATCGGTGGTTAGATTTGGTTCTAACTATGGAGAAAGTGCAGTACCAATCAATGATTAGATTTGGTTCTAACTATGGAGAAAGTGCAGTACCAATCGTTGATTAGATTTGGTTCTAACTATGGAGAAAGTGCAGTACCAATCGGTGATTAGATTTGGTTCTAACTATGGAGAAAGGGCAGTACCGATCGGTGAATAGATTTGGTTCTAACTATGGAGAAAGTGCAGTACCGATCGGTGATTAGATTTGGTTCTAACTATGGATAAAGCGCAGTACGGATCGGTGATTAGATTTGGTTCTAACTATGGAGAAAGTGCAGTACTGATCGGTGACTAGATTCTTGTTTTTGGATGGGAAATCAAAAAAGTTGGATGCCATTTATGGGGACCTTTCACCTTCTATGACAACCATCAGATACTGGTTCAGTGAATTAAAGCATGGTCGTACATCCATCCTCGATTAAGAGCATTCAGGTCGCCCAACTGAGGTTACTAGGGATGAAATGGTCAACAAAATCCTCAATAACGTATCGTATCTAGTGAGATCGCTTAGGAAATGCTCTGAAATCGCCACGTGTGTAGGCCCCAAAAGACCACAGATCAGATCAGATCAGTCGGATCAGATGGTAAATGTGGTGAGACAGTGACCTTATATGACCAAATGCTTGGTCTGTGCCCTGACGCATCTCAGATTCATTCGGTGTAGGGCGGAATTATTCTACAGACTAGGGAATGTTTCAGCGATGACCACACAGAGGAAAACCTTTTCTGTATTTACTTAGGATACTCTCTTATCTTATCTTCCTGCAATACAGGGATTAACAGCTTCCTTACACCATTCCTGCACAGCACATGCATAATCACAAGCAGATTGGAAACAGACCTAAAACCAGACAACTGAACTACAACATTCACGTCCAATGAGCAATCAATTCAAGTGGCCGTGCACAGCCACCATTGCCAACATTACTTGACCGCGCACAGCCGCTGACATTGCTGTTCTAATGACTTTATGACATGCCCCCTATTCCCCGCTCTTGGGAGCGGCGTGACCAGCACTTCCGAAACTCTGGCCTGCCCCCAAACTCTATTCATGCCATGCAGTGATCACTATGCTGCTACTTTTCAGACCTGCTGGAGTGCACAGCAGAGGGCAGACTGCTTAAGAGGAGCACATCCATTACGGAAGGGAGTACTTTGTCATTTTAAAACCAGACCGGCTAAAACACTACAAACATACACGCAAGCACATTATATATTATATCATCTATATACTGTAGGTCTAGTGTCCACGAGTATTCGAAAGACTGCCATCTGCTGGCAGAGAGGGAAACTACATCTCTTTCTCACACACATAGAAACTCAGAAGGTAGAAGACTAGCTTGCAAAGTTTTTGCTTCGAGCCGGTATACTAGTATATATTTCTTACCAAAATTAGCTCACATCCATACCTCCCAAATGTCCAGATTTTATTTTTTTGCAGTGTCCCAATGTTGGGAGTCCTTCACAGCACAGTGGTGAATAGATGCATCTATTCACAGGAGAAAGAGGGACTACGGGCATGGCAGTGAGGGCAAACAGAAGGCTGGAATGCAGGAGTGTTATCCCACTAAGCCATGCCCTTTTGTCAAGGCTACACCCCTTTTTTGGACAATTATGATGTTGGGAGGAATGCCCATTTATTAAAAGGGAATAGGAAGATTTATGTACCAATCATTTGCATAATCATACAATTGCTACACCGTACTTTTGTGTTTGCTGTGCTTTATTGTATACCATGCAAAGACTAAATAAAAAAACTTTATTTAAAAAAATAAAGGGAATTGGATGCAATAAATGCAGGTGCTAAAAAGCACCGCTGATTGGTCCAATTCCGATTTATCCTATGTGCTGCAGCATATATGATCTCTGGATTCGAACAGGAATGCACTTCGGATCCGATCAGACGTCAAACACTTCCCAATTGTATATCAGACCGATCCGTCAGAAAACAACGCATTGTGTATGAGCACATGGTGATAATGAGTGAAGGTGAACCAATAACAGTCAATGATGGAGCGGTACCGGAACATGTGACTCCTCAGACACGCAAATTCCTTTTGTTTCAAATTGAAACAGAGAAGTATCATTGGAGATCTGTGACCAATCAGCCGGCTTCATGCACTAATCATGTATAAAGGTTACATTGTAGGTCCCCTATACACTTGTGCAACATCTTGCCCACAGGATCACATGCGATATATCGTATGTGGGCTTTTTTCTGTGTGAAAGGCTCAAACCAGGTTGTAAATGCCAGGTCTCCGACACGGGATTTATGACCCACGAATTACCGGGATTACATTTTTCACCCAGTGATTTGCTGCTCAGTGTGAAAGGGGTTCAAGGCTGCTCCCGGCAAAATGACCCGGCACTCTAAATAATGCCTGAAAGGGGTATAATAACTGGGATTTTGCTTGAATTTCCCACACTGTGGTGACTACTCACCTCGGAGAAGTTGCTGGAGATCTTCCCTTCTGGGCGTCGGGATCACATGCGGTCCTTTTCCATGCGACATATCGCGTGCATTCCAAACCAAGTCGGCCTGGCTGCACAAGCAATCATTAGTAGATTTATCTTCAGATCTGCCTGGTTGGAACAAAATCATGTTATGGATGAGTGACAGTTTGTCAGTTTTCCAGCATTTCCAAGCAAATGGTCAACTGTCATTTGCTCTCATCCAGAACCAGGTTTTTGTTCCAACCAGACAGATCTGAAGATAAATCTGCATGTGTATGGCCACCTTAAGACATTGCTTGTGCCGCCGGTGTGACTCGCAGGGTTAAAGTAGGGTGACTTGAGGGAATGCAGTGATTTAGATCGACCCTATAAAGGTCGACAAGTATGCGGTCAAAAAGGCTTAGGTTGACACCTGAAATAGGTCGACATGGATAAGGTTGACAGGGTCTGAACGTCAACATCAGCATTAGGTTGACAATGAGAAGGTCAACAGTGTATAGGTCGACAAGGGTTTTCCACGTTTTTTTTAAGCCGACATGCGCCAACAGGTGGTATTTCATGCCCTACCAACCACTACAGCATGGAGGGAGAATATAAAAAGTTTGCTGAGCGCAGCCCGAAGCATGGCGAGCGGACGCGGTACACTTTGACAAACCCATTTTTTTTAAAGCCATTGAGACATTATCATCATCTGCACACGCAACTCAGTCGCACTGCGCATGGGCTGCGATGGTGCGCGGACAGTATGTATTCGCCAAGTGACTGATGGGGAATTTTTGGGGAAGGTAACAAGGAAGCAGCGGCAGAAAGGTGTGCGTGTTGTGATCAATTTTGAGGGCATTACTGGGATCCTGTACACAGGGGTAGATGTATGAAGCGGTGATGAGGGAGGAGAGGTGAGCCAGAGGAGGAGTGGCCCATGGCAACCAATCAGCATTGAAGTAATGTCTACAATTTGCATAATATAATCTTATACCGAGCAGCTGATTGGTTGCCATGGGCCACTTCTCCTCTGACTCACTTCTCCCTTATCACAGCTTCATACATCTACCCCACAGTTACAATGGCTCCGACGTCGCTCTTCCTGCGGCCATGCTGCGCGACCATAGGGCCACTCAGAACTTCAATAATCAACTTTGTACACAGTCGATGGGATTTGCAAAGCTGCCATGTAGCATGAACGGATTTTCTGAAATGTGAATTGTAACCATTTAAAAAAAATTAAAGCAGAATAATTATTTTCCTCCTCTAAATGCACCCGCCAAAAGGGATTGCCAGATTGTGCAATAATAAACCATTAATCCTGCTCCTACAAAGAGTATTCAAGATTACAGGAAAACGTTCTCGAGATGAATCTAGATTTATGGTTCCTAGAGGCAAATCGGAACCATCAACATATAAAATGATCGCGCAACTATTCCAAACATTGCAAAAATGTTACTACGAACCAAGACTGTTGTCGGAATACAATATTCATGTAATATTCTCACATCAGCGAGGATCGTGCCAGGGACTTGGATGAGGCAGCCTGCAGGCTTGAAAGTTTGGCAGCGGATATTATTTGGCACCTGATCTGCATCACATTTTCCAAAAATGTGAAATGAAAAGAAATATTTGCATCGCTCAGTTACATTTGGGTGAACTCTCCCAAGCAACGGCATTGAGGACTGAAGAGGTGAATGGACCTCGGACCTCCTCTTCTCCATATAAGGATGCAGCAGGCATAGAATGCGGAACTTAGCATGGCTGAGAAGGCTGTTCTGTTACATGGGTGACACCGCTGGTATTTCCTCTGCCCATTCAGGAAAATGTCCAGGATTGCAGAGCAAGAAACAGCCATAACTGGGACTAGTGAGGATAGGAAAGGCCAAAATGATGTAACGAGGGCTGCATAGGCTCGAGTGTAATTAAGAGCCTGTGAATTTGCAGTAGTTAAATAAAGTTGTGAATGTCAAGATAAGGCCTGAGGCAAATAATGAGTGGCAGGTAGATCTGCCCTATGGGGTAGCTGGGGGGCGTCAGCTTAGAGAGGGGTACTTATAGGCAAGCAGGCAGGAAGGACTTCCTCTTTGAGTCTGGATTTCTGCTGAGACAATCCTGTGTGACCAAGCGCAAGGACAAACGAAGCTAAGTATTTCTACTTTCTCTGTTCTGCAGCTAGTTGCTTTACTTAAAGATGTCAGGGCGTCCCAAGCGCAGCGCCCCCCCCCCCCCGTTGGTTGGCAGACGCCGCTCGCCCCCTGATCACTGTAGCAGGGCGTGGGGGTGGTAAAACACCAGCCGTGGCCCAGTACTCTGAGGCCACAGAGCGCCAGCGCGAGGCTGCGCGCCCTCTCTCCCCGGCGCTGCAGCGCGGAATTGTTCCCCTGTCAGCAGTCAGTCCCAGCAGCGGAGCTCAAGTCGCGGGGATCGCGCGGTCCCCGGCGGCTGCCGGGGCACAGCGTCAGACCGCGTCTAGCGAGGCGGGTAGCACGCCAACGCGCGGGGGCATGCCAGGCACCTCGGCCGAGGCGCTGGCTGCCCACACTAGGTCACCAGGCGCTAGGGTACACAGAGTGCAGGTCCACCGCGAGGAGGGACAAGGGGGGATGAGCACACCTCCCCCAGATCCTGGGGCCCCCGTGTACGCGCTGCCTTATGGGGACAGAGGGGGGCCATCTACCCCACACACAACTAGTTCCAGCCCCATGCAGGTGATTACAGGGGGCCCAGCAAGGCTACCTGCGTTGCTAAGGGGGCCGCCATTGGTCACGCTGCAGGCCTCCCTGGCACACACTGGGGAGCCCATACTGCCTGGCAGTTTTGTCCCGCAGACGGGAGTTTTTTCTGGGGGGCCACCAGCATTAACCCGGGGCAGCGGGGATAGCACGGGGCCTACCACGGCTCAGTTTTACCAGGGGCAGCAGGCAGCGTGGCACCAGGGCCCTGGGCAGAACCAGGCGCCACAGGGCATGTTCCCTCACTCAGCTCCTTTGCAACATGGACACCAGGGTTTAGGTCAAACAGCATTTTACCCAGGTTTCCAGCAGTTTCACCAGCCCGCGGGCACCGCACACCAGCAGGGGGCCTGGCCTTTCCCGACGGCGGTATCCACCGGCCACACAGGGTATGCACCAGTGCAGCAACCGATGTCACACCAGCCTACCTGGGGACAGCAGCCATCTTTCCCATATTTCCACCAACAAGGTGGGGCGGGGCAGGGGCCTTATGGGGCGGCTTGGCCATCATTCCAGCAGCAGCCCACCCCTAGCTGGGCATCAGGGTGGCAGCATCCCTATCAGAGTGGGGTCCAGCCACACCCATACGGGCAGCAGCCAAATTTTACCCCTACGCGCCCTCACTATACACCTGCAGGGAGTGCAGAAAGGGGTAGGGCACCCGGGGGAGAGGCTGTTTTGTCTGCAACCTCAGGCTCTGGGGGTAATACATTGCATTTGTCTCCCGACATGTCTACAGGTTCAGACCGGGCCGGGAGGGCCTCGAGCTCGGCACAGGGAGCCACGCAAGGAATCCTGCAAGTTTCCGGGTCGGGTCAAAGGTCATCTACCCCGGTCGCCATGGCGGTTACAGGCGACAGGGACGCCGGGGGCGCCTCCGGTGATGAAGGGCAGTCTGGCGGATCAGCAAGGCCCAGGCCTTCAGAGAAGCCGGCCCCAGAAGCAGGGCCTGAACCCGAGGACGGGGCCGAATCCACGGATGGTGAGAACACTGACAATTCGTTATGTGAATCATCATCTTACCACTCCACAGCTAGTAGTGGGGATGAGGGGCAGTCTGGGCGCCCGCGCAAGCTTGCAAAGTTGGTTGCGCGAGCCGTGGCTAAGAGGGTCAAAGGCACAAAGCGCAAACAAAGGGAGGCGCCACCCCCCCCCCGTTACAGATACGGCTGGGGATAAGGTCCACTGCTCTAATACAGCTATAGCCAGGGGGCTCCGTAGGGGAGTTAAAGAGAGGATCAAGAGGGGGAAGTTTGTGGATTTCTTCACCTTGACGGCCGATATGAAAAAGGAATTCGACAAGGCCAAGAAATCCTCAGCCAATGGGGAGCTCGCATTCAAGAGCTTCCACAATTGGCTCAGGGGTTTCCTCATTTTTTCCTCGTGCTACCTGAGCACCAGGCCAGATGAGCATTTGAATGTTCTCCGCTACTTATTTTTGGTAAACGAGACATTCATCAGCTACAGGAATGGGGCATGGCGGGACTATGACGAGAAGTTTCGTCGGGCTCACGAGGGGTCAACAACCATGCCCATGGGGTGCAAACATGTAGAGATATGGCTGGAGGTCATTGGGAAAGGCCAGCCATCCACTGAGCAGACAGGCAGGAAGCCTTTTCTCGGGGGGAAACCCGGGGCGAAGACCCCGGGCAAAGGCAGGTGTTTTGCCTTTAACGACGGGAAGTGTGAGAGAGGGGCAAAATGCCGCTACAGACACGAGTGCCGTTGGTGTGGGGCAGGACACTCAGGGAAAACCTGCAAGTCTGGAAGGGCCCAGGAACAGGGTGAGGCAGGACCTAGCAACAAGTAAGGCCCACTCCCCCATAGTCCTGGACGAGTTGGCTCGCCGCCTAGCCTTTTATCCCGATAGGGAGGCGGCACAGTTTTTATTTAAGGGTTTTAAGTTTGGTTTCCAGTTACCCATACCAGAGTCAGTTTTAGTGAGATCCCATAAAAACCTGAAATCGGCCAGGGATTTCCCAGGGGTTGTGAGGCAAAAGGTGTATGCAGAGATAGAGCTGGGTAGGATGGCGGGCCCCTTTGCAGCCGAACCCTTGCCCAACATGTGCTTCTCCCCTTTAGGCGTAGTCCCTAAGAAGACGCCGGGGAAGTACAGGTTAATACAACACTTGTCTTACCCCCCCGGGAGGTCGATCAATGACGCCATACCGGAATCACAGTGTAGTGTGCATTACCAGCTCTTTGATGAAGTTCTGGAGATAGTTAAGGGTTTTGGTCAAGGGGCACTAATGGCGAAACTGGACATTGAGTCCGCTTTCCGGCTGCTCCCATTGCACCCCACTTCATTCCGCTTTATGGGTTTCAGGTTAGAGGGGGGCATATACATCGACAAATGCCTGCCCATGGGATGTTCGGTCTCCTGTTCCTACTTTGAGAGATTCAGCACTTTCCTGCATTGGTGCATACAGGAAAGTGCGAGCTGCAAAGGGGTGGCTCACTATTTGGACGATTTCCTTTTTGTGGGACCAGGAGATGACGACACATGTGAGCGCATTCTGGAAAGGGCCAAAGATATATTGACAGCCATGGGGGTTCCCATAGCAGCTGACAAGACAGAGGGTCCCACCAGGGTGATATCATATTTGGGTATCGAAATAGACTCTGAGGGTGGATGTTGCAGGCTGCCAGAGGATAAAGTGGCAAAGCTGCAGGCGCTGATCGAGGAGTGCCGGCGGAAGGGGAGGGTCCAGTTGCGGCTCATCCAGTCGCTGCTGGGATCTTTCAATTTCGCTTGCCGCATCATTCCTATGGGTAGGGTGTTCTGCAGGAAGCTGGAGAGTGCCACAGCGGGGGTAAGAGACCCACACCATACAGTCAGGCTAGGGCAGGAGATAAAAGGTGACCTAGCGGTCTGGTCCTGTTTCCTGGAGCAGTTTAACAGGGAGCTGCTGTGGCCGGCGGACCCAGCCTCCAGTGTGGAACTACAGCTATACACGGATGCTGCGGGCTCGACGGGATTTGGGGCCTACTTGCAGGGAGAATGGTGCTGCGCACCTTGGCCACAGTCATGGATAGACCGTGGATTCACGGTAAATCTGTTACTGCTGGAGCTCTTTCCCATAATTGTAGCAGTCGAGCTGTGGGCCAGCCAGTTGGCGGACAGGAA
Organism: Crinia signifera; assembly: GCF_055691185.1. Classification (NCBI taxonomy): domain Eukaryota; kingdom Metazoa; phylum Chordata; class Amphibia; order Anura; family Myobatrachidae; genus Crinia; species Crinia signifera. The sequence goes on along the minus strand of NC_139221.1, from coordinate 302,552,320 downwards.
CATAGTGTTCTGGTGCGACAACATGGGAGTTGTACATGCGATCAACAACCAGAGGGCCACATCGCCAGAGGCATTGCGCCTGCTAAGATACCTAGTTTTGCATTGTCTGCAGCACAATATACACTTTAGGGCCCGACACGTCCCAGGCGTCGATAACAGTATAGCAGACGCACTCTCGAGGTTCCAGTTCGAGAGATTTCGGGAGCTGGCACCAGAGGCTGCTGTCACAGGGCTCAGATGTCCCCCTCTTGTATGGCAGGTCATAGAGTCGGCATGAAGTCACTGGCCCTGCTATCTTTGGCCCCGGCCACACGTAGAGCTTATGGGGCGGCTTGGAGGGATTGGTCAGCCTTTCGGGTTTCACCGGAGGCAGAGGGTAAGTCGGTCGAGGACCGGTTACTAGCCTTCGTCTGGGAACATTATAAAAATGGCAGGTCAAAGTCGGCTATGGCGGCGGCTTTGGCGGGGATAGCGTTCCATGCCAAGTTGCTAGGCGAGCCAGACCCTACCAGGTCTTTTGTACTATCCAAAGCTCTAAAGGGGTGGGCTAGGGCACAGCCAGGGGTTCCAGACTCACGTCGCCCGGTGGATGAGGGCATGCTGGGGGACCTTATGCAGTGTCTGAATCGAGTGGCGGAGAATGGTTATGAGGCGGCGCTCTTCAGGGTAGCTTTTTCCTTTGCATTCTTTGGGGCCTTTCGAGTAAGCGAGTTAGTGGCAGCTAACAAGCGCGCGCTTTCTGGGCTCCTCAAAGAAAATGTAGTTTTCCGTGAGGGGAAGATACTCTGCAAGATAGGGAGGTCTAAGACAGACCAAGCGGGTAAGGGCGTCTGGATTACATTGAGAGCGCACTGCAATAAGGCGATATGCCCTGTATCCCTGGCTAAGGAGTATGTCTCGGGCGGACCAGGCACCGCGGCACAGTTCCTGGCACACAAAGAGGTGGGGCCACTTACCCGATTCCAGTTTGCGGCTGTGTTTCGGAGGTGTGTCGCGGCTTTGGGTCTCCCCGAGAAAGAGTATGGAACGCATTCGTTCAGAATTGGGGCGGCAACTTGCGCAGCCGCAGCGGGGCTTCCACCATCCTCAGTTCAAGCGGTGGGGAGGTGGAAGTCAGCCGCTTATAAGAAATATATAAGGTTAGATAAGTTGTAGATAGCGCCTGTTGCGCTGACCCGAAAACATATTGTTTACAATCGGTTTTGGAACTTTAGCGTTCCGGAATCGACGGTGTGAAGGGAATTTTTTTACTTTTTCCTCTGCAGGGGACTTAATTACAATTGGCTTCCCCCAACAGTCCACCAGAGGTTTTTTAAGATTTTTCCCCTTCACTCGGGTCTATAGTCATGCATTCCAGTTGTGCCTTACAGTATAATATTATATGCTAACCTTAGGCTTTCTCTTTTTCAGCCCCTCCCCCTTCCTTACGGACTCTGGGCAGGGTTTGGTTAGTGGGGCACTCATACATATATTGGGCTGCTAGGCACCCATTGGCAGCCGCGGCCCCGGTGCTGTCTCGGGCACAGGAGGTGCACTGGCTGGGCATTAGGGGTTTTCAGTGGGATGGCCTGTGGGACCTGCTAGTCTCCAAAGCTAGGAGATTAGGCGTACCTGATGTTTTAGGAATACACCTGGGAGGCAATGACCTGGTCAAGCGGACAGGCATTGCATTAACCATACAAATTGAGAATGACATGGCGAGGATACAGGAGCGTTGGCCAGGTGTATTACTGGTATGGTCAGACATAGTGCCCCGTTTCACATGGCGGGGGTGTCGGAGCATAGAGGCTGTTGAGAAGGCCAGAAAGAAAGTGAACCATGCAGTGTCCAGGTACATAGTGGCGAAGGGTGGTAAAGCAGTCAGGCATCCCACCATTTCGAAAACTAACCCCAAGTTGTATAGGCCAGACGGGGTTCACCTATCGGACCCCGGTATGGCAATTTTTCTGCAGGACATTCTCGCTAGTTTAGTGTAGTTAGGGCGTAGGTTGTTGTTTTAGGGTGGCGGGCCTTGTGGCACAGTTTAACCCGGCGGGGTAGGAGTGCCAAGGCAGTGGCGGTTGAGCGCTCTCGACCAGCACTCAGGTGTGGTGTCAGGTGGTCTCCGTAGGGTATGGCCCGCCCCTCTGCCAAGAAGGTAGGCGAGTCCCGACTCAACGCGGTGGGGCGCTGGACACTTCCTGGAAGTGCCCGCGTCTGGCCCTAGGAGGGGCGTGGCATGCCGCTGCGGAGCGGGCTGTACGCACAAGTTATTTGAGTGATGCCAGCGAGTGGGGCGACCTGGTCGCCGCCATGAGGGGCATCCGCGTTTTGAGGGTGCTGGTCTCAAGTGCTTCTTCTTGCCATCCCTAAACAATTAGGGTCATACCATCTTTAAATAAATATCCTAGATGACCTTTAAACTTACGCAGTTGGTGTCCGTGTCTTATTTATTAGTTAAGGTGTCAGTGTGAGTTATTTCTAGGCTTAAGTGTTAAGTAATAGATATAAGATAAAACAGCATAATTCTCTAGGCGCCTTAGATGTAACGAGGGCTGCATAGGCTCGAGTGTAATTAAGAGCCTGTGAATTTGCAGTAGTTAAATAAAGTTGTGAATGTCAAGATAAGGCCTGAGGCAAATAATGAGTGGCAGGTAGATCTGCCCTATGGGGTAGCTGGGGGGCGTCAGCTTAGAGAGGGGTACTTATAGGCAAGCAGGCAGGAAGGACTTCCTCTTTGAGTCTGGATTCCCACCCTCCCTCCCCTTTTAAAGTGCTACATGGGCTTTTTGAGCCTTCACCAAATTTGAATTTAGTTTGATTTACAATCGGCGGTTGAGCGCTCTCGACCAGCACTCAGGTGTGGTGTCAGGTGGTCTCCGTAGGGTATGGCCCGCCCCTCTGCCAAGAAGGTAGGCGAGTCCCGACTCAACGCGGTGGGGCGCTGGACACTTCCTGGAAGTGCCCGCGTCTGGCCCTAGGAGGGGCGTGGCATGCCGCTGCGGAGCGGGCTGTACGCACAAGTTATTTGAGTGATGCCAGCGAGTGGGGCGACCTGGTCGCCGCCATGAGGGGCATCCGCGTTTTGAGGGTGCTGGTCTCAAGTGCTTCTTCTTGCCATCCCTAAACAATTAGGGTCATACCATCTTTAAATAAATATCCTAGATGACCTTTAAACTTACGCAGTTGGTGTCCGTGTCTTATTTATTAGTTAAGGTGTCAGTGTGAGTTATTTCTAGGCTTAAGTGTTAAGTAATAGATATAAGATAAAACAGCATAATTCTCTAGGCGCCTTAAAATAAATCTCAGGACTCTATATGTGTGCAGGGAAGTAAGCAAGTCAAGAACCTGGGTAAGGGTTGAAGTATGGAATATAAATGGGTAGGATAGCCCAGAGGACAAGGGACATTTCAGATCGTAGCAGCCACTTAACCTCCTCACCCCTATCTACGCAATGCCTTTGGGGAACTGCATTAGACAGAGCCATCTGCTGAAAACAATAACTGCAAACACCACAACGGCTTTAGCCGTGCTGACAAATCAGCTATTGTTTTGTAACAACAGACAAATGCATAAAGTTACAATAGAAGTAATAAATAAAAAACAAAGTAATTTAAGCCCTAGGACGATATAGCTGCAATACATAAAGCGCAACGGAATATATGCTGCGCTATATAAGAAACTGTTAATAAATAAGTAAATAAATACATATATCTGTATTAAATGTCTATAAAAAAAATATTTTATATTAGAGTCCTAAAATGCAGCCAGATTTGGACCAAACCCTAAAAATTTGTATACATATTTGATGCTGCCCATTTGCCACTCAGGAACACCCGTGTCACGGATGAAGAGAAATGACAGATTAGGAAACGTCCAATTAGTAATCACTTTGGGATACGCCAAGATGCTGTTACTTGCAGCTGCACACGCCTTGTTTGCGGGTTTGGGTCATGAGGTCGACAGTTTTTATGTCGACCCTAAAAGGTTGATGAGAAACGGTCAACATAAAAATGATGACTTTTTTTTGTGTGGGGGGGGTATCAATTATTATAGCACATAGGCCCCCAATAAGTGTTTCGCCGTGCGCCCACCATTCCCAATCATAGTCCACGTGGATGGTAAAGTATAATAAAAGTTCACAGAAGTAATAATAGATCATATAATAATAACTTGATCAAAAATTCATGTCGACCAAATGCTGGGCCACCCATTGTCACGTCGACCCATTGAACATTCCGATATATCCAATAATGGTTGATTGACAGTCGACCTAAAGTTTAGATGCCGTTGTTTGCAGCTATATACTTGCTGCTGTTATAGCTGTGAATCAGCTGCTATTATCATCACATGCAAAGTGCATCACGGATGAGCTTAGCGTGTACGCTGCGGGTTACAGTTACTGGATTTAGTTTCTCTAGACTAAAAATGTACAAGTGCTGTAATGACCGTCTTCCGCTTTACTTTCGTACTTAGGATCTTCAACTTATCCAGTTGGTGCCACTGGGAGGCAAAAAAGAAATGACATTTAAATCCGTACTCCCTGACCGGAGCTCTAGTCTATGGGTGACACTCTATGCAGCTGTTTGTCTCCATTATACGTCTCACAACCCCAACCAGAATCGCTGTCAGTATCGGGGACCTGCAGTACTTGCCCGACTAAACGCAATCTAATGCTTATCGCCGGGGGAGGCTCAAGAGGAGGGGCTGCAGTACAATTCAAAATTCAAATAGGGGAGCCACACCCCCTACCACCAACTGTCATTCCCAACTGACTTACTGGCAGTTAGTATTTCTCCCCTATTTGAACAGTGCTGCAGCCCCACTTCTGGAGCCACCGCTGCGTATCGCCCATTACTGGCGGTCTTTGCGCTATCAGACCGGCCGCCTGACCTCTGCTGTGCGTGCGGCCTGCAGCAGGCAAAGAAAAGTATTTGGAATCAGTGTATTAGCACAGGCTTCTATTTCATCCTTATCTGCTGTGTTTTATTTTCCGCTGACATCTCCAGCACAGCTACTGTATTATCTACAGTAAATAACACGGCTTCTTCTTCCACTGGTATTGTAGCAGCCACGAAGGGACAGATTACGCCAGGAAATGTGTGGGTAGAGATAAGCAGCCATAAATATCACATACAGGGGCATAGATCTATATATGAAACCAATTTTGACGGAATTCCTGTGAAAACATCAGTTTTGGGGAATACCCGCTACATGCAAGTACCCTCCGGATGTTTTATGGTCAGAAATATCTGCTGCCGTTTCCCAGTTCAATAGTTCCTATGGGGGCTGCTATATTGTTAGAGGGATACGGTCATTAGGTCTACACCAACTAGGTCCACAAGCATTGGGTCGACACCACTAGGTCGACAGGCAGCAAGGTCGACATGGGTTTAGGTCATCATGGGTCAAGGTCGACACAAACATTATGTCGACATTGGCTAGGTCAACAGTCAAAAGGTCGACATGGGGTTTTTCACAGTTTTTTTGAGCCAACATGCCCCACCATCCACTAGGGCGTGGTGGGAGAATAAAATAGTTCCCAAAGCATTGCGAGCGAAGCGAGGGGATGCGTTGCACTTCAAACGGTCGACATTCTGGTAAAAAAAAAACTGTGAAAAACCCCATGTCGACCTAATGTCCTGTCGACCTTGACCCATGTCGACCTAGTTGGTATAGACCAAACAACCCACACCCATTGTAAGAATTGCCAAGCTCCGAATGTGAAGCCATGGGTTACATATAGATATTACTAGGAGAGGGATCCTCTGGGACCCTCCCCAGTAATAGCCACTCACACAAGTGCTGTATAATGACCGTACATGCACAGTAAGTCCCGCAGTATAGTGCTCGCTGATGCTCCTTGAT